>NC_090652.1:76563252-76904970 GCF_040937935.1 Hyperolius riggenbachi | reverse complement strand
TCAAGTCATGTGCTTATTAGGCTCTGTCAGGAACTGGCATGTATAAATATTTGAATCCTCAGGGCTGGATTTCTGGAAAGGTCACAGAGGCCCGGGCCTTGGGCAGCTGCAGCCCAAGGGGGCACCTGAACATGAAAGAGGGGTTGTTACATTGAAAGAGGAGGCTGAAAATGGGAAGCAACACATGAAAAATGGAAACGGATGCCTAAGGGAGCTGTTCATGGAAGAGAGGGGCTGCTGTAAAAACTGGCAGCACGGTGGCGTAGTGGTTAGCGCTCTCGCCTTGCAACGCTGGGTCCCTGGTTCGAATCCCAGCCAGGTCAATATCTGCAAGGAGTTTGTATGTCCTCCCAGTGTCTATGTGGGTTTCCTCCGGGCACTCCGGTTTCCTCCCACATTCCAAAAACATACAGATAAGATAATTGGCTTCCCCCTAAAACTGGCCCTAGACTATGATACATGCACTACACGATACATACATAGACATATGACTGACTATGGTAGGGTAGGATTATGAGCCCCTCTGAGGTACAGTTAGTGGCAAGACAATATACTCTGTACAGCGCTGCGCAATATGTCGACGCTATATAAATACTTAAATAAATATTTTAAAAAGTCCGATTTTTCTTAAAGGGGCCCCCACCGCATTATTTTTACATGGCACCTGTGTGACTGCACGGAGCATGTGTTGTTATGAAGGTATATGTAACCTCACAATACAGCTTAGACCCTGCAAACATAGAGCAGACGCATCTTATAGCGATAATTTTTCCGCTTCTCATGCGCAATTTTAATGTTTGAATTTTGTTGTGATGTCCCATTACCACTAGGTATATTGAAAGTTTGTGTCTAATTTATATATTAATAACATTTTCATCTTTTGAACACTAAGGTGGCTGATGACCCATGTGTATTGATACTCATTTTTGTGACTTGATTAACCCTCTGGGCGATACAATTATATCGCCCAGGAGGGGGCGCAGCACTTTTTTTTTTATTTTTTAAATCATGTAGCGAGCCCTGGGCTCGCTACATGATAGCCGCTGCGCAGCGGCATCCCCCACCCACTCCGATCGCCTTCGGCGATCAGAGTAAGCAGGAAATCCCGTTCAGAATGGGATTTCCTGCTGGGCTTCCCCGGTCGCCATGGCGACGGAGTGGAATGACGTCACCGATGTCATGGACGTCGTGACGTCAGAGGGAGTCACGATCCACCCCTCAGCGCTGCCTGGCACTGATTGGCCAGGCTGCGCAAGGGGTCTGGGGGGGGGGCTGCGCGGCACGGCGGGTAGCGGCGGATCGGCGGCGAGCGGCGGCGATCGGAAGTTACACGCAGCTAGCAAAGTGCTAGCTGCGTGTAACAAAAAAAAAATTATGCAAATCGGCCCACCAGGGCCTGAGAACTCCTCCTGCGCGACATACCCCGAGCTCAGCTCGGGATTATCGCTCAGGAGGTTAATCAGGGTTAGCTCCGTCCACTATCTTTAGTAGGCAAGGTGACAAAAGGTTTTATATGACACACGCCACTATTCTGTCCTCTTTTTCTTCGATAATTTTTCCCAGGCAGGACATATTCCTGAATATATGAATGTTCCCCTTAGCACCTTGCATAAATATTCAGCCCTTATTTTAACCACCCCCCGGTATTGCTCATAAGACACCTCTCCCCCCCTTCTCTTTGGGAATTGTTTGTAAGACAGGTTCCTATATAGTTCATCTCTCTGAATCAGACAGAGAACACTAAAAATTTCAAAAAAACTGCACACAGCATGGTTTCCCCAGAGATGATTCCAAGCAGCCAATTAACCCTGCATTTTGGGTTGATGGTAAACAGGAAAAGAGAAAATTAGCTGATGGGAAAATTGGGGGTGGAGGAGGTATGCATTTTCTATCTTCGGATGGGCCAGTATGGCCTACAAAAAAAAAAGGCAGCAGTAGATATAAGAGTTGAAATACAGGTGAGAATAGGAAACATGAGAACAAAAATAGAAAGAAGAAAACATCAAGGGATAGAAAAAAAAAACGTGAAAACCAAGTGTGTTTTTTTCCAAATAATTTGTTAGGGTTTGCTTTTCATTTTTACAGACACTGTATTTTAAACATGTGCATTTTTAACTAAAACAAGAGTATAGAGTCCATCAATACTGGGCACCAGTACTTTGACTTGAGTATGAGTGGGATGAATCTCCATCCCCGCCTCCCATTGTACTTCTAGTTCCCATGCTGAAAGTCATTCATAGCAGCTGGACGATTAGCGAGAGTGGAGGGCACATGCTTCCTATTAACCACCAATGCCTTATTCACACATCCTTACATGATTCCCCACACAGTACATTGCCTAGAAGCCCTGCAATGTGTTCAGATTTGCCAAGCCAAAACAGTCTCCACTTGGTTGCAATACCATTCAAATTTATTGAAGGATGTATTAGATCATGGGTTCTCAACGTATGGTACGCATACCCCAGGGGGTACTTCTGATGGTTCCAGGGGGTACTCAGGCTGGATATACTTAACCAAGAATAACAAATGTAGAGTTTTAGAAAATGATAAATCTTATTTAAACACCAAATTAGTATTTTAGCTAATTAAAAGCAATACTAAATGCTTGGAAATTGTTTAGAACCAATTAACATATACTATATTTGTCCAGGGGTACTTATGATAATGTTTACTATGCTATGGGGATACTTGGTGAGTACAGGGTTTTAAAAGGGGTACATACCAATAAAATGTTGAAAAACACTGTATTAGATCATATGCTCATATATATTATATACTGTATATTATACTGTATTTTTTTGTAAGAAATGCAAAGCAGAAGATGAAAAAAAAAGACTGACAGGTCTAGCTGCTGCATTCATGATGAATAGTAGAGGGGCAAGTTAATTTAATGGAATAGCTGATAAAACACTATTTCAGTAGACTTGAAACAAGAAATACTAATTGTATGGGTTTGAAGACTCTGAGGATAGAATGGAGAATATTTTGCAGATGTTGAACAAGTAGAAGTGAAAGGATGTAAAGATGTACTGAATACAGATAATCCGTTTTCTGGGAAAGATCATGGAGAAGCACATGATTAGTTAAAATGGTAAAACGTTTGTACTTCTCTGATTGGCTGGTGATGATTGCACGATCATTTCTCACTTTTGCTTCCTGTGTTGTCATGACCAGCCAAAACACAAGCATACAAACCGATAATGAAGGGTCATTGCTTTCTCAATTGATTCTCCTTACAAAAGAAATAATCCTTGTAGAACTGGTCATCCTTAGTTGAAGGTACCTGTGCCATTTAAAGGTCTTATGCTGGGAATACACGGTTCGTTTTGAACCGTGTATCGAGCCGCTCGATAGATTCCGGCGCGTCCCCGCTCGTCCCCGCGGGCGCCCGGATCAATTCCCGCTCGTCCCCGCGGGCGGCTTCTTATCTTCTTTTGGTTTTTTACTATTGTCTTGCCCTCGGTATCGAGCGGGGAATTGATCCGGCGGGGTATCGGACAGGTCGGAAATTATCAATCGAGCCATCAGCGGCTCGATTACACGGTTCAAAACGAACCGTGTACTACCAGCATTAGAGGGAAGATGATTGGTCCAATTTTATCCTGGTTGAATTTTTACGCACCTGTAGCAAGAGAGACTGCAGTGTTCTCAATATTGATAAACTTCAGGGTCGGAAATGAAGTAGTAATGTTTAAAGGGACTCTGAGCTCATCTTAAAAATGAAAATTGTACTCACCCGGGGCTTTCTCCAGCCCAGTGCTGGTCGGGAGGTCCCACGATGGCGTCCTGGCTCCTCTCCTAGTCCCCGCTCCGGAATGGCTGACCGGCGGCAGCCCGGGCAACATGTCAGGCTTCTTCTTCCGCGTATGACGCGGCTGACGTCACACACCGGCCGCCTCGCGTCATCACGGCGGCCGGCGTGAAAGTACTGCGCATGCGCGATTAAAGCGCGCATGCGCCGTACTGCCACGCTGGCTGCCGTGATGACGCACGGCGGCCGGCGTGTGACATCAGCCGCGTCATATGCGGAAGAAGAAGCCCAACTGCCGCCGGTCAGCCATTCCGGAGCGGGGACTAGGAGAGGAGCCAGGACGCCGTCGTGGGACCTCCTGACCAGCACTGGGCTGGAGAAAGCCCTGGGTGTGTACAATTTTCATTTTTAAGATGAGCTCGGAGTCCCTTTAAGCCTCATACACACACCTGGCTAAAGTTGGCTGATAACGAACCACTTCAGCTGATAGTTAGGCATGTGTACAGAGACCCCCGACCAATGATGGCTGCTCAGCAAGCGATCCACCCAGCGGATCAACTTGGCCAAGCAGCAGCCAACTTTTTCGAAGATGCCGCTCCTCCGCCCACCGCATGACGTCATGCATGTGCTGCTCTGTCTCGCAGGTGCTGCTCCGTCACACACGTGCTGCACTGTCATCCCTCTGTCACCCCCTTTTCCTACCCTGTAAAGAAACAGCTACACAGCTGTCACTCGTCTATACAGGGCAGCCCAGCGATGTCGCCCAAGGGAATCGGGTCTCGATCCCCGATGAGCAACAAGGTTAAAAGGTTGTGGTCAATAAAATGGAAAGCAGAGTTGTTGGGTAGTACAAAGGCTGACTGAAAAGAATGGATCATTTTTTAGATCCTTACATTTAAGGTGAAAAATAAGTAAGCTTCATGAAACAACCCCAATGTTTCTTACACTGTACAGAAATGTATTTTCTCAGTGTTTTTGAAGAGGGAAATTAAACATGTGACATTTTGGAAAGTAATCAATTACTAAATTTTAGAATTTAAAATATAAACTGATTATAAATAAATATTTCTGAATCTACATTTTTCAGAATATCCTGCATACAGGTGATAATGAGGAATGAAACAATTTTAAAAGAATTAGTCCTCACTGGATTGTCTGACCTCCCTGGTCTTCGGCTTCCTCTCTTTCTCTTCTTCCTGTTCATCTATGTTTTGATAATAATCTGTAATTTGCTCATCATTACCCTAATAATAATGGATTCTCATCTTCACACACCCATGTATTTCTTCCTAGGAAACTTGGCCAGTTTAGACCTTTGTTCTTCCTCTCTCATCATTCCATGAATGTAATTTGATCTTCACACCAATATAAAAATGATAACCATGACAGCTTGCTTGACCCAGTCATTCTTCTTTATCCCATTCATCTCCTGTGAACTTTTCTTGTTGTCTGTCATGTCCTATGATCGATACATTGTCGCCCTTTACATAACATGCAAATAATGTGCTGGATAGTATGTGTGCAGTTTGCATGCTTTATGTGGTTATTTGGTTTTATTTGTTCATTAATGCAAACCCTTGGTTCTTCAAGGTTGACATTTTGTAGGTCAAGCATAGTAGTAAGCTTTTTCTGTGACTTGCCCAAGTTGCTTCAGATCTCTTGCAGTGACATCTACATGAATGTCCTGTTCACTTTCCTTTTAGGAATTGTCTTGGGAGGTGGGTGTCTTATGACCATCTTGCCCTATGTCCCTATAGTAAAAACAGTACAAAAGCTGCAACACAGTGGAAATAAAAGCAAAGTTTTCTCGACATGCTCTTCTCATCTGTCTGTGGTCTTCATATTTTATAGAAGTCTGTTTTTTAATTATTTTCGTCCAAGTGGAAGTCATAATTTTGCCAGTGAAAAAGTGGTGCCTGTCTTCTACGCAGTGATCCTCCTCAATCCTCTTATATACAGCCTGAGAATCCAGGACTTCAAAATAGCCCTACGGAGAGCTGTAATGAACATGATCTCTACAATACAGAATATTTTTGCATTTTTCTAAAAGGTAGAAAGATAGACAAGAATGTTTCCTCACATTGACCAGTGTCAGACCTGGGATTAGTGGTAAATGCATGTACGGTTCTCTCTCTCAGCTATTATATATTTGATAAAGACGTGTGCCCACACAACCTGTCACTTGTATCACATGACTATAGAAGGTCATATTTGGCCAAAGGCAGCAGCTAAGGAATGTATGGCTTAATCCTGTCTTAGTCCAGTCTTTCCATATACATATCTAAAAAGGTGATTTCAAAATAAAGAAAAATAACAGTGAAAACACAATGAAAATAACAACAAAACTGAAGAATTGATCGTTGTAGCAAATGACAAAGTTGACTTGATCACCTAAATCTGGGCAATATGGTATAATGTTCAAGTCTCATTGGCCAAGTGGCGAGTGGGTGGTGTAATGGATCTCCCTACACCACTCAGAAATGGAGTGAGATCAAGGGTCATAAGCAATTCACTTTTTCTCCTTGGTGACATTTTCACACCTCATCAATTAAATGCCTTTTAAAGGAAACCAGAGACGGGAAAAGGAAAAAGATTTTATACATACCAGGGGGGGGTTCCTCCAGCCCCATCCGCTTGGATCGCTCCCACGCCGCCGTCCTCCGCTGCCTGCAGCTACGAGAACCGGGTCCCATCACTGACGTCATCACAGCCAGCCTTTGCAGGAGAAGTTCGCCCTCTACATATCTCCAGCAGCTGCTGGAGAGATATGCAAACAGTGCGCTTCTCTTACGCTAGACTGGCTCTGACTGACGGAAGTGCGGGGACCCGGTTCTCGTAGCTGCAGACAGCGGAGGACGGCGGCGTGGAAGTGATCCAGGTGGATAGGGCTAGAGAAAGCCCCAGGTATGTATAAAATCTTTTTTCCTTTTCGTCTCTGGTTCACTTTAAGCCACCTGCAAGTTTGACAGTACTTTTTCACCTACTTTTTAGTACTTTTTTCAATTACACAGCAGTAAAATGTTATTTTAAACAGAAGATAAAACACTTTTTCCTAGGAGAAAACTTTGGAGAAAAAGTGAATGGAATAAGTCCCCTAGAGCGTTTACTTTAATCCTCTGCCTTGCTTTAATGTTGTGTTTGTTATTAAGCAATGCTCTTCCATGATACCAGTCAGATTCTATAGGGGTCATGGCCTTACTAGCGATCCCTGTGCCTTTTTGTGTGAGTTATTGTGGATTGTATTATCTTTTTTTCACAATTAGGGAGCCACAGAGTTTAGACAATTCTTTTATTGTTTTCTCCTTTGCCTATGTTTGTCTAATGATATATGGTCCAGCACTGATACTTGATGAAACATAGTTCTTTATTATCCATCTGAAAATGTCTGGTTGCATTTTTGCACTGTTTTAATTGACAAAAATTCAAATAAAAATGATTAAAAAAAAAAAAAAAAACACTCATCTTGTCATTTTATTTTCATTTCAGACGTACTTTATTTCTTATTAGAAATATTCTTAGGAGTCGGGTGCCCACATAACCTGTCACTGCTATCACATGACTAGAGAAGATCCCAGTAGCCAAAGGCAGCTGCTCAGTAAGGAAGGAATGGCTTTGGCCCAAGTATCTTTCCATATACAGTGCTGCCCATAATTATTCATACCCCTGGCAAATTTTGACTTAAAGTAACTTTTATTCAACAAGCAAAAACATGTTTGACGGGAAATGAAATCGGTGTCTCCCAAAAATAATAAGACAATGTACAAAAGGCATTATTGTGGGAAAAAAAAAACATTTCTCAGCTTTTATTTACATTTGAGCAAAAACGTGTCCAGTTCAAAATTATTTATACCCTTCACAAACTTTCACAGTCTGTGGGAAAATCCAAAGTTCTGTACCATTCCCAATAGTCCAAGCTGTTCTAAAGCATCTTAATTACCCTGATTAATTGGGAACAGCTGTTTTAATCAACTCAAAAGATGAAAAACAGAAGCTCTCTGCAGTTGGTTTGTTGACTGTCATGGCTAAGACGAAGGAGCTCAGTGAGGACCCGCGGCTGCACATTGTGGCTGCTCACAAGTCAGGAAAGGGTTACCCAGCCATCTCTAAATGTTTTCAAGTTCCAGTGGCTACAGTGCAAAGTACTGAGATGTTACGCACTGTGGAAAATCTCAGAGGACGTGATCGGAAACCAAAAGTGACACCTGTGCTGGCCAGGAGGATAGTGAGAGAGGTGAAGAAGAATAAAATGATCACCTCCAAGGCCATCCTGGTGAATCTGGGCTCTGCTGGTGGCAATGTCTCAAGGCAGACACTGCACACTGCTGGGTTCCACAGACGCAGACAAAGGAGGAGCACTTCTCCAGATAAGGCACACAAAAGCTTGCTTGGCTTTCTGGACAAAGAAGAAGACTTCTGGTCTTCTGTGTTATGGTCAGATGAAACAAAAATTTAATTGTTTGATCACAATGATGTTTCCTTCACTTGGCTTAAAAAAAGAAGACTTCAACCCAAAGAACACCATCCCCACTGTCAAACATGGTGGTGGGAACCTAATGCTTTGGGGGTGTTTTTCAGCCAATGGACCAAGGAACCTAGTCACAGTAAACAACACCATGAAAAAAGAGCAATTCATAAGGATTCTCAATGACAACATCAGGCAGTCTGCAGATAAACTTGTTCTTGGACACCAGTGGACATTTCAGCATGACAATAACCCAAAATACACAGCAAAAGTGGTGAAGAAATAGTTAGCAGACAACAACATTAATGTTTTGGAGTGGCCCAGCCAGAGTCCTCACTTGAATCCAATTGAGAATCTGTGGAGGGAGCTAAAGATCAGGGTGATAGCAAGAAGACCCTCCAACCTGAAAGATTTGGAGCTCATTGCTAAAGATGCATGGGCAAAAATACCTGTGGAGACCTGCAAAAAGCTGGCCTGCAATTATAGGGAACATTTGATTGCTGTAATAGCTTTTGTATTGATTATTGAGAAGGGTATGAATAATTTTGGACTGGACACTTTTTTCTCAAATGTAAATAAAAGCTTAGAATTTTTTTTACACAATAATGCCTCTTGTACATCGTCTTATTATCTTTGGGGAGACGTCGATGTCATTTCCTTTAAAAAAAATTACTTGCTGGTTGAATAAAAACAACTTTAAGTCAAAATTTTCTAGGGGTATGAATCATTATGGCAGCACTGTATACAGTGGGATGCGAAAGTTTGGGCAACCTTGTTAATCGTCATGATTTTCCTGTATAAATCATTGGTTGTTACGATAAAAAATGTCAGTTAAATATATCATATAGGAGAAACACACAGTGATATTTGAGAAGTGAAATGAAGTTTATTGAATTTACATTTATAGAATTTAGGCCCTCTTCCATCTGATATATCTCTCACTTACTTACAATAGTGGTGTAAGGATTCTGCACTTCAAGGAGGTATCGCATTTCAAATGGCCTCATTGCAGCTCACCCTAAACAAAATATGAACTTAGAGGAGCATTATCAATTAAAGCATACCAAAGCCAAAAGGCTCTGGTAAAAACTGGAGTTGTACTGAGTAGGGGGGCATAATCAAATACTCACTGCGCATCCTGTTTCCCTCAGTCCCCCACCACTCTTCTCCAGTTAGGCCTGTTCTCCTGGGCGACTCCAAACTCAGACATACTGCACCGCACATGCGCTATATGTCCGTTCTGCTCCTCTGTGGCTGCACCAAGTGATGTCACTGGACAGGAGCGTGCTTGCTCCTCCAGCGTCTCCAGTCAGCGTTCACGTGGGGACGCAGGATCGAGCGTGCTCCTGTCCTGTGACATCACTACGCAGCCACGGGGGAGCAGAACGGACATACTGTGCATGCGCGCCGCAGTATGTCTTGGGTTTGGAGTCACCAAAGTGTTGTAATTGTCCGAATAGTGTGGGCTAGTTATTACAACCTATCCAAAACTTAAACCTTGTAGATGGTGCTGTCACTGGAGAACTGTTGAAACCTCAACCAGTCACTTTACCAGACCTTCACACTGGGTCAACTAAATCATACTAGAGCCAACAAAATTGCAGCCCATACCAATTCACTGATATGTGGATCTTTGAGTTCGGGGAAAAACGAGTGTGACATCATCAAATGCGCACCCAGCCTCACAGCTGTGGAGTAGGAGTTGATCAGTGATTCAAATAATACAGAGATTTAACCGAACAAACCTGCAGAGCTAATAAATTTCAGCAGCTGTCAGTTAATTGTAAACAGAGATGGGCAATAAGATGCAAAACTTCTGTGTCAATGAAGAATTATGCAAATGTATGTAGCTTGATAATAGACTACTTAAAGGAGTTGACCAGCAACTCCTGCTACCCGTAGTACTACTTACCAGGAATTACCGACCAGGCAACAAAAGCAGTCGCATTCAGAGTCAAAGGGGCCCCATCAGCACATAAACCAGCCCTCGCCATCCTGTCAGCCTTGGCTGGATGGTATAATGGTTAAAGGGACACTGAGCAGTGCAGTAACTATGGAAAGATGCATATCATTTTAAAGCTCTCTTTCTTCTCTTTCCAATGATATATAAACCGCCGCCCTATGCCTTTTAGTTTTCGCTATTTTCGCGATCAAAATCACAGCCGCGGCAATTTCGATCGCCAAATTGCGAAAACTAAAAGGCGTAGGGTGGTTTATCTATCATTGGAAAGAGGAGAAAGAGAGCTTCAAAATGATATGCATCTTTCCATAGTTACATTGTATTACACAGGACGACTTTTCTCCAAAGTCAGCAGCTCGATGCAGCACAATGCAATGAAATATAAGGAACCCAGGAGGATATAATTACAAACATCATGCCAGTAGGTGTAAGGATGTAATTAATTAGTTGTGGGTATGCTTAAAGGCATACCCACAGGCACTGCTCGGAGTCCCTTTAAGGGCTCTGCCTCTGACACAGGAGACCAAGGTTCGAATCTCGGCTCTGCCTGTTCAGTAAGCCAGCACCTATTCAGTAGGAGACCTTAGGAAAGTCTCTCTAACACTGCTACTGCCCATAGAGCGTGCCCTAGTGGCTGCAGCTCTGGCGCTTTGAGTCCGCCAGGAGAAAAGCACGATATAAATGTTATTTGTCTTGTCTTGTCTTGTCAAATGATGCCATGCGCTGCTGATTATCTTCAGAGCCAGGCTCTCCTCCTAGGTCCCCCTCCTGCTACTGTGCGCTCTGCCGCTGCCCACTCCTCCATCCCTTCCCACAGAGAACCACAGCTGCAGCAAGAATGATAGCAGCAGATGGCAAACGCTCACTCACCTATCCATGATCCAAGCGATAGAGATCCCGTCATCTGAAACCCATCTGTCTCTTCTACAGTGCAGCCGCTCGCTCTGAACTTCCTGATTCTCAGATCAGACAGGAAGTAGGCAGTAGTAATAGTAGTAGTAACAGAGCGACAGCACTCTAGAGGAGACAGATGGGCTCCGGATGACAGGACCTCTATTGCTTGGATCGCAATAGGTGAATGTGAGTCATCTGGTGCTGTCATTCTCCCCCGCTGCGGATGCCTTCTCTGCTGGACTATCATATTTACTGGGATGGAGGCTGCATGGTGGCTGTCTAGTTTGGGAGGAAATCGGTTGTTCGGTGGTGGGGGTGGTTATGTAATTCTGTCTGGGGAACGGCTTCCGGTTTGGCGGTGTCCAGAGCTTTCTGCTATTGCCAGGCTGGAGATGCAGGGGGAAAGTGCTGCTGCTGTGATATCTGGCACCTTCTTCACAGGGGTGCCCCAGCCATTCATCTCTCACTCTGCATTTTGCCGCTGCTATTCCCTGCATTGTGCCCCCACAATCGAAAGCAGGCTGTTGCCCATAGCAACCAGTAGCTCGGCTGCCACGGTGTGTGCGGCATGTTGCCGTGCAGCTGCATATTCTGGTTCTATTACGACATGATGGGGGGGCCCAAATCAGTTACTTTGCTTAGGGCCCCATTTAGCCTTAATCCGGCTCTGCTACTTACCCAGGACTTCCTCCAGCCCCTGGCAGCCGCTATGCCCTACCCTGCAGCTCTGCTGCCTCCCGTTCCCTGACGGTGCGCAGGACTACTGGCTGGATAGTGTAATGGTTAAAGGCTCTGCCTCTGACACAGGAGACCTGGGTTCAAATCTCGGCTCTGCCTGTTCAGTAATCCAGCACCTATTTCAGTAAGGAGTTTCTTAACACTGCTACTGCCTACTGAGTGCGCTCTAGTGGCTGCCTCGCAAGTGCTTTGAGTCCGACAGGAGAAAGGCGCTATACAAATACTGCCATTGTTATTACAAGCAGCAATGTCCCCAAATAACAAGCAATATGCCCTTCAAAGAACAGGCAGTGTAACACCCCCCCCCCCCCCCCCAAAGAAAAAGAGGGTTACAGAGTGCTAATGTATTTTTATGTGTATGGCGCCTTTAAGCCTTAGATGCCAGGTTGTGGAACTTAAACGGCGCGTGAGACAGGAGGGTAAGCGTCAGCATGGTCGCATAGACTGTTGCTAAGCGACCGGAGTACTCAGAGCAGTGGAACTTGTTGGAACTTTCCAGAAGCCACGCACAGCCTGTCGGAAGGTACTGCGCAGGCGCAAGGGGGTGGAGATAGAAGGGTGTAACCGGAGGGTACTGTCTGAAGCCAGAGAGAGCACGCCAGAGAGTGAGAGAGAGAGAGAGGGGACAGGACTTGAAGCCAGGAGCTAGCGTTGCGGAGCGGGAAAGAGGTGGACCAAGAGAGAGGCCGTAGCAGTCGCCCGGAGAGTAAGAGGGGACCCGGCGGCCAGAGACCAGCGCAGAGCCATTAAGGACAGCGGCAGCAGGTAGGACAGTGACTGGAGGAGGCAGACCCTGCCCAGACCCGAGCTAGGCCGGAGACAACAGACAGATGCGTACAGGCCTGAGTGCCAACTAAAAGCCACAGGGTGTGTTCAGTTAGTAGCCAGTGTTCAGCAGAGGCTTGCTGAAGATAGCAACCCAGAACCTGAAGAGGCCAATTCTGTTCTAAAGTGGTGTTACTAGAGACTGCTAGTGTGAAAAAGCTATCCACACGCAGAGACATTGTGCAAAGCGAAGTTGCTGTTGATTATAAGAAGTGTATTGAGTGTACAAGCCTTGCTGCTGCTGAGACACATTAGTAGCCTCCCTAAAGTTCCCGCAAAGCTGACACAGCCCCCGCTTGCATTAAGTCCTGGTATATAAAGAGACATTGTTCCTGTCAAGTCCATTTCAAGTCAGGAGTTAAAGTTATAAGTTCTTCAATTGATGTGTTCTGCAGAATTACAGAGAGTCTGATATTTAAAGAGAACCTGTCAGCATTAAAGAAGATAAGTGGAGGAGGAGTTACATTGCATCTTGTAATACTAAAGTGTGCTGCAGGAGAAACCAGGTGATACCTGATCAAGATACAAAGGCAACTAAGTTGAAGTACAAGTTTTGCATCAACTCTAAATTAGAGCTTATTCAACCTTAAAGGGAACCTGAAGCAAGTAAAATTATTTTAAATAAGCACATGACGTAGCTGCAAATGAATATTACATACTAACCTCGCCTTCTGTTTCTCTCAGAAGCTCACCATTTTCTTCTTACAGTGATCCCTTCCAGTTCTGACAAGATTTTGTCAGAACTGAAATATACCAGTTGCTGTCAGTTATATATCACCAGCTGTCAGTTACAACTGAATGTGCAAGGCACTGTCCATGTTTCCCTATCGCTTAAGTGGGTGATATTACAGTTTAACAGTGTGCTGACCAGGAAGCTTTTAGGGGGTAATGGCCTTTTTTAAAATGGAGGACGGAGAAATCCATTGATCACAGTGGACAAGCAGGACGCAGGAGAGGAGAAAGATATTAAGGAGTAGACTACACAGGAGGCAAGTATGACCTGCGTATGGTTATTTTGACTTTTTATTTTCAGTTCAGGTTCTCTTTAAAGTCAAAGTGCACTTAAACAAAGTTATACTGTAGGAGGGTGATATTGATGGTATAGAGGGGTGCATCGGGCACTTTATATTTAATTTGTTGACTTTTGTTTTGTTCTAACCCTTTTTGATTATTTGTTTTATATTTTATTTTGTTTGTTATTTTGGGAGGCCCTATCCCAAGGGGACGTGTTGGAGGTAAAGTGAATTGAGTGTTACCATACAAAGAGTAAAGAGCCTAACAGATCTGTAAACAAGGTGAACCAACCTATTTGGGACCAACCAGCGAACTGTTAACTGTTCAGTACCATCTCAAGAACTGTCACGAGTTCCCCCAAGGGTTTGCTGAGCAATATAGCTTGGACTTGGTTAGAACGGACTGAGAACTGTTTAGGAACTGAATTGCTCAGTTGACCAGCCCCTTACCCGCAGGCCACGCCTAACAATGGTACTGTGTATTGTATATGCTGTAAAGTGGATTGTTGTACGAGAAGACCTTTGTATCTCAAATACTTTGTATGTAACTAACCTTTTTATTCCGCAGCTTTTACCGGTGCACCAGCTGTGAAGACCAGTATTATTTGACCTTTGATGTGCAAGGAAAGTGTATTGGGACATTGAAGTGTATTTGGTTGATTCATTTCTATAGTATCGACTGTTAGGTCACAAATAAATCTTTGATAATTTCATCTGAGTCAGTGTCTGGTGGATTCCACTCAGCCGGGACCTGGTGCTGACGGATAAATCGGTTACAGCAGCATGTCGCCTAAATAACAGACATCCATGTCCACCAAGTGACAGGCAGTTGTGTCCTAAAATCACCAGCTATGTTTCCTATATAATAACTGGGTAGCACCATGACCCTAAATAGCTATTTAATGTTATTTAAGGCAGCCAGCCAGCCACATAACCAACTTTAAATAATATTACACAGCAGGGCCGGCCTTAGGTTTCACAGCGCCCTGAGCGTAACCAAACTTTGGCGCCCCCCCCCCCATTCATCCTCTTCACGTGTGAGCGCACCACACACATACACTAATGGGGGGGGCTTAGTAGTGCGTAGGTAGAAAGGTAGGTGCCCCCAGTACAGGTTAGATAGGTAGGTACCTGCAATATAGGTTAGATAGGTAGCTGCCCCAGTATAGATTAGATAGGTAGATACTCCCAGTATAGATTAGTTAGGTAGCTGCCCCAGTATAGATTAGTTAGGCAGCTGCCCCCAGTATAGGTTAGATAGGTAGGTGCCCCCAGTATAGATTAGATAGGTAGCTGCCCCCCAGTATAGGTTAGATAGGTAGCTGCCCCCAGTATAGGTTAGATAGGTAGGTGCCCCCAGTATAGGTTAGATAGGTAGGTGCCCCCAGTATAGGTTAGATAGGTAGCTGCCCCCAGTATAGGTTAGATAGGTAGCTCCCCCCAGTATAGGTTAGATAGGTAGCTGCCCCCAGTATAGGTTAGATAGGTAGCTGCCCCCAGTATAGGTTAGATAGGTAGTTGCCCCCAGTATAGGTTAGATAGGTAGGTGCCCCCAGTATAGGTTAGATAGGTAGGTGCCCCCCAGTATAGGTAGGTGCCCCCAGTATTGGCTAGATAGGTAGCCGCCCCCAGTATAGGTTAGATAGGTAGCTGCCCCCCAGTATAGGTTAGATTAGGTAGGTATCCCCCAGGATAGGTGAGATAGGTAGCTTCCCCCCAGTATAGGTTAGATTAGGTAGCTGCCCCCCAGTATAGGTTAGATTAGGTAGGTGCCCCCCAGGATAGGTTAGATAGGTAGCTGCCCCCCAGTATAGGTTAGATTAGGTAGGTGCCCCCCAGGATATGTTAGATAGGTAGCCGACCCCCAGTATAGGTTAGATAGGTAGCTGCCCCCCAGTATAGGTTAGATAGGTAGCTGCCCCCCAGTATAGGTTAGATAGGTAGCTGCCCCCCAGTATAGGTTAGATTAGGTAGGTGCCCCCCAGTATAGGTTAGATAGGTAGCTGCCCCCCAGTATAGGTTAGATAGGTAGCTGCCCCCCCAGTATAGGTTAGATAGGTAGCTGCCCCCCAGTATAGGTTAGATAGGTAGCTGCCCCCCAGTATAGGTTAGATAGGTAGCTGCCCCCAGTATAAGGTAGGTAGATGCCCGCCCCCCCTCATAGTGGAGGGGGGAGCCGCAGCGCGGGGAGGGCAGCCCGACCTCTCCCTCCCTTCCTCTCCCAGGGCTGCCCTCCGTGCTCCCCCCTCAGACTGCAGCAGAGATAACTCACCTCCCTCGTTCCGATCGCCGGCGCCTCTCACTTGCAGTTGCCGCTGGTCTACTCTCTTCTACATAGTTACTGATGCACACTAAACTTCCTGTTAAGCAGGAAGTTTAGTGTGCATCAGTAACTATGTAGAAGAGAGTAGACCAGCGGCAACTGCAAGTGAGAGGCGCCGGCGATCGGAACGAGGGAGGTGAGTTATCTCTGCTGCAGTCTGAGGGGGGAGCACGGAGGGCAGCCCTGGGAGAGGAAGGGAGGGAGAGGTCGGGCTGCCCTCCCCGCGCTGCGGCTCCCCCCTCAATCACGGCGCACGGACATGTTTGTCCCCTTCACCCCCAGCAGCCCCCATCACCCCCAGCAGCGGGAGCAATCTTTAATAAAACATTCGGCCAGGGGACAGGAGCGCCCCCTGGAAGCCGGCGCCCTGAGCGATCGCACCGGTCGCTCAGGTCAAAGGCCGGCCCTGTTACACAGTTTGTGCCTGATGCACTAACTTGCAGTTTCAAGCTGTACAAATTTCCATAAAAGATGTACACAATCCTGCATCAACTCGGAATTATTTGCATTTCATTGACCACTCCCGCTGATTCATTATTAGTAACGCCTGAGTACCCCTTACAAAATTCTGGGCGATAGTCTACTTTAGGGGACCTAGCATGAAACCTCATGGGGAAATTCTGCTAACGTGATTGGGTGGACAGCAGCCTCTCAAACTTCTAGGTTTCCAATAGGCTGTAGTAAACTATGCCACAGTATTCAGCCAATCACAATGCTTTGTGCTGTAAGAGGGTGCTGTGATTGGAACACTGTTCCCTATGAGTTTTCCTGCTTGGTCCCCTAAACGAGATTAGACAAGTTCCATTCCAGCCTCAAGTATTATGTTCTGTTGAAGCAGAATTTGGATTGCTCAAACTTTCTGATCATCTCCAGGATGTTACTATATCACCTCTCGGATCTGGCCAGTTGCTGGGCAAAAACGCCTGCGCAACCTTGGCCACACGTTACCCTCGATCGCGCTCCTGTCTCCGTCCTGCCCATGGGCAGTATGCCTGCACATGCACAGGACAGCCACGGAGATGTGAGCACGATCGACGGACGCTTACAGCCAGGACCGCACATGCGCCCTGGCCAGTTGCCAAAAACTAAACTGGCTGCCTGCAGGGGACCGGAGGATCTGTTTTTCCTGATGCGGGCATAGGTCAGCTGCAGGGGGCTGGTGGAAGCCCCAGGTAAGTGAAACTTTTTGTATAGATCAGTTAAGGCTCACTTTAAAGAGCCCCTGGGGGGTGGGGGGGTTTACTGATTTCAGGAGGGGGAAGCCTCAGGATTCTAATGAGGCTTACCTTGGCTCCCTCCGCCAGTCCAATCCAGTGCTGGTAGCCCTGAATGTAGAGATACAGTAACATTTACATTGCCTGCCTTGCCCAGGAGCACTAGTAGCTCTCCACTCGGGCTCCTGCAGAAATAGCCGAGCCCGATTGGGTCTGCTCGATTGCGCAGGCACAGTCGGCGTGCACCTGCGGACCTGATCAGGCTTGGCTATTTCTGCAGGAGCCCAAGTGGAGAGCCGCTAGTGCACCTGCGCAAATCTCCCCACAAGCGGCGACAAGCCTAACGCTGGATCCGGTCTGCTGAGGCAGAAGCCTCTTAAAGCCTGCGCAGTCCGCTACGGCCCACGCGGCGGTGATTGACAGCGCCGCTCGCGCAGGCGCAGTACAGGCCGACCTGGAGGTCGCCCTGACGTCATCGCCGGGGACCGGGACGGAGCTGCGGCGAACGGCTGAAGGGAGAGCTGCGGCAAGGGATATGCTGGGAGCTGGGGGCTGGAGGAAGCGCCCAGTAAGTAGCACTTATTTTCTTTACGATTGCCTGATGACTCCTTTAAGGATCCAGAGGCTTCCCTCTCCCAAGATAAGTACACCCGTTTGGGGTGCTTTTTCACTACAGGTACTCTTTAAATACAGACGTATAAATGGAGGTTAGTATAGTTAATAGATTAGTACTCTTGGTATACAACTGATAAAAAGATGAAAGTCAAACAGAGATCTCTTTGGGCCAGGTAGGCTCCTGACACCTATTTACATTGATCCCTGTACAGCAGCCATTTTCTGGTTCTTGTGGAAATAGCTGGACTATGTGCAGCCATAACACAAGGTGCACAGACAGCACTCATAACACAAATCAGTCTCCATTAGTCTCCACCAGTCCGGATCAGGGCCGTTTTGGGGGGCTGGAGGGGTCGCAGCATGAGGGGAAATCCATGCTGCGCTTCGGCGGGGAGGGGGGACTGTCCCCCCCTCCCTCGCCTAAGGCTCTCCCCTCTGCACTCCCCTCCAGCATCAATACCTTTATCTGTGCAGCGGCGGGCATCGGCAGCTACATACCTTCCGTGCGCTCCAGTGTGGACGCTTCTCTCTCTAGTGTCTGACGTGACTTCCTGTTTATACAGGAAGTCGGGTCAGAGGCTAAAGAGAGAAGCATCCACGCTGGAGCGCACGGAAGGTATGTTTGTTTGCCGCTGCCCACCGCTGCACAGATAAAGGTATTGATGCTGGAGGGGAGCGCAGAGGGGAGAGCCCGAGGTGAGGGAGGGGGGGACCGTCCCCCCTCCCTGCCGAGTGTGGCCATAGCTTACCCCTCATGCTGCGACCCCTCCAGCCCCCCAAAATGGCCCTGAGCGGGCCACCCCACAGGCAGGGCCGGTTTTAGCAACAATGGGGCCCCAGGGCAAAATAACCTGGGGGGCCCCCCCAACAGATACCCCGGAGCAAAAATCGGCATTAAGGGACCTTTTTTGCAGCTGGTATAGTCAGGGTGTGAAGCCCCAATCAGTCGGAGCTCCACATTCTGGCTACCCCAGCCTGCATGGGGGACAAGGGGTTAAAACGTTTCAGGAGGGGGGTCCCCACATAATTAAAAAAAAAATCCCACACTCTAAACATAAAAAAAAGGGAAAATAGGAAAAAAATGCCAGGGATCTTCATACAGCCATATTGCGGCTGTATAGCGATCCCTGGCCAAAGCGCTGCGGCTGCGTATGGGCCCCCTGGAAACCCCGTCAGGAAATTCATTGCTGTTTCTTTTGATACATGTAAAATTACACTACCGTTAGGTACTAAAAGTGACATTTACCGCATTTAAAAGTATACTTTTTTCCTTTAAAATCGATTTTCTCAAAAACTATAAGGTCTTTTTGAAACATTGTTTTTTCCTCTTATTCCCAATGATCTCCTTAACATATCCTGCAAATTTAGGGTTTCTAGAATTTAAGGTAGATTTGCTATTAACCATTAAAGTCGGCGGGTTTTTAAATGTGTATTTTTTTTTCCTTTGAAACTTTAAAATCGATTTTCTCAAAAACTATAAGGTCGATTAGAAAAATTTGTTTTTCCTCTTGTAGCCACTGGGGGCCCCTACAAGCTCTGGGGCCCTGGGGCAGCTGCCTCCTTTGCCTCTATGGTAGCGCCGGCCCTGCCCACAGGTGCATGGGCTGCAGCCCCTATTGTTACGCCCATGCCCACCATTACTGCTCCAGCTCAATGCTAAGCCTAGAGTGATAACTACTTACCACACTGGCAATACTATGGTTAGTCTGTCTAATATATTGTACTTTTACTACAGTGAACATTGTCATAAGCTTCCATAGATATAAGTATAGTCAAGTAACAGCCATATCATGATCGGAGGGCCAGTTGTGGTCTCCCCTTCCCCATCAGCACACAGTGGCAGGCCGGGCACCTCTCATTATGTACTCCTGAATCTAGGCACAGGGTGAGGACTGTGGCACGTGTCCACTGCACAGGAAGAAGCTGTCCCCCACCAGGCTGCCTGTGCTGCTCACACCAACACCACAGTTGAAAGGAACCTTCTGAGCCTGTGTCTGTAGTACATGCAGGGTGGCTCACACTGAGCAGACAGGTGTACTCCACCAGCCAGCAGCACCTCCTCTTCCCACAGGGCTCATACTGGTACTTGAATCTATCGTTTTGGAACATGATGCATTTTTTTGTTTTGTACATGATGCAGGCGGTGCAGCAAATGAAAGGAGAGATGCTGCCCATAGCAACCGTGTCAGTTATATTAGTCTGTGCAGAGGAAAGTGGAATTAGATTTTCAAAATCTATTTCTAACAATATCGTTGTTCACTTGCATAGAGTGTAACAACAACATACTAATAATTAGCCACGGAAACAATATCAGCTGCAGTAGAAATGACGGCCAGGTCATGCAGACATGAAAGGCACTCTTATGTGTGAGCGGAATGTGCCGGTATCTGGAGGTGGCAATGGTATGGTAACCAATTGGGCCAAATCTAGGTAAATAAGTATATGTGAGTTTGACCACTTTTTGCAAGTGATGGGATGGCGTGCGTCACCCACACCATCTCCCACACTGCTAGAGGCGGGTCATAGCGGTTGCCGTAGTAACTTGTAAAAACATCTGCTGTAAGACTTGTGGCGATACGAGCAGAAGAGGAGGGCGTGTCTCTGGACTGCACCTGTAATGACAGCTAGTGCCCCCCGAATATCGCTCAGCATGCTGAAGGAAAAAGTCATCATGTGCCGTAGCGTTGGTCATCAGACGATGACAAATTACTGTGCACGCCCGATTTTTTTTTTTTTTTTTGCGGCAGCACAGTATTTGTGAATGTCTCTGCCTGCCTCTGCCCCCCCCACCAGTGTCATCATGCTATCCACCCACCGCTGTCCCCGATATTCTCTGCATCCGCTTACATAAGAGTTCATTTAAACACTTTTCACTGAAAAATGCCAGCGAATGAGAGCAGCAGGGGGCAGAGCCTAAAGGTGTGATTCTGTTTTTTTCTTTTAGTCTTTAAAATGTAAAAATAACTAAAGAAAATAATTTAATAAGAGACAGGCTGTAAAATCCAGTTTGTGTCTCCTGCCTCTATCTGATCCTATCCTCTTTAGTGCATTCCTTTCCCTCCTCCTACAGCCACAATAAGCACCGTAATTTAGTGCCCAGCATCCATAGGTATACACAGGGCGGGCCAAAGCAGAGGCAAGATAGGCTCCAGCCTCAAGGCGCAGTGTACGAGGGGGCACACAACTCACACAGCTTTCATTCCCCTATTGTTTAAAACAGAGAGAAATGAGAAAAGGGGATACATGGCAGTGACTGCTAGCCAGATAACTAGAACTAGAGATTAATGTGTTGGGGGGTGAGGGCCCTTAGGTGCCTCTTAGTCTAATAGTAATCAGTGTGTGACGGCTGGGGTCGGAGGGATGGAGGGGGGCACTTTGCTGTCTCAGCCTTGGGTGCTGGAGGACCTTGTCCCGGCTCTGGGTATACATGTCCAATGTGATAAACTATGGAGCCCCATATATATATATATATATATATATATATATATATATATATATATATATATATATATATATATATATATATATATATATATATATATAACAGTGACCATGCCCATAGTTTAGCCCCACTCACAACTCCTTAAAGTGACTCTGGGGAGTGAGATAGGGCCGCATGAATAAAATATACATACCTGGGGCTTCCTCCAGCCTCCTACAGCGGCGTCCTCTTCCTCTCCGTTCGTGCCAACTGCACATGCGCAGCCCAGCCGTGTTCACATACAGTACTACTGCACATGTGCATAACGCTCCCAGTAAAGAGAACATGCCTGGTCGGACTGCGCTTGCGCCGATAGGCCCCGACTGACGGAATTTCCAGGGCCAGTAGCGGACAAAGGGGCAGTCAGAAGAGGACGGTGTGGAAGCGATCAGGCCGGAGGAAGCCCCAGGTATGTATATTTTATTCATGTGGCCCTGTCTCAGGTACAATTTAAAAGTGTGCTGCTGACTCCGTCCCTGTCCGTCCAAAATTTTGGGTGTCCAGATTTTTTTGGGCCTTTTGTCTGTAAAAAATTAAAAATCAGGTTGGCAACACTGGTGTGAACCAGCCCTACAGAGCATTGCTAGAGACAATCAATAGCAATACAATATGTTAATAGCAATACGATATGTCACTATACGTGTGGTGTTAGGGCTCGTTTTCATATAACGCAGAGCTGCGCGGCTCTGCGTTGTGCGACACTACTGGGGGACAGAGCTTGCAATCCCATCATTACACTGGATGGGATCACGGGCACAATCACCCCAAAATGCAGGCAACTATGCGCTGCGATTCAAAAGGGAACGCATGAATGGAAACAGGGTCTGTTGTCCCTGTGATTGCATTCCCATAGGTGCGCTAAATGGAAAGAAGCCTTTACTGGCGTGGTGACACTATACCACTCGAGTGGTGAGGGGTAGACCTGTGAGCAGGGCTGTGGAGTCGGTACAAAAATCATCCGACTCCAACGCCTCAGTTTATGAAACCACCGACTCCAACTCTAGGTGCCCAAAATTGCTCCGACTCCAACTCCACAGACTTCATGTAAATATTCCTGTTGTTATCCGGGTTTCATCCTGTTACATCAAATCACCTGTGCGGGGTGGTTAATCTTACCTATCTGACGACTTCTTAGGTCTGTCCCTCGGCGCCTCCCACGATGCGGTCCAGCGGCAGTCACATGATTAGAAACACTTCCTCCTTCAACCTGATAACAAGCACTTCCTCCTTCCGGGTTGAAGGAGGAAGTGTTTGTAGTCGTGTGACGCTCGTGGACCGCATCGTGGGAGGCGCCGAGGGATGAACCTAAGAAGATGTCAGATAGGTAAGATTAACCTCCCGCGATTTTATTTAACAGGATGAAATCCGGATAAGAACTATCCGAGTTCGGAGTTGAGCATCACTGTTCATTACTATTTACCCTCCAGGCCGCCATGGACTCAGGGGTAAGGGGTTTGGGTTCTGCCTTTTGATGGCGCTCAAATTAATGTCTGATCGCTTCTATAGCCGTAATTGACATTATGGTCAATGGTGGAGCATGGTGTGCCCAAATTTCCTGCGCCGTTGTTGCCTGTCTCGGTACTCAGGTGCTATTAATGGTTTCTAGCCATGCACTTTAAAGAGAAACTCCGACCAAGAATTGAACTTTATCCCAATCAGTAGCTGATACCCACTTTTACATGAGAAAAATAATGATTTTCACAAACAGACCATCAGGGGGCGCTGTATGACTGATTTTGTGCTGAAACCCCTCCCACAAGAGGCTCTGGTACCGTACGGTACTCTGGGCAAACTGTCACAATGTAACAATGTTCAGACAGGAAATAGCTGTCTGTTAAAGCCAGACCAGCTAGAAACAGCTCCATAATCTGCCCACAGTAACAATGTCTCCATGTAATACAAGTCAGAATGTGAATCTGGGAGAGGAAAGATTTTACAATGAGCAAACACTGACTAAATCATGTATACATAATTATTGTAAAAATGAAGCACTTTTTTTATTACATTATTTTCACTGGAGTTCCTCTTTAAGTCAGTTGTCGGGCCACTTGTACCTGCGGGCACTCTTCCATTTGCTAGCCACATGCTGCATTCTCCAAGTATCTTTCTCTTTACTATTGCTGGTGCACATTGCACTTGGTTGGTACTTGTTTTCATATGCTGTTCCAACTCAGGGTCAGTTGCTTTATTTTTTGTTCACTGCTTATCTCACCTTATTGAATTATAGTAATATGCTTTTTATGCACTAGTTTTGACATTACACAGAATAGCCGGGTGGAGCACCCGGCTAAAAGGGCCTCGGGAGAACACTGTTTTATATGTCCTTCACTGCAAATACTCTGAAACCCGGGTTTCATAGTCAGATCAGGATCCTATCAGGAACTGCATGACTAGATATATTTATCATGAATGCTATATACGATTGAATTGCGTCCTTAGATCATTGCAATATCTACCTATCTATCTATCTATCTATCTATCTATCTATCTATCTATCTATCTATCTATCCATCCATCTATCTATCCATCTATCTATCCTCATACCACCACAGTAATAAATATCAATACCCCTCAAAGGGAAAAACACATTTCAGTTTGCTCTACCACTGGCTTTTGTGCTCCTCCTTTATATAGCAATGAAAGGTGGCCTTTATCACCCCCCCCCCCTCTCCAGATAGCAGTGTTACGTGGTCTTTGCCTCACATCCCTACTCCAAACGTAAAGACAGTGAAGTGTAATATCTCACCTGTCCTGCTCCCCGCTCCCACCTTCTTCCCCTCCCAGAGCTCTCCAGGCTCCTGTATCTCCTCTCTGACATATCTTTTCTCTGCATTGTATCATGCCGGCAGGTCATGGGGGGCAGAGATGCCACATTGAGGAACCATGTAGATCAGGGGATGCACAGGGGAAGGAAGACAGGTGAAATATTACACTATGTTGTGTTTACTCTACATAAATTCCCAGGTGTCACCCTTCTAATGGTGACACCAAGTGTGTGACGCACCACCATAAGCACTGAAAGGGGAGAGATTTGGGACTCCCCTACAGGCTCTGGGGCCTGAGCAATTGCCCAGTTTGCTCTTATGTAAGCACCAGTCGTGATTACTGGAGGAACAAATGTAACGTATTATTTGAATGCCAGTGATTTTCAATATTGTGGGAGGACATGTTCTTGCTTCTGATCCCACTGACCACTATGGTAAGCAGTGGCGTAGCTAAGGAGCTGTGGGCCCGATGCAAGTTTTACAATGGGGCCCCCCAAGCACTCTATACATAACAATTGATACGGCGCACCAAAACCTGCCAATGGCAACTACAGTGTCAGAGGTACAAGAAGAGGATGGAGAGCGGTTTGTTAATGATTACCACTATTCAAAGTATCTATAGAAGTGATTATTATGAGCCCAGGACCAATAGAGAGCTAATACTGCAGTTGAGGGAGGGCCCTTCGGGCCCCGATGCGGTCGCAACCTCTGCAACCCCTATTGCTACGCCCCTGATAGTAAGGCATGGTGGAGTACTGGAAAACGGCAATACGATACCAGGGGCACTACAACATTGGCATGCTAATGTTATATCATGTGGTGCTACCCACATCTGGCCACAACCTGTTTGCCTTAATCCCTCAAAAGTAATTCTGACTATACTGTCGATCTAATCCTTCCTGTATTTCCTGCTACATCATTCTTCATGCTTTTCTATACCACATATCTCATTACACCACCAGGGCCGGATTTGTACTCTTTACCACCCAAGGCCACTGTCACCAGCCGCCCCCCTTCAGTACAGGTAGCCAGATGACCCCTCCCCCATTTCCATCCAGTATAGGTAGCCAGATGACTCCCTTAATCCCTCCCCCCCCCCCCCCTCTTCAGTATAGGTAGCCAGCTCGCCTTCACACTGCAGCAGCCATCAGTGTCACTCATTTCTCCACTTGTCTCCAGTGCAGAAGCTTCCTCTTCCTTTCCGTCTTCAATGCTGCCCAAGTCCATAGCTGCTGGCCACAATGCAAACGTGCACAGAGAGCAAGACGGCTGCTGCACAGGTGGCTAGCAGCATAGTACAGTAATCAGGTGCTTGCCTGATCCCCCTGCATTGCAGCATTTGCAAGCTTGCACCGGTTTAGCCTGCTGCTTTGGTGCCCTTGCTCCTGTGGTGCCCTAGGCCATGGCCTAGTTGGCCTTGTCCTAAATCCGGCCCTGTACACCACATGATTACATTGTGCTGTGCATTCCATTATGCCTCACTACTCTCCTCACCTCAATATGCCTTAGTTCATGTCTCACATGCCTCATTAGTAGTTTTCATACACTGTATAGCTCATACTTCTCTGTGCCTTACGTCTCATAACAAATTGATTTTCTTTAGTCCTCATGAGGAACATTAGTAGAAGATAACTGTATCATTTGCCTTAGTCTTGCCTAAGAGTGTAACCTCACTACCCACTCTACGACTCTATTCCCTTATCCCACTGTCTCAACAAACCCCACCCCCAAAGCACACCTTCACTCAACTAAATACATCAGTTGCATTATGGAATTCTGTAATTCCAGGATCCCCTGTTTAGTTGGGGTCCAATCCATTGTGCTGCTCTGCCCTGTTTGGCTGGGCTCCCTCCCCTCCATTCATAACCCCAACTGAAGCCAGTGCACTTCATTGTGATTGTGGGGGCTGCAGGGTCTATAGCAGCGGTAGGAAACCTTGGCTCTCCAGCTGTGATAAAACTACAAATCCCAGCATGCCTTTGCCTTTATTAATCATGACTGTGGTTGTCAGACTCCTGCAATGAGTTGTGGGGATTGTAGTTCCTTAACAGCTGGAGAGTCAAGGTTCCCTACCCCTGTATAGTTACCCCACTGATCTCCTCTCAACAGCATTCCTTACATTTTTGGGAGCTCAGTTATATTTGATTGAATATCAATCAGAATGCTGTCACTACTATACTTGGACTGGATACAGAGCAAGGCTATACGGTTGTTGTTTAACCACTGCAAATATGCTGTGTTGCCCGCATGTAAATGTATTACGGTGGCTGGCCGGTATGCAGCTTTTACACCAAGTGGTTCTAGTGCTGAACACCACCAAGAATGAATGCCAACATGTTCCTAAATACACAATTGTACTGAATGGCTGGTATTGATTAAAAGGAACCTGAGGTGAGAGACACATGGAGGCTGCCATATTTATTTCCTTTTAAACACCAGTTGCCTGGCAGGACTGCTGATCTTTCTGGACAGTAGTGTCTGAATCACACACCTGAAACAAGCATACTGCTAATCTTGTCAGATTTTTGTCATATGGCTAAAAGTATTACAGGCAGAAGCTCAGCAGGACAGCCAGGCAATATGCATTGTTTAAGGTCTCTTTCACAGTGCGATGTTAAAGTCGCACGTTAGAAAATGTTTTAACGTGGACTAACGCACAGCAAGACTAAGTCTGTGCAACATTCACAGTGCACACGTTGCGTTTGTGTGTAACATGTAGCATTATTAGAAAGTGCTGCATGCTGTGCGTTATACATGTTATTAGCTAAGTTGGACTGTTTGCACATGCTCAATACTAACTTGGAAGCATACTTTTATTTGCTTGTATGCGACGATAACAGGACATTAAATTACATTGCAACTTTTTTGGGACGTTGCGTTGTAAGCTTGCGGTGCGACTTTAACGTCGCATCAAACCTCAATGTCCCACTGTGAAAGTAGCCTAAAAGGAAATAAATGTCAGCCTCAATATTGCATGTCTCTCACCTTGGATTCCCTTTAAGCAGCAAAAAAAACTATACTGCATATATATTACCAGTGGTTTTGGCACTGTGAGCAGGTGCCAGGTCGTGCTGAAAAATGAAATCTTCATCTCCATAAAGCTTTTCAGCAGATGGAAGCATGAACCCACTTTTGAACCAGAAACAGCGGCAGAAGCACCTGACCTGGGCTACAGAGAAGCAGCACTGGACTGTTGCTCAGTGTTCCAAAGTACTTTTTTCGGATGAAAGCAACTTTTACATGTCATTCGGAAATCAAGGTGCCAGAGTCTGGAGGAAGACTGGGGAGAGATGCCAAAATGCCTGAAGTCCAGTGTCAAGTACCCACAGTCAGTGATGGTCTGGGGTGCCATGTCAGCTGCTGGTGTTGGCCCACTGTGTTTTATCAAGGGCAGGGTCAATGCAGCTAGCTATCAGGAGATTTTGGAGAACTTCATGCTTCCATCTGCTGAAAAGCTTTATGGAGATGAAGATTTCATTTTTCAGCACGACCTGGCACTTGCTCACTGTGCCAAAACCACTGGTAAATGGTTTACTGACCATGGTATTACTGTGCTCAATTGGCCTGCCAACTCTCCTGACCTGAACCCCATAGAGAATCTGTGGGATATTGTGAAGAGAAAGTTGAGAGATGCAAGACCAACCGCTATCGAAGCATCCTGGGCCTCCATAACACCTGAGCAGTGCCACAGACTGATTGCCTCCATGTCACGCCGCATTGAAGCAGTCATTTCTGCAAAAGGATTCCCAACCAAGTATTGAGTGCATAACTGAACATAATTATTTGAAGGTTGACTTTTTTTGTTTTAAAAACACTTTTCTTTTATTGGTCGGATGAAATATGCTAATTTTTTGAGATAGGAAATTTGGGTTTTCATGAGCTGTATGCCAAAATCATCAATATTAAAACAATAAAAGGCTTGAACTACTTCAGTTGTGTGTATTTGAATCTAAAACATATGAAAGTCTAATGTTTATCAGTACATTACAGAAAATAATGAACTTTACCACAATATGCAAATTTTTTGAGAAGATCCTGTATACAGTATATATACATATATACATACATATATTGAAACAAATAAAGCACCACAGAAATAAAGCCATGTGCCGCCAATCGCCAATATATAAAGCCAAATATAGCCATGTGCCGCCATATACAAGAATCAGGTAGCTATATGCCCCATGATACCAGAATAAGGCAGCCACGCACCCCAGTTATCAGAATTAAGAATCCTGAGTTTGCCAGATATCAACATTAAGGCTATCATTCATAAAAGTGTGTTTGGTAAAATAAATCTGGGCGGGAAAATACCACATTTGGTATTTTAGACCTTTGTGTGCTAATTCATAAAGATTTTCACAGCTGCCTTTGGAGTTTGGTAAATTACCGCAGCCCATTGAGCGGTACAGCAGAAGTGTGGCGTTATCTCTCTTTTGTTACAAGCTGTAATTACAGTTCCCTGCACAGACTCACACAGACTTCGGCTCCCTGCACAGACTGACTCACACAGACTTCGGCTCCCTGCACAGACTCGCAGAGACTTTGGCTCCCTGCACAGCCTACTTTGCTCTTATCCGCATGCTTATCGCCTCCTCCAAGCAAGTGGTATTATCCGTCCCAATACCGCCTGCTCTAATCTTTATGAATTGACATTTAGTGACATGTGTTGAGATAATCACTGCATAAGGTGGTAATTTACCTCACTGCTCAGGAATGTCAGCTTTTCATGTGGTAACAGCTTTTATGAATTGACATTTTGCTAAGTGGTCGGTAAAGTCAGCTGTTCTCAGCATTACCACATGCGGGTATGCTTTATGAATGATAGCCTTAGTAGCAATGTGATATCAGAATGAAGTCACTATGTGCCTTAGAAACAGGATTTAGGTAGCCACATACCCACATGACTTGTTCAGTCACCTGTCTGGTAGTGTGTCTGGGCCTCTTCACATTTCCTAGCTGTAGTGAGTGCAACATCACTATTTCCCATTGGCAGACAAATAATACCTTGGCCCTAGTTTGGGAATAGGCTTACCACACCTCAATTGGTCCGATGTCTTCCTCTGTTTGTCCGCTATGCCTCCCGTTGTCCATTTCCTGATCGGCGCCCTTTGACCCAACATACTGCGCTGCGCATGCGTGCATGCCAGGTACTTCCGTGCGCTAGTGCCTCAGTGCGTGCAGTCACAGGCAGCCCAAAAGGACATACCGCGCATTTGCAGCATGTCAGGTCAAAGGGCACCGTCCAGGAAATAGATAATGCAAAGGCACAGTGGACAAACGGAAGACGCCGGGCCACAGGAGGTGCGGTAAGCCTATGCGCAACCTCCCCCCCCCCCCCCCACACACACACACACACACACACACACACACACACGGGGTCTCATTTTTAAATTTAAATTAAGGCTAAGGTATCTTTTAAATCAATGTTACATGCTGGGAGCACTGACATGTCACACTGACTGGCAGGGCCGGCTCTACCATAGAGGCAAAGGAGGCAGCTGCCCCAGGGCCCCAGAGCTTGTAGGGGCCCCCAGTGGCTACAAGAGGAAAAAAATTCAAATCGGCCTTATAGTTTTTGAGAAAATCGATTTTAAAGTTTCAAAGGAAAAAAAATACACATTTAAAAACCTGCCGCCTTTAACGGTTAATAGCAAATCCACCTTGAATGCTAGAAACCCTAAATTTGCAGGATATGTTAAGGAGATCATTAGGAATAAGAGGAAAAAACAATTTTTCAAAAAGACCTTATAGTTTGAGAAAATCGATTTTAAAGTTTCGAAGGAAAAAGTATACTTTTAAATGCGGTAAATGTCACTTTTAGTAGCAAACCTAACAGTAGTGTAATTTTACATGCATCAAACGAAAGCGCAATAAATTTCCTGACGGGGTTTCCAGGGGGTCTATACGCAGCCACAGCGCTTTGGCCAGGGATCGCTATACAGCCGCAATATGGCTGTATGAAGATCCCTGGCATTTTTTCCTATTTTCCCAATTTTTTATGTTTAGAGTGTGGGAATTAAAAAAAAAAAAAATTATGTGGGGTCCCCCCTCCTGAAACTTTTTAACCCCTTGTCCCCCATGCAGGCTGGGATAGCCAGAATGTGGAGCTCCGACCGATTGGAACTTCACACCCTGACTATACCAGATGCAAAAAAGGTCCCCTAATGCCGATTTTTGTTCCGGGGCATATGTTGGGGGCCCCCCAGGATTATTTTGCCCTGGGGCCCCATTGTTGCTTAAACCGGCCCTGCTGACTGGACAGGAAAAAGGATGAATGGGCTGGCAGGACAGGTGAAATAGCAAATAGCACCTTCATCAAGCTCTGATCAGTCCTCTGCACTGGGTACTCACCATTTGGCCTGGAACACACTAGCAGTGCTTTTCTAAGTGCTTGTGATTTGAAATGCTCTTAATGTAAGGCTATGGGGGATTTTTTTTAAATTACATCCCTCAAGTGGAATTGCACACATAGCATTACATTAGCAAGAGCTTTTCAAATCACAAGCGCTTACAAAAGGTTTAGAAAAGTGCTGCTAGTTGGTTGCAGACCCTAATGCTACAACGATCGTTCGTTGAGAACGACGAACAAACTTTTAATTGATGAAAGAACGACCTAAGTAAAGATAGTTTTAAAAGGTGTGTAACGATCTGATCGTTAGAACGAACGTTACATCACGTAAAGCAACTATTGCGCCTGCGCATAAAAATGAGAAGTTTCACAGAGAAATAGTGAAATGCGCATGTCAAGCCTAGTACGAACGACCGTTTCCAACGATGTACTATTTTTGCAAACGATCGTCGTTGGTTAAAATCCGCTGAGACAGAACTTTCTTTTGTAGCGATTTGGCTCGTTCGTCGTTGGCCGTAATTGTCGGTGGTTCGTTTTTTGTAACGATCGTCGTTGGTAAAGATCGGGGAACGATCGTTACAAACGACTATAGTCGCATGTGTGTACACACCTTTAGGACTGTTGATGAAAAAGAAATAATTCTGAATTAATCCAAGATTATGCAAATATACGCATACTTATACAGCTTGAAAGTAGACCAATCAAATTCCACCTTGATGGGATGGGATTGGTCCATTTTCAAACAGCATACATTTATATACACAATTTGCATAATTGTAAATGAACTAGAAATGACTTGCATCACAGTGACTGTCCCTAGTCTCTATTGTATTCATTCTGACTTACAGTGGGCTACACCTGAAAATCTGACTAAGCACCAGTAGCCTGGTGCTGGATCCCTGAACACAATTCACTAAGCATTGCTGCATGTGGTAAAGCAGAAAACAGCTGATTTTAACAAAAAATTTGTGAAATGTTAATTCACTAAAGCTGCGTATCCACCTGGCGATTTTCCCGACTGGCAATTTTCAAACTACGTCACAAGGTGGGTACAGGCGCACGATCACGAGCATCGCCTAGCGTCACGCCAATGATGACACACCAAAACGGCGGATCAGATCTTTGAGTTCCCTTACGACACCACGCAAAGTACCGCAATTGCGCAAGTCTTGCTCGCACCGCCATGTACGTTGCGTGACCTCACGCTTTAACCCGCCAACAGGAAGAAGGGGACGTCGCGAAAGCCATCGGGTGGTGAGTACAAAGCTTTAAGCCATTACCGAATGGAAAACTGCCGACCATTACCAGCAAGTCTGTGCAAGGACTTGTGGACAGAGGAGCAACAGATGATGGAAGGCAGATAAGAAATCACCTAACTTAATTGACCACAAACAAACCCTGAGTCTTCCCCACAGTACTTCAAAGAGAAAACATTAGTCACGCTTGAAGAATTTCACACCTAGCCTGGATAATGACAGTGTAAAGGTAGCAGGGGGGAGAATGTCTCAAACATGGCAGCCCTTTCAGCTATTTGAAGCCAGGAGCTGCTTAGATCCCTTTAAAAATAATACCCTTCAGCAGCTGTCAGTTAATTATCCTGCGGATTTGTAAATAGGGATGGTCAATAAGATGCAAATAATTCGATAAGTCGATGAAGAAATATGCAAACTTATTTAGCTTGAAAATAGACCAATTGAATTCTACCCCGGCAGGATCCAACTGGTCTATTTTCAAGCTGCACAAATTTGCATGAAAAATTTACACAATCTTGCATCAGCTCCAAATAATTTGCATCTCAGTGATCATCCCTGTTGATTAAATATTAGCAATGCCTGAATAATACCTCTTGCAAAGTTCCGGGTGTTAGTCTACTGTAGGGGACCAAGCAAGAAGCCTTATAGGGAAATTCTGCTAACGTGATTGGGTGGACAGCACTCTCTCAAGCGGCTAGGTATCCAATAGATTGTAGTAAACTGTCCACACTGTTCAGCCAATGACAGCGCTTTGTGCTGTAAGGCCGGATCTACACTATAAGCGCTTTTGTGATTGCTGAGCACTTGCTGAGCCCTTTTACCCATTCACTTTCATTAAAATCACAGTAAAATCATGTAAAAATCACATAAAATACATACAATAAAGATTTGATGTGATTTTTACCATGATTTTAATGAAAGTGAATGGGAAAAAGCACTCAGCAATCACAATCGGTCACAAAAGCGCTTATAGTGTGGATCCAGGCCTAAGAGGGTGCTGTGATTGAAGAACTGTTCCCTATGAGGTTTCCTGCTGGGTCCCCTAAACTAGACTAGCACCAAGTTCCATTCCAGCCTCAAATATTCCTTTCTTTTGAACCAGAATTTGGTTTGGCCAAAATTTATGATCATCTCCAGGATGTCACTATATCACCTTTTAATCTTTAGGATCTGCTTTAAGGAGCCCCATGTGGGGGACTTACTTTGGGAGGGGGAAGCCTCTGGATCCTAATGAAGCTCACCCTGTCTCCCTCTGCTAGTCCAATCCAGCGCTGGCAGCCACGAATACAGAGCCACAATAATATTTACATTGCCATTCCTAGTGCAGGAGCAGTAGCGGCTCTCTGCTTGGGCTCTGCTGGAAATAGGCGAGCCCGATCGGGTCCGCTCTATTGCACAGACGGCTTGCGCCTGCATAGTGGTGCGGATCTGTTCAGGCTTGCCCATTTCTGCAGGGTAGTGGAGTAGGCGAGCTGTTCTCCGCGAATAGCTATGGGCAGCCTGACCCTGTACTATTTCCGGGTCGCAATGTCCCGCAGTAGTACACATGCCCTTGTCTGCAAGCGTCCATTACTACGCATGCCCTGGTCCGATGGTGCGCGTCCTTGACTGCACGCCTGAAGCCGGGCACACTTTACGGATTTGCTTGACATCACGAAGTGTGCCTGGCCAAGGACGCGCACCGCTGGGCCAGGGCATGCATAGTAATAGACGTGTGCAGACAAAGGCAAGCGTACTACTGCTGGACATTACAACCCAGAAGTAGTGCAGGGGCAGGCTGCCCATAGCTATTCGCTGGCGAGCTGTTTGCCAGCATCACTACTGCAGGGGCGTGAGTGGAGAGCTGTTAGTGGGCCTGCGCAAGGCTCCCAACAAGCGGCGACCAGCGGATCTTCAGGAGTCCTAGCGCTGGATCCTGCCTGCCGATGTGGAAGCCTCTGTAGGATCCAGAGGCTTCCCCCTTTGTGATAAATACTGGCAAAACACTTTTTGTTTCACTACGGGTACACTTTAAATACAGATATATCTTCAATTAGTACTCTTGGTATATAATTGTAATTAAAAAAAAAATGAAAGTGGATCAGAGATCTCCCTGGGCCAGGTAGGCTCCCGACACCTGTCTACACTGTGTTCTGTACAGCAGCCATTTCCTGGTTATTGTGGAAATAGTTAGATTATGTGCAGCCGTCACACAAGGAGCTTGATTCACTTAACTGTGATAACTGATATCACGGTCATGCTAGCGTTCTGCGTGCGTTATAATACGCGTAACATTTTTTGCGTGCAATCATGCAATTTTCGCATGGAAACGCGACCGTTATCTGATGAAAATTTGCGATTGCACGTGAAAAATGTTACACGCGTTATAACCCGCGCAAACCGCTAGCGTGACCGTGATATCAGTTATCGCAGTTTAGTGAGTCAAGCACAAGGTATGCAGACAAATCAGGCTTGGGACCCACTAGAAAGCGCTATGGCAATCGCTAGAGATTTGTGGTAACAAGTTTGCAAGTGATTTCCCTGCTCCCATACAATACATTAGAATGGAAATGTTTCCAACGTGCTGCATGTCCTGCAATTGCGATTTGCCTAATCGCAATCGATCTAGTGGAATCTGTCCCATCCATTTACATTGGCGGAGAGTTTAGGGAAATCGCTAGCGATTGAAAGCGAACCCTAAATGCTCTGGGGGGGTAGCTAGACTTAATAGGGCCCCCTGCAAAAATAATAGCATGAGGCCCCCTTGTTCCCCAAACCCCATGCGGGTCACGTGATCAGGAACCGGTGAAGGGCGGCAGAGAGTGCTCTGCTGTGAAGCAGGAAAACATTACACACACTCCTGCACATGGTTTTTGTGAGCGAACAGGGAGGTTTTTTTGCTAATTGGCAGCACTTGCAGTTGGGGAGAGGGAGGAGGGGCCCCCAAAGCCTCTGTGCACCCCTGCAATGGCAGAGGTCACAGGGGTGTCTGCTACGCCCATGTCTAGTGGGCCCTGGCCCTCAGTCACCACCAGCCCGGATCTCCTGTGGTGACATTTTTTCGCAACTTTATAAGATTTTGCAATCGGTTGCATTAATCTATATGTACAGTATACATATCAGAAAGTGAAACCCAACCATTGACTTTAACGTATTAGTGTCAAAAAATGCAACCCAACCTATCCCTATTCTCATACAGAACCCTGCTCTGGCGGGCAACTAATAACCCCCCGGAGGGAATTAATAACGCCCACTTTGCGGGAAACTAATAACCCTCCACTTGGCAGGCAATGGTGGGCAACTAAGAATACGCCCTGGAGGGCAACTAATACCCCCCCTTGGCGGGCAACTAATAACCCCCCGGGGGGAATTAATAACGCCCATTGGACACGAGTGAGCATGTTATACGCACCGAAGCGCCGGACATCTAGGTAATTAACCCCCTCTTTCCAGGCCGCACACCTGAGGTTATTAACCACTTGAGGACAGCAGTGTTAAAACCCCCTAAAGACCAGGCCATTTTCTGTAAATTGGCCTCTGCACTTTAAGGGCTCGCTGCAGGGCTGCACAACTCAGCACACAAGTGATCCCCCCCCCCTCCCCCTTTCTCAAAAAAAAATGAAATAGAGAAATTTTTTTGTTTGATTATTTTGTTAATAAATTTCTCTATTTTTTTTTTTTGTCCCCAGCCTTCCCTCCCTCCCCCCACCAGCCAATCAGCGTGATCGGCTGTCATAGGCTTCAGCCTATGACAGCCAATCGCTTCCCTGCCTCTGGAAGGGACAGCCGTGTTACAGGGCTGTCGCCAGTACATCGCTGCCTTCAATCGCATCGCTGTACAGCAATAAAAGATGGCAGTTTCGCCGTCTAACAGTCTCCCAACAGCGATCGCCGATAGGAGACTGAAGGCGGAGCTCCGCCGTCAGAGCAGGGATGCACACGCATCTGCGTACAGGATCATCTGCAAACCACGCCCCAAGGACCTAACGCCATTCGGCGTTAGGCAGTCCTACATGGCTCATACTGGTACTTTGTTAACCACTTAAAGAGACTCTGAAGCCTCTTTAAAATCCTTTTTTTTAAAAAACAATACTGCTTAATACATTAGTCCTACCTAAATCGCCGCATTCCCGCAGCTGTAAACTATTTAAATCCCCCCTAAATCCCCGGGGGGCAATCTGGGCAGCACTTCCGTGTGAGGCAGGGCTATGAGCTGCAGCCCTGCCTCACATGCGTCTATCAGTGGCGGATCTCCGCCTTTCCCCCGCCCCTCTCAGTCTTCCTTCGCAGAGAGGGGCGGGGGAGAGGCGGAGATCCGCCGCTGACAGACGCGTGTGAGGCAGGGCTGCAGCTCATAGCCCTGCCTCTCATGGAAGTGCACAGAGGCAACAAAATCCACGACCAAGAAAGTTGTGGATTTTGCCGGGGAGAGGGAGGGCGAGTTACAGGCCCGTTTTTAGCGCCGTGCGGCCCGTGCCGCCGCCCGGGGCGCTGTTGGGAGGTGGGCGCTGAAATGGAGGGGGGAGCCGGAGCCGCTGGGAGGGCAGCCCGACCTCTCCCTCCCTCCCTCTCCTGGGCCGCCCTCCGTGCTCCCCCCTCAGATGTTGAGCGCAGCAGCAGCAGCAGCAGCCAGGGAGGAAGCGCTGTATACAACATACCTCCCTGCGTTCCAAGCGCTGCTCTCTCGCCGCCGGTCTCTTCCTCTCTGCCGCCTATACGATGATGCACACGCTGGTTCCGGCTAACAGGAACCAGCGTGTGCATCATCGTATAGGCGGCAGAGAGGAAGAGACCGGCGGCGAGAGAGCAGCGCTTGGAACGCAGGGAGGTATGTTGTTTACAGCGCTTCCTCCCTGGCTGCTGCTGCTGCTGCGCTCAACATCTGAGGGGGGAGCACGGAGGGCGGCCCAGGAGAGGGAGGGAGGGAGAGGTCGGGCTGCCCTCCCAGCGGCTCCGGCTCCCCCCTCCATTATGGGGGACAGCTACCTATCTAACCTACGCTGGGGGGCACCTACCTATTTATCCTATTGGGGGGCACCTACCTAATGTAACCTACCCTGGGGGGCACCTACCTAATGTAACCTACCCTGGGGGGCACCTACCTAATGTAACCTATACTGGGGGGCAGCTACCTAATCTAACCTACGCTGGGGGGCACCTACCTATCTAACCTACACTGGGGGGCACCTACCTAATCTAACCTACACTGGGGGGCACCTACCTAATCTAACCTACACTGGGGGGCACCTACCTAATCTAACCTACACTGGGGGGCACCTACCTAATCTAACCTACACTGGGGGGCACCTACTTAATCTAACCTACGCTGGGGGGCAGCTACCTAATCTAACCTATACTGGGGGGCAGCTACCTAATCTAACCTACACTGGGGGACAGCTACCCATCTAACCTATACTGGGGGGAACCTACCTATCTAACCTATGCTGGGGGCAACTATTCTGGCTACCTATATTAGAGGCACCCACCTAGCTAACCTTTACTGGGGCACCTACCTAACTAACTTATACCGGGGGCGCCTGCCTATCTAACCTATACTGGGGGCAACTATACTGGCTACCTATACTGGAGGCACCTACCTGGCTAACCTATAGCGGGGGCAACTATACTGGCTCACCTATGCCTGGCTACCTATTCTTGGCTACCTATACTGGGGGGACCTATACTAAGTGCAACTAGACCTGGCTAACCTATACTGCGGGCACCCATACCTTGCTTGGGAAGGGGGGGGGGGGGGGGCGCAATTTGTACACACTCGCCCTGGGTGCATTTTAGCCTAGAAACTGCACTGGCGAGTTAGGGGGGTTTTAGATAGTTTACAGCCGCAGGAATGCAGCGGTTTAGGTAGGGCTAATATATTAAGCAGGATTGTTTTTTAAAAAAAAGGATTTTTAAGAGGCTTCAGAGTCTCTTTAACGACCAGCCAACGCCTATCGGCGGCGGCTGATCGCACCAGGGTTTCCATGGAGCGGATGTTTCCTGTCAGTTCACGGCGGGGGGCTCCGTGAACAGCCTGCGAGCCTCCGATCGTGGCTCGCAGGTTAAATGTAAACACCTGTCACAGCAGCGCCGTAAAGGAGATCGGCGATCCCCAGCCTCTGATTGACCGGGAATCGCCGCCATCTGATAGGCTGAAGCACGGCGTCCTCCGTCCCTTAAATTAGCATACAGATATTTGACTTTTTTTGACCTCGTAAGTCCTTTAAGTGGTTTATCTAATCTATCCTATGGAAACATGATGCATGTGGCAGTGCAGAAAATGAAAGTAGAAATGCTGCCCATAGCAACTGCGTCAATAATATCAGCCAGTGCAGAGGAAAGCGTGGAACTAGACTTTCAAAATCCATTTTTAACAATAGTTATTTATTTGCAGAGCGTAACAGCAACACACTAACAATCAGAAACAATATCTGCTGCAGCTGAAGCAGAAATGACAGGCCAGGCCATGCAGACATGACAGGTGCTCTTATGTGTGAGCGGAATGTGCCGGTAGCTGGAGGTGGCAGAGGTACAGAAATCATTAATCTATTCAAATCTAGGTAAATAACAAGTATACGGGTGTTAAAGCACTTCGAGCAGGTGATGGGACGTAGCGCGTCACCCGCACCGTCCCCTGCATGTCACCCGGTGCGGGTCCGTCTCCTGCGTGTCTCCCGCATCACCTCCCGCAGTCATGCGACCATCGCCCGCTCTGCAGGAAGCGTGCCATGTGGGTTGCGTGGTACACATGTGCGGACACACTAGCGGCAGTACGAGCAGAGGAGGCGGACGCATCTCCGGACTCTCCCCACCACACATACATCCCTGACCCTGTGTGACAAGAGCCGCCTACTTGCTACAAGCATCTCACGGAGGGGAGGACCGATGGATCAGCAGTGCGCATGTCAGACAACTTCCTCTACGGAGCGCCACCGTGTGGCCGTCAGTAAGGTGACCATTAGTCTATATGTAACCCTGTTAGCGAGGCAGCAGCATACCGATCACTTCCCCGGAGTGGTGATGAACCCCAGAGCGCTGCACTGGAAGCAGAGCAGACGGCAGCGAGAGAGAGACCGGCTGTAACATGTAGTCTCCTGCTCTCCTCTGTATGATCCTCCCCAGAGCACTCCTCCCCCTCCTCCTACTACAGCAACAATAAGCACCAGCAGCCATAGGGATACATGTCCAATGTGATAAATGCAGCCATTTTTGATATGTGTCATTGTTTGTACATCTAGTCGTAAAATGTGTGAAATCATAGAATAAATACTGTATTAAGCCATTGGCCAGGAGTGCTCGTGTCACAGGCTCGAGCATCCACAACATGACCTCACAACAGCTGCTGCTCAGCGGAGACACGTGCAATGTACGGGCAAAGGAGTCTCTGCGCTCGCTGCACGGGAGTCACTTGACTGACACACAAGCTGACAGCAGACGGGGAGCCTGCTAGAGGCATCAACACTGAGCAGCTAGGAACCAGAATACTCATGTACACAAGCCGAGAGGAGAGCAAGAGCATTGTGCAGAGCTCCCCCTTGTGGCCGTTATTAAGCAATCGTACTGTGACAGTGTAGTGTTGAATTTTTTTGAAGATGAAAATAAAAAGCCATAGAAGCCAGTTCAATCAGAGGAAGAAAGTGTATTCTGAGTCTGATTTCTGCATGTGAGAAATGCCATATGCATAGCTCCCAACTGTCCCTTTTTCGGAGGGACAGTCCCTTCTTGGGAGCCCTGTCCCTCTTTCACCCTCATTTGTCCCTCTTTCAGGACTTTGGCCCTCTTTCTATGTAAATAAATATATTTCTATACTAAAAATGTGTTTGATTGACTCTAAACTTTATTCCCAACCTTTAAATTGATATAATACTAATTTTAAAATGGTACTATGAAGGAAATTGAACCAAGATAGAAAGGACCAGTGTGGTTTGAATTATAAAACAACATATGTTCCTTATGAAATCTTTATGGTATGCATGCCTAGAGGCGTGGTGAGGGCATGGCTAGGGTTGTGACAGGGGCATGGCTTAAGTGTCCCTTTTTCTCATCTCAAAAAGTTGGGAGGTATGCGTATGTAAGGCTGCTGAACAGGAAGGAATATAGGGCAGCTGTAATGAGGGCGGCTGCATACAGAGCTGCAGGTGATCAGGGGCGCTGCTGCTGCAAATGACAGTCTACTTATATAAATAAATGTGTCCTGCATAAAATAGGGGGGTTTAATCATAAAAAAAGGTGACTGTTAGGTAAAGCAGTAACAGTGGGGTAGAGACGAGGGCATGTTTGAGGGCTCGTTTCCATTATTAGTGACAAAATACAAAGAATGATACAAAAACAAATTATAGAATTGGTAATGACAGTGATAAAATTAACATGATGAATAAAATGTATATTGATTACCAAGACACAAAAGGGGGAGAGAACCCTGCCCTTGCGAGTTTACAATCTAAAGGCTAATGAAGCCTCCAGCCCAGCAAAGTGTCCAAAAATGCCCCCAGCCCAGTAAAGCCTCAAGCAAATTGCCTAGCCCAGCAAAGCGCTAGGCCCAGCACCCAGCAAAGCCAGGCCGGCTCAGCATCACCGCCAGCTAGGCCGGCACAGCATCACCACCAGCCAGACCACAGCATCAACGCCAGCAATGCCAGCCCATCATCACCACCAGCAAGCCCAGCATAACCGCCAGCTGAGTACAGCACACAGGCCAGCCAACTGAAGACAAAACAGAAGCCAGGTCAGGGGATTATTTATGTGAAATAGTGGCTATTTAATATATTTGTTACACTACTGCTATGTTCATGTACATTTGGCCCCACCTATGACCACGCCCATTTTGCCGCTTTAAGTGCCCAGGGGCGCCCCTGAATTAACCAATTCAGGACCACAGGCTCCCCCCCCCCTTCCCCCTCCCAGTGACCAGGCAGTTTTTTTACAATTAAGTCCTCTGCAGCTTCAGAGCCATATGCTGCAGCACAGATATGCCCCCCCCCCTTTTCTGCCCACAAACAGAGCTTTCTGTTGGTGGGCTCTGATCACTGCTGCTGGATTTTTTTTTATTCATTTATGTTATTTAATTTTGAATAAAAATGTGTATTTTGTATTTATTGTTCCCTCCACCGACAGCCAATCATCAGCCTATGAGAGCTGATCATTCCCTGAGGCTCCCCAGGGGACAGCCGAGTGACACAGCTGTCCCCAGTACAGCGCTGCTGTACAGGGTGGGCCATTTATATGGATACACCTTAATAAAATGGGAATGATTGGTGATATTAACTTCCTGTTTGTGGCACATTAGTATATGTGAGGGGGGAAACTTTTCAAGATGGGTGGTGACCATGGTGGCCATTTTGAAGTCGGACATTTTGAATCCAACTTTTGTTTTTTCAATAGGAAGAGGGTCATGTGACACATCAAACTTATTGGGAATTTCACAAGAAAAACAATGGTGTGCTTGGTTTTAACGTAAATTTATTCTTTAACGAGTTATTTAGAAGTTTCTGACCACTTATAAATTGTGTTCAATGTGCTGCCCATTGTGTTGGATTGTCAATGCAACCCTCTTCTCCCACTCTTCACACACTGATAGCAACACCGCGGGAGAAATCCTAGCACAGGCTTCCAGAATCCATAGTTTCCGGTGCTGCACATCGCGTATCTTCACAGCATAGACAGCAAGATGGTGCACCATCACATTATGGGTGTCAGGTCCGAGCATTCCTAGATGAACAGTTTCCTGGAAAGTGGATTGGTCATTGTGGGCCAGTTGAATGGCCCCCAAGGTCTCCCCTTAGACTTTTATCTTTGGGGTCATCTGAAGACAATTGTCTATGCTGTGAAGATACGAGATGTGCAGCACCTGAAACTACGGATACTGGAAGCCGTGCTAGCATTTCTCCTGCGGTGTTGCTATCAGTGTGTGAAGAGTGGGAGAAGAGGGTTGCATTGACAATCCCACACAATGGGCAGCACATTGAACACATTTTATAAGTGGTCAGAAATTTGTAAATAACTCATGAAAAAGTTACTCACCTGGGGCTTCCCTCAGCCCCCAGCAGCCGATCGGTGCCCTCGCAGCCCCCTCTGACACTCCAGGACCAGCTGGTCGCAATAGCAGCATAGGGGGCGATATACAGTCTGGTAACGCGAAGAATTACTCGCGTTCCCATGCCTGTCGGCCGGTGACGGCAAAACCGGAAGTGTTCGCCGGCGGGTCCTGGAGCGTCAGAGCGGGGCTGCGAGGGCACCGATCGGCTGCTGGGGGCTGAGGGAAGCCCCAGGTGAGTAAATCTCATTCTTTTATAGTTGACTTAAGTTTCCCTTTAATATTCACCTTCCCAGGTCCAGCGTAGACGCAGTATCGGCTCTCCGCTCGGAGATAAGTGGAAATAGCCAATCGGTGTCGGGCCGCTCTACTGCGCAAGCGCAAGTCTCCTGCGCCTGCGCAGTAGAGCGGACCCGACAGAATTTGGCTATTTTCGCCTATTTCTGTGCGGAGAGCCACAACAGTGCCACCCGCTAGAGCCAGGGAAGGTAAATATATCAGCGCTTCTCAGGGAGGATTCTGGGACACTTCGGGGGAGCCAGCGCTGGACTGCCTGCAGCTACAGGAGTGGGGGAAGCCTCATTGGGACCCTGAGGTTTCCCCCTCCCAAGATGAGTACCCCCCAGGGGAACTTTTTTTTTTACAGGTGCTCTTTAATAATTATGGAAAATTGGATGTGTGTAACAGGCTTTAGATCAGGTTTACACTGAATGATTCAGCAAGGGACAACTCATGTGCAACACAGGCAGACGAGCTTTCTGTGTTTCCCTCTGGCTATGCTCACAGAGGTGTGTTGGGATAGAGTGAAATGACCACATTGTAACGTCACTTTCCGCACTGTAAATATATTTTATTGGCTGTATACTTCATTGTATGCAACAACTTTCCCATTGCGCCCAGTGTGAACCTTGCCCTATGGCTGAGTTGACACTGGCATCTGATAACAATTGACATGTTTTAACTGATCAGTTGTTCTTCTTCTCTCCAAGATGCTGTGCATTTCCATGCACTTTAGTATGTGTTACAAGCAAGCTTACAATATAAAGGAAAGGGGAGGGGGGGGGGGGAGACATACGACCTATTGAACCATGTTATTTGTAGACATGCTGGCTAAATATGGTATTGTGGGTCATGCAGCCTTATTCATTTGTTATTTGGGAATATGCTGCTTTTTAAATGTTATTTGGGGACATCATGCTGCCTAATTCTGTCATTTGAGGACATGTTATAGTATTTGTGGTCATGGTAATAGCTGTTTAATAATAAGATTCGAAGGACATCTGATGTTGTTTGGTAGACATGCTACTTGTTATGTGAGGGGGATGATTATTATTGGTAAATAAATCAACATTTTATTCTGTGCGGCCACCTATGAGGTGCTTACTAGGGCTGGTTCATACTGAGGATTTCAGTGAGTTAAATTTAAGTATAATGCACTGTTTTCATATGTTGCAGCTCATGCACCTACGCGATTGGTGCCACAGCTATAATGCACTAAGGCACCTGCTTTTGTTTGTTATGCAATACAGTGGGATGCCAAAGTTTGGGCAACCTTGTTAATCGTCGTGATTTTTGCTGTATAAATCGTTGGTTGTTACGATAAAAAATGTCAGTTAAATATATCATATAGGAGACACACACAGTGATATCTGAGCAGTGAAAGGACGTTTATTGGATTTACAGAAAGTGTGCAATAATTGTTTTAAAAAAATTAGGCAGGTGCATAAATAAATCCACAAAAAAGACATGAAATCAATATTTAGTAGATCCTCCTTTTGCAGAAATGACAGCCTCTAAATGCTTCCTGTAGGTTCTAATGAGTGTCTGGATTCTGGTTAAAGGTATTTTAGACCAGTGTTTCCCAACCGCTGTTCCGCGGCACACTAGTGTGCCGCGGAACGTTGCCTGGTGTGCCGTGCTCTTATCCCCCCTCCCGCCCGTCCCTGCGGCCGCCGCTGTTATTACCTTAGCAGCGGCCGCTCTCCCCTCTCCAGACCATGTATATGCTAGCAGCGTATCTCCGGCTGCTCTGTGTGATGCACTGATGCGAAAGGAGGCAGGGCTCGGTTACCATAGTAACGGCGATACATATCGCCGTTACAGGAAGCCGCTGCCCTCCTTTCTTCCGCATCAGTGCATCACACAGAGCAGCCGGAGATACGCTGCTTGAATATACACGCGCCGGAGAGGGGAGAGCGGCCGCTGTTAACAAGGTAATAACAGCGGCGGCCGCGGGGACGGGCGGGAGGCACTAAACTGGCTATACTGGGGCACTATTCTGGGGTACTATACTGGCTATCCTGGGGCACTAAACTGGCTATACTGGGGCACTATTCTAGCTATACTGGGGCACTATTCTGGCTATACTGGGGCACTATACTAGCTATACTGGGGGGCTATACTGGGGCACTATACTGGATATACTGGGACACTATACTGGGGCACTAAACTGGCTATACTGGGGGGCTATACTGGGGTACTATACTGGCTATACTGGGGGGGCTATACTGGGGTGCTATACTGGGGCACAATACTGGCTATACTGGGGGGCTATACTGGGGTACTATACTGGCTATACTGGGGGGGCTATACTGGGGTGCTATACTGGGGCACTATACTGGCTATACTGGGGCACTATACTAGCTATACTGGGGGGCTATACTGGGGCACTATACTGGCTATACTGGGGCACTAAACTGGCTATACTGGGGCACTATTCTGGGGCACTATACTAGCTATACTGGGGCACTATACTAGCTATACTGGGGCACAATACTGGCTATACTGGGGGGCTATACTGGGGTACTATACTGGCTATACTGGGGCACTATACTGGCTATACTGGGGCACTATACTAGCTATACTGGGGGGCTATACTGGGGCACTATACTGGCTATACTGGGGCACTATACTGGGGCACTAAACTGGCTATACTGGGGCACTATTCTGGGGCACTATACTAGCTATACTGGGGCACAATACTGGCTATACTGGGGGGCTATACTGGGGTACTATACTGGCTATACTGGGGCACTATACTGAGGCAACTAAACTCCCTACACTGGGGCAACTATGCCAGCTATGCAGCCGCACCCCAGCCCCCCCCCCCCCCCCCCATAGCGGCACTGTCCACTAGGTCGCGCAAACAACCGGGGGCCGCATCGCCCCCACCGCGCGCGCCGTTCCCCGGAGAAAAATTTGGTCAGACAGTGTTCCCCGGGCCGGAAAAGGTTGGGAAACACTGTTTTAGACCATTCCTCTTTACAAAACATCTCTAGTTGTTTCAGGTTTGATGGGTTCCGAGCACGGACAGCTCTTTTTAACTCACACCACAGATTTTCAATTAAATTCAGGTCTAGGGATTGAGTTGGCTATTCCAGAACGTTGTACTTGTTCCTCTGCATGAACGCCTTAGTGGATTTTGAGCAGTGTTTAGGGTCGTCCAAGATAAATAAAGTGTGCATTTCAGTGTTTAGTTTCAGGAAAGGTGACAGAAGATGAGGTGAAAGGCTGGAAAACGAAGACGGTGATAGAAGACAGCACAGGTGAGTCCGAGATAAATAAAGTGTGCATTTTAGTGTTCCGTTTTAGGAAAGGTGACAGAAGATGAGGTGGACGACTGAAAAAAAGAAGATGGTAATAGAAGACAGCACAGGTGAGTCCGAGATAAATAAAGTGTGCATTTCAGTGTTTCGTTTCAGGAAGGGTGACAGAAGATGAGGTGGAAGACAGCAAAAAAGAAGATGGTGATAGAAGACAGCACAGGTGAGTCCGATATAAATATAGTGTGCATTTCAGTATTTCGTTTCAGGAAAGGTGACAAAAGATGAGGTGGAATACTGGAAAAAAGAAGATGGTGACAGAAAACAGCACAGGTGAGTCCGAGATCAATAAAGTGTGCATTTCATTGTTTCGTTTCAGGAAAGGTGACAGAAGATGAGGTGGAAGACTGGAAAAAGAAGATGGTGATAGAAGACAGCACAGGTGAGTTTGAGATAAATTAAGTGTGCATTGCAGTGTTTCGTTTCAGGAAAGGTGACAGAAGATGAGGTGGAAGACTGGAAAAAAGAAGATGGTGATAGAACACAGCACAGGTGAGTCTGAGATAAATAAAGTGTGCATTTCAGTGTTTTGTTTCAGGAAGGGTGACAGAAGATGAGGCGGAACACTGCAAGAAAGAAGATGGTGATAGAAGACAGCACAGGTGAGTCCGATATAAATAAAGTGTGCATTTCAGTATTTCGTTTCAGGAAAGGTGACAGAAGATGAGGTGGAAGACTGCAAAAAAGAAGATGGTGATAGAAGACAGCACAGGTGAGTCCGAGATAAATAAAGTGTGCATTTCAGTGTTTCGTTTCAGGAAAGGTGACAGAGGATGAGGCGGAAGACTTGAAAAAAGAAGATGGTGATAGAAGACAGCACAGGTGAGTCTGAGATAAAGTGTGCATTTCAGTGTTTCGTTTCAGGAAAGGTGACAGAAAATGAGGCAAAAGACTTGAAAAAAAGAAGATGGTGATTGAAGACAGCACAGGTGAGTCCGAGATCAATAAAGTGTGCATTTCAGTGTTTCGTTTCAGGAAGGGTGACAGAAGATGAGGTGGAAGACTGCAAAAAAGAAGATAATGATAGAAGACAGCACAGGTGAGTCCGATATAAATAAAGTGTGCATTTTAGTGTTTCGTTTCAGGAAAGGTGACAGAAGATGGGATGGAAGACTGGAAAAAGGAAGATAGTGATAGAAGACAGCACAGGTGAGTCTGAGATAAATAAAAGTGTGCATTTCAGTGTTTCGTTTCAGGAAAGGTGACAGAAAATGAGGCAGAAGACTTGAAAAAAAGAAAATGGTGATAGAAGACAGCACAGGTGAGTCTGAGATAAATAAAGTGAGCATTTCAGTGTTTTGTTTCAGGAAGGGTGACAGAAGATGAGGCGGAACACTGCAAGAAAGAAGATGGTGATAGAAGACAGCACAGGTGAGTCCGATATAAATAAAGTGTGCATTTCAGTATTTCGTTTCAGGAAAGGTGACAGAAGATGAGGTGGAAGACTGCAAAAAAGAAGATGGTGATAGAAGACAGCACAGGTGAGTCCGAGATAAATAAAGTGTGCATTTCAGTGTTTCGTTTCAGGAAAGGTGACAGAGGATGAGGCGGAAGACTTGAAAAAAGAAGATGGTGATAGAAGACAGCACAGGTAAGCCTGAGATAAATAAAGTGTGCATTTCAGTGTTTCATTTCAGGAAAGGTGACAGAAGATGAGGTGGAAGACTAGAAAAAAGAAGATGGTGTTAGAAGACAGCACAGGTGAGTCCGAGATCAATAAAGTGTGCATTTCAGTGTTTTGTTTCAGGAAAGGTGACAGAAGATGAGGTGGAAGACTGGAAAAAAGAAGATAGTGATAGAAGACAGCACAGGTGAGTCTGAGATAAAGTGTGCATTTCAGTGTTTCGTTTCAGGAAAGGTGACAGAAAATGAGGCAAAAGACTTGAAAAAAAGAAGATGGTGATTGAAGACAGCACAGGTGAGTCCGAGATCAATAAAGTGTGCATTTCAGTGTTTCGTTTCAGGAAGGGTGACAGAAGATGAGGTGGAAGACTGCAAAAAAGAAGATGGTGATAGAAGACAGCACAGGTGAGTCCGATATAAATAAAGTGTGCATTTTAGTGTTTCGTTTCAGGAAAGGTGACAGAAGATGGGATGGAAGACTGGAAAATAGATGGTGATAGAAGACCGCACAGGTGAGTCTAAGATAAAGTGTGCATTTCAGTGTTTCGTTTCAGGAAAGGTGACAGAAGATGAGGTGTAAGACTGGAAAAAAGAAGATAGTGATAGAAGACAGCACAGGTGAGTCTGAGATAAATAAAAGTGTGCATTTCAGTGTTTCGTTTCAGGAAAGGTGACAGAAAATGAGGCAGAAGACTTGAAAAAAAGAAGATGGTGATTGAAGACAGCACAGGTGAGTCCGAGATCAATAAAGTGTGCATTTCAGTGTTTCGTTTCAGGAAGGGTGACAGAAGATGAGGTGGAAGACTGAAAAAAAGAAGATGGTGATAGAAGACAGCACAGGTGAGTCTGAGATAAATAAAGTGTGCATTTCAGTGTTTCGTTTCAGGAAAGGTGACAGAAAATGAGGCAGAAGACTTGAAAAAAAGAAGATGGTGATTGAAGACAGCACAGGTGAGTCCGAGATCAATAAAGTGTGCATTTCAGTGTTTCGTTTCAGGAAGGGTGACAGAAGATGAGGTGGAAGACTGAAAAAAAGAAGATGGTGATAGAAGACAGCACAGGTGAGTTTAAGATAAATTAAGTGTGCATTTTAGTGTTTCGTTTCAGGAAAGGTGACAGAAGATGAGGTGGAAGACTGGAAAAAAGAAAATGGTGATAGAAGACAGCACAGGTGAGACCGAGATGAATAAAGTGTGCATTTCAGTGTTTTGTTTCAAGAAGGGTGACAGAAGATGAGGTGGAAGACTGCAAAAAAGAAGATGGTGATAGAAGACAGCACAGGTGAGTCCAATATAAATAAAGTGTGCATTTAAGTGTTTCGTTTCAGGAAAGGTGACAGAAGATGAGGTGGAAGACTGGAAAAAAGAAGATGGTGATAGAAGACAGCACAGGTGAGTCCTAGATCAATATAGTGCGCAGTTCAGTGTTTTTCTCAGGAAAGGTGACAGAAGATGAGGTGGAAGATTGGAAAAAAGAAGAGTGTTTCTTTTCGGGAAAGGTGACAGAAGATGAGGTGGAAGACTGGGAAAAAGAAGATGTTGATAGAAGACAGCACAGGTGAGTCAGAAATAAATAAAGTGTGCATTTCAGTGTTTTGTTTCAGGGAAAGTGACACAAGATAAGGTGGAAGACTGGAAAAACGGAGATGGTGATAGAAGACAGCACAGGTGAGTCTGAGATAAAGTGTGCATTTCAGTGTTTCGTTTCAGAAAAGGTGACAGAAGATGAGGTGGAAGACTGGAAAAAAGAAGATGTGATAGAAGACAGCACAGGTGAGTCCGAGATAAATAAAGTGTGCATTTCTCTGTTTCGTTTCAGGAAAGGTGACAGAAGATGAGGTGGAAGACTGGAAAAAAAGAAGATGTGATAGAAGACAGCACAGGTCAGTCCGAGATAAATAAAGTGTGCATTTCAGTGTTTCGTTTCAGGAAATGTGACAAAAGGTGAGGTAGAAGACTGGAAAAAAAAGAAAATGGTGATAGAAGACAGCACAGGTGAGTCCGAGATAAATAAAGTGTGCATTTCTGTGTTTCGTTTCAGGAAAGGTGACAGAAGAGGAGGTGGAAGACTGGAAAAAAGAAGATGGTGATAGAAGACAGCACAGGTGAGTCCGAGATAAATAAAGTGTGCATTTCAGTGTTTTGTTTCAGGAAGGGTGACAGAAGATGAGGCGGAACACTGCAAGAAAGAAGATGGTGATAGAAGACAGCACAGGTGAGTCCGATATAAATAAAGTGTGCATTTCAGTATTTCGTTTCAGGAAAGGTGACAGAAGATGAGGTGGAAGACTGCAAAAAAGAAGATGGTGATAGAAGACAGCACAGGTGAGTCCGAGATAAATAAAGTGTGCATTTCAGTGTTTCGTTTCAGGAAAGGTGACAGAGGATGAGGCGGAAGACTTGAAAAAAGAAGATGGTGATAGAAGACAGCACAGGTAAGCCTGAGATAAATAAAGTGTGCATTTCAGTGTTTCATTTCAGGAAAGGTGACAGAAGATGAGGTGGAAGACTAGAAAAAAGAAGATGGTGATAGAAGACAGCACAGGTGAGTCCGAGATCAATAAAGTGTGCATTTCAGTGTTTTGTTTCAGGAAAGGTGACAGAAGATGAGGTGGAAGACTGGAAAAAAGAAGATAGTGATAGAAGACAGCACAGGTGAGTCTGAGATAAAGTGTGCATTTCAGTGTTTCGTTTCAGGAAAGGTGACAGAAAATGAGGCAAAAGACTTGAAAAAAAGAAGATGGTGATTGAAGACAGCACAGGTGAGTCCGAGATCAATAAAGTGTGCATTTCAGTGTTTCGTTTCAGGAAGGGTGACAGAAGATGAGGTGGAAGACTGCAAAAAAGAAGATAATGATAGAAGACAGCACAGGTGAGTCCGATATAAATAAAGTGTGCATTTTAGTGTTTCGTTTCAGGAAAGGTGACAGAAGATGGGATGGAAGACTGGAAAAAGGAAGATAGTGATAGAAGACAGCACAGGTGAGTCTGAGATAAATAAAAGTGTGCATTTCAGTGTTTCGTTTCAGGAAAGGTGACAAAAATGAGGCAGAAGACTTGAAAAAAAGAAAATGGTGATAGAAGACCGCACAGGTGAGTCTAAGATAAAGTGTGCATTTCAGTGTTTCGTTTCAGGAAAGGTGACAGAAGATGAGGTGTAAGACTGGAAAAAAGAAGATAGTGATAGAAGACAGCACAGGTGAGTCTGAGATAAATAAAAGTGTGCATTTCAGTGTTTCGTTTCAGGAAAGGTGACAGAAAATGAGGCAGAAGACTTGAAAAAAAGAAAATGGTGATAGAAGACAGCACAGGTGAGTCTGAGATAAATAAAGTGTGCATTTCAGTGTTTTGTTTCAGGAAGGGTGACAGAAGATGAGGCGGAACACTGCAAGAAAGAAGATGGTGATAGAAGACAGCACAGGTGAGTCCGATATAAATAAAGTGTGCATTTCAGTATTTCGTTTCAGGAAAGGTGACAGAAGATGAGGTGGAAGACTGCAAAAAAGAAGATGGTGATAGAAGACAGCACAGGTGAGTCCGAGATAAATAAAGTGTGCATTTCAGTGTTTCGTTTCAGGAAAGGTGACAGAGGATGAGGCGGAAGACTTGAAAAAAGAAGATGGTGATAGAAGACAGCACAGGTAAGCCTGAGATAAATAAAGTGTGCATTTCAGTGTTTCATTTCAGGAAAGGTGACAGAAGATGAGGTGGAAGACTAGAAAAAAGAAGATGGTGATAGAAGACAGCACAGGTGAGTCCGAGATCAATAAAGTGTGCATTTCAGTGTTTTGTTTCAGGAAAGGTGACAGAAGATGAGGTGGAAGACTGGAAAAAAGAAGATAGTGATAGAAGACAGCACAGGTGAGTCTGAGATAAAGTGTGCATTTCAGTGTTTCGTTTCAGGAAAGGTGACAGAAAATGAGGCAAAAGACTTGAAAAAAAGAAGATGGTGATTGAAGACAGCACAGGTGAGTCCGAGATCAATAAAGTGTGCATTTCAGTGTTTCGTTTCAGGAAGGGTGACAGAAGATGAGGTGGAAGACTGAAAAAAAGAAGATGGTGATAGAAGACAGCACAGGTGAGTCTGAGATAAATAAAGTGTGCATTTCAGTGTTTCGTTTCAGGAAAGGTGACAGAAAATGAGGCAGAAGACTTGAAAAAAAGAAGATGGTGATTGAAGACAGCACAGGTGAGTCCGAGATCAATAAAGTGTGCATTTCAGTGTTTCGTTTCAGGAAGGGTGACAGAAGATGAGGTGGAAGACTGAAAAAAAGAAGATGGTGATAGAAGACAGCACAGGTGAGTTTAAGATAAATTAAGTGTGCATTTTAGTGTTTCGTTTCAGGAAAGGTGACAGAAGATGAGGTGGAAGACTGGAAAAAAGAAAATGGTGATAGAAGACAGCACAGGTGAGACCGAGATGAATAAAGTGTGCATTTCAGTGTTTTGTTTCAAGAAGGGTGACAGAAGATGAGGTGGAAATTTATTCTTTAACGAGTTATTTAGAAGTTTCTGACCACTTATAAATTGTGTTCAATGTGCTGCCCATTGTGTTGGATTGTCAATGCAACCCTCTTCTCCCACTCTTCACACACTGATAGCAACACCGCGGGAGAAATCCTAGCACAGGCTTCCAGAATCCATAGTTTCCGGTGCTGCACATCGCGTATCTTCACAGCATAGACAGCAAGATGGTGCACCATCACATTATGGGTGTCAGGTCCGAGCATTCCTAGATGAACAGTTTCCTGGAAAGTGGATTGGTCATTGTGGGCCAGTTGAATGGCCCCCAAGGTCTCCCCTTAGACTTTTATCTTTGGGGTCATCTGAAGACAATTGTCTATGCTGTGAAGATACGAGATGTGCAGCACCTGAAACTACGGATACTGGAAGCCGTGCTAGCATTTCTCCTGCGGTGTTGCTATCAGTGTGTGAAGAGTGGGAGAAGAGGGTTGCATTGACAATCCCACACAATGGGCAGCACATTGAACACATTTTATAAGTGGTCAGAAATTTGTAAATAACTCATGAAAAAGTTACTCACCTGGGGCTTCCCTCAGCCCCCAGCAGCCGATCGGTGCCCTCGCAGCCCCCTCTGACACTCCAGGACCAGCTGGTCGCAATAGCAGCATAGGGGGCGATATACAGTCTGGTAACGCGAAGAATTACTCGCGTTCCCATGCCTGTCGGCCGGTGACGGCAAAACCGGAAGTGTTCGCCGGCGGGTCCTGGAGCGTCAGAGCGGGGCTGCGAGGGCACCGATCGGCTGCTGGGGGCTGAGGGAAGCCCCAGGTGAGTAAATCTCATTCTTTTATAGTTGACTTAAGTTTCCCTTTAATATTCACCTTCCCAGGTCCAGCGTAGACGCAGTATCGGCTCTCCGCTCGGAGATAAGTGGAAATAGCCAATCGGTGTCGGGCCGCTCTACTGCGCAAGCGCAAGTCTCCTGCGCCTGCGCAGTAGAGCGGACCCGACAGAATTTGGCTATTTTCGCCTATTTCTGTGCGGAGAGCCACAACAGTGCCACCCGCTAGAGCCAGGGAAGGTAAATATATCAGCGCTTCTCAGGGAGGATTCTGGGACACTTCGGGGGAGCCAGCGCTGGACTGCCTGCAGCTACAGGAGTGGGGGAAGCCTCATTGGGACCCTGAGGTTTCCCCCTCCCAAGATGAGTACCCCCCAGGGGAACTTTTTTTTTTACAGGTGCTCTTTAATAATTATGGAAAATTGGATGTGTGTAACAGGCTTTAGATCAGGTTTACACTGAATGATTCAGCAAGGGACAACTCATGTGCAACACAGGCAGACGAGCTTTCTGTGTTTCCCTCTGGCTATGCTCACAGAGGTGTGTTGGGATAGAGTGAAATGACCACATTGTAACGTCACTTTCCGCACTGTAAATATATTTTATTGGCTGTATACTTCATTGTATGCAACAACTTTCCCATTGCGCCCAGTGTGAACCTTGCCCTATGGCTGAGTTGACACTGGCATCTGATAACAATTGACATGTTTTAACTGATTAGTTGTTCTTCTTCTCTCCAAGATGCTGTGCATTTCCATGCACTTTAGTATGTGTTACAAGCAAGCTTACAATATAAAGGAAAGGGGAGGGGGGGGGGAGACATACGACCTATTGAACCATGTTATTTGTAGACATGCTGGCTAAATATGGTATTGTGGGTCATGCAGCCTTATTCATTTGTTATTTGGGAATATGCTGCTTTTTAAATGTTATTTGGGGACATCATGCTGCCTAATTCTGTCATTTGAGGACATGTTATAGTATTTGTGGTCATGGTAATAGCTGTTTAATAATAAGATTCGAAGGACATCTGATGTTGTTTGGTAGACATGCTACTTGTTATGTGAGGGGGATGATTATTATTGGTAAATAAATCAACATTTTATTCTGTGCGGCCACCTATGAGGTGCTTACTAGGGCTGGTTCATACTGAGGATTTCAGTGAGTTAAATTTAAGTATAATGCACTGTTTTCATATGTTGCAGCTCATGCACCTACGCGATTGGTGCCACAGCTATAATGCACTAAGGCACCTGCTTTTGTTTGTTATGCAATACAGTGGGATGCCAAAGTTTGGGCTACCTTGTTAATCGTCGTGATTTTTGCTGTATAAATCGTTGGTTGTTATGATAAAAAATGTCAGTTAAATATATCATATAGGAGACACACACAGTGATATCTGAGCAGTGAAAGGACGTTTATTGGATTTACAGAAAGTGTGCAATAATTGTTTTAAAAAAATTAGGCAGGTGCATAAATAAATCCACAAAAAAGACATGAAATCAATATTTAGTAGATCCTCCTTTTGCAGAAATGACAGCCTCTAAATGCTTCCTGTAGGTTCTAATGAGTGTCTGGATTCTGGTTAAAGGTATTTTAGACCAGTGTTTCCCAACCGCTGTTCCGCGGCACACTAGTGTGCCGCGGAACGTTGCCTGGTGTGCCGTGCTCTTATCCCCCCTCCCGCCCGTCCCTGCGGCCGCCGCTGTTATTACCTTAGCAGCGGCCGCTCTCCCCTCTCCAGACCATGTATATGCTAGCAGCGTATCTCCGGCTGCTCTGTGTGATGCACTGATGCGAAAGGAGGCAGGGCTCGGTTACCATAGTAACGGCGATACATATCGCCGTTACAGGAAGCCGCTGCCCTCCTTTCTTCCGCATCAGTGCATCACACAGAGCAGCCGGAGATACGCTGCTTGAATATACACGCGCCGGAGAGGGGAGAGCGGCCGCTGTTAACAAGGTAATAACAGCGGCGGCCGCGGGGACGGGCGGGAGGCACTAAACTGGCTATACTGGGGCACTATTCTGGGGTACTATACTGGCTATCCTGGGGCACTAAACTGGCTATACTGGGGCACTATTCTAGCTATACTGGGGCACTATTCTGGCTATACTGGGGCACTATACTAGCTATACTGGGGGGCTATACTGGGGCACTATACTGGATATACTGGGACACTATACTGGGGCACTAAACTGGCTATACTGGGGCACTATTCTGGGGCACTATACTAGCTATACTGGGGCACTATACTAGCTATACTGGGGCACAATACTGGCTATACTGGGGGGCTATACTGGGGTACTATACTGGCTATACTGGGGGGGCTATACTGGGGTGCTATACTGGGGCACTATACTGGCTATACTGGGGCACTATACTAGCTATACTGGGGGGCTATACTGGGGCACTATACTGGCTATACTGGGGCACTATACTGGGGCACTAAACTGGCTATACTGGGGCACTATTCTGGGGCACTATACTAGCTATACTGGGGCACTATACTAGCTATACTGGGGCACAATACTGGCTATACTGGGGGGCTATACTGGGGTACTATACTGGCTATACTGGGGCACTATACTGGCTATACTGGGGCACTATACTAGCTATACTGGGGGGCTATACTGGGGCACTATACTGGCTATACTGGGGCACTATACTGGGGCACTAAACTGGCTATACTGGGGCACTATTCTGGGGCACTATACTAGCTATACTGGGGCACAATACTGGCTATACTGGGGGGCTATACTGGGGTACTATACTGGCTATACTGGGGCACTATACTGAGGCAACTAAACTCCCTACACTGGGGCAACTATGCCAGCTATGCAGCCGCACCCCAGCCCCCCCCCCCCCCCCCATAGCGGCACTGTCCACTAGGTCGCGCAAACAACCGGGGGCCGCATCGCCCCCACCGCGCGCGCCGTTCCCCGGAGAAAAATTTGGTCAGACAGTGTTCCCCGGGCCGGAAAAGGTTGGGAAACACTGTTTTAGACCATTCCTCTTTACAAAACATCTCTAGTTGTTTCAGGTTTGATGGGTTCCGAGCACGGACAGCTCTTTTTAACTCACACCACAGATTTTCAATTAAATTCAGGTCTAGGGATTGAGTTGGCTATTCCAGAACGTTGTACTTGTTCCTCTGCATGAACGCCTTAGTGGATTTTGAGCAGTGTTTAGGGTCGTCCAAGATAAATAAAGTGTGCATTTCAGTGTTTAGTTTCAGGAAAGGTGACAGAAGATGAGGTGAAAGGCTGGAAAACGAAGACGGTGATAGAAGACAGCACAGGTTAGTCCAAGATAAATAAAGTGTGCATTTCAGTGTTTCGTTTCAGGAAAGGTGACAGAAGATGAGGTGGAAGACTGGAAAAAAGAAGATGGTAATAGAAGACAGCACAGGTGAGTCCGAGATAAATAAAGTGTGCATTTTAGTGTTCCGTTTTAGGAAAGGTGACAGAAGATGAGGTGGACGACTGAAAAAAAGAAGATGGTAATAGAAGACAGCACAGGTGAGTCCGAGATAAATAAAGTGTGCATTTCAGTGTTTCGTTTCAGGAAGGGTGACAGAAGATGAGGTGGAAGACAGCAAAAAAGAAGATGGTGATAGAAGACAGCACAGGTGAGTCCGATATAAATATAGTGTGCATTTCAGTATTTCGTTTCAGGAAAGGTGACAAAAGATGAGGTGGAATACTGGAAAAAAGAAGATGGTGACAGAAAACAGCACAGGTGAGTCCGAGATCAATAAAGTGTGCATTTCATTGTTTCGTTTCAGGAAAGGTGACAGAAGATGAGGTGGAAGACTGGAAAAAGAAGATGGTGATAGAAGACAGCACAGGTGAGTTTGAGATAAATTAAGTGTGCATTGCAGTGTTTCGTTTCAGGAAAGGTGACAGAAGATGAGGTGGAAGACTGGAAAAAAGAAGATGGTGATAGAACACAGCACAGGTGAGTCTGAGATAAATAAAGTGTGCATTTCAGTGTTTTGTTTCAGGAAGGGTGACAGAAGATGAGGCGGAACACTGCAAGAAAGAAGATGGTGATAGAAGACAGCACAGGTGAGTCCGATATAAATAAAGTGTGCATTTCAGTATTTCGTTTCAGGAAAGGTGACAGAAGATGAGGTGGAAGACTGCAAAAAAGAAGATGGTGATAGAAGACAGCACAGGTGAGTCCGAGATAAATAAAGTGTGCATTTCAGTGTTTCGTTTCAGGAAAGGTGACAGAGGATGAGGCGGAAGACTTGAAAAAAGAAGATGGTGATAGAAGACAGCACAGGTGAGTCTGAGATAAAGTGTGCATTTCAGTGTTTCGTTTCAGGAAAGGTGACAGAAAATGAGGCAAAAGACTTGAAAAAAAGAAGATGGTGATTGAAGACAGCACAGGTGAGTCCGAGATCAATAAAGTGTGCATTTCAGTGTTTCGTTTCAGGAAGGGTGACAGAAGATGAGGTGGAAGACTGCAAAAAAGAAGATAATGATAGAAGACAGCACAGGTGAGTCCGATATAAATAAAGTGTGCATTTTAGTGTTTCGTTTCAGGAAAGGTGACAGAAGATGGGATGGAAGACTGGAAAAAGGAAGATAGTGATAGAAGACAGCACAGGTGAGTCTGAGATAAATAAAAGTGTGCATTTCAGTGTTTCGTTTCAGGAAAGGTGACAGAAAATGAGGCAGAAGACTTGAAAAAAAGAAAATGGTGATAGAAGACCGCACAGGTGAGTCTAAGATAAAGTGTGCATTTCAGTGTTTCGTTTCAGGAAAGGTGACAGAAGATGAGGTGTAAGACTGGAAAAAAGAAGATAGTGATAGAAGACAGCACAGGTGAGTCTGAGATAAATAAAAGTGTGCATTTCAGTGTTTCGTTTCAGGAAAGGTGACAGAAAATGAGGCAGAGGACTTGAAAAAAAGAAAATGGTGATAGAAGACAGCACAGGTGAGTCTGAGATAAATAAAGTGTGCATTTCAGTGTTTTGTTTCAGGAAGGGTGACAGAAGATGAGGCGGAACACTGCAAGAAAGAAGATGGTGATAGAAGACAGCACAGGTGAGTCCGATATAAATAAAGTGTGCATTTCAGTATTTCGTTTCAGGAAAGGTGACAGAAGATGAGGTGGAAGACTGGAAAAAAGAAGATGTGATAGAAGACAGCACAGGTGAGTCCGAGATAAATAAAGTGTGCGTTTCAGTGTTTCATTTCAGGAAAGGTGACAGAAGATGAGGTGGAAGACTGGAAAAAAGAAGATGGTGATAGAAGACAGCACAGGTGAGTCCGAGATAAATAAAGTGTGCATTTCAGTGTTTCGTTTCAGGAAAGATGACAGAAGATGAGGCGGAAGACTGGAAAAAAGAAGATGTGATAGAAGACAGCACAGGTGAGTCCGAGATAAATAAACTATGCATTTCACTGTTTCGTTTCAGGAAAGGTGACAGAAGATGAGGTGGAAGACTGGAAAAAAGAAGATGGTGATAGAAGACAGCACAGGTGAGTCCAAGATAAATAAAGTGTGCATTTTAGTGTTCCGTTTCAGGAAAGGTGACAGAAGATGAAGCGGAAGACTGGAAAAAAGAAGATGGTGATAGAAGACAGCACAGGTGAGTCCGAGATAAATAAAGTGTGCATTTCAGTGTTCTGTTTCAGGAAAGGTGGAAGAAGATAAGGTGGAAGACTGGAAAAAGGAAGATGGTGATAGAAGACAGCACAGGTGAGTCGGAGATAAATAAAGTGTGCATTTCAGTGTTTCGTTTCAGGAAAGGTGACAGAAGATGAGGTGGAAGACTGGAAAAAAGAAGATGGTTATAGAAGACAGCACAGGTGAGTCCGAGATAAATAAAGTGTGCATTTCAGTGTTTCGTTTCAGGAAAGGTGACAGAAGATGAGGTGGAAGACTGGAAAAAAAGATGTGTTAGAAGACAGCAGAGGTGAGTCCGATATAAATAAAGTGTGCATTTCAGTGTTTTGTTTAAGGAAAGGTGACAGAAGATGGGGTGAAAAACTGGAAAGAAGAAGATGGTGATAGAAGACAGCACAGGTGAGTCCGAGATAAATAAAGTGTGCGTTTCAGTGTGTCGTTTCAGGAAAGGTGACAGAAGAAGAGGTGGAAGACTGGATAAAAGAAGATGTTGATAGAAGACAGCACATGTATGTCCGAGATAAATAAAGTGTGCATTTCAGTGTTTCGTTTCAGGAAAGGTGACACAAGAAGAGGTGGAAGACTCTAAACAAGAAGATGTGATAGAAGACGGCACAGGTGATTCCGAGATAAATAAACTGTGCATTTCACTGTTTCGTTTCAGGAAAGGTGACAGAAGATGAGGTGGAAGACTGCAAACAAGAAGATAGTGATAGAAGACAGCACAGGTGAGTCTGAGATAAACAAAGTGTGCATTTCAGTGTTTCGTTTCAGGAAAGATGACAGAAGATGAGGCGGAAGACTGAAAAAAAGAAGATGGTGATAGAAGACAGCACAGGTGAGTTCGAGATAAATAAAGTGTGCATTTCAGTGTTCCGTTTCAGGAAAGGTGGAAGAAGATAAGGTGGAAGACTGGAAAAAGGAAGATGGTGATAGAAGACAGCACAGGTGAGTCTGAGATAAAGTGTGCATTTCAGTGTTTTGTTTCACGAAAAGTGACAGAAGATGAGGTGGAAGACTGGAAAAAAGAAGATGGTGATAGAAGACAGCACAGGTGAGTCCGAGATAAATAAAGTGTGCATTTCAGTGTTTCGGTTTAGGAAAGGTGACAGAAGATGAGGTGGAAGACTGGAAAAAAGAAGAGGGTGATAGAAGACAGCACAGGTGAGTTCGAGATAAATAAAGTGTGCATTTCAGTGTTCCGTTTCAGGAAAGGTGGAAGAAGATAAGGTGGAGGACTGGAAAAAGGAAGATGGTGATAGAAGACAGCACAGGTGAGTCTGAGATAAAGTGTGCATTTCAGTGTTTCGTTTCAGGAAAGGTGACAGAAGATGAGGTGGAAGACTGGAAAAAAGATGTGATAGAAGACAGCACAGGTGAGTCCGAGATAAATAAAGTGTGCATTTCAGTGTTTCGTTTCAGAAAAGGTGACAGAAGATGAGGTGGAAGACTGGAAAAAAGAAGATGGTGATAGAAGACAGCACAGGTGAGTCCGAGATAAATAAAGTGTGCATTTCAGTGTTTTGTTTCAGGAAAGGTGACAGAAGATGAGGTGAAAAACTGGAAAGAAGAAGATGGTGATAGAAGACAGCACAAGTGAGTCCGAGATAAATAAAGTGTGTGTTTCAGTGTGTCGTTTCAGGAAAAGTGACAGAAAAAGAGGTGGAGGACTGGAAAAAGGAAGATGGTGATAGAAGACAGCACAGGTGAGTCCGTGATAAAGTGTGCATTTCAGTGTTTCGTTTCAGGAAAGGTGACAGAAGATGAGGTGGAATACTGGAAAAAAGAAGATGTGATAGAACACAGCACAGGTGAGTCCGAGATAAATAAAGTGTGCGTTTCAGTGTTTCATTTCAGGAAAAGTGACAGAAGATGAGGTGGAAGACTGGAAAAAAAGAAGATGTGATAGAAGACAGCACAGGTGAGTCCGAGATAAATAAAGTGTGCATTTCAGTGTTTCGGTTTAGGAAAGGTGACAGAAGATGAGGTGGAAGACTGGAAAAAAGAAGAGGGTGATAGAAGACAGCACAGGTGAGGCCGAGATAAATAAAGTGTGCATTTCAGTGTTTTGTTTCAGGAAAGGTGACAGAAGATGAGGTGAAAAACTGGAAAGAAGAAGATGGTGATAGAAGACAGCACAAGTGAGTCCGAGATAAATAAAGTGTGTGTTTCAGTGTGTCGTTTCAGGAAAAGTGACAGAAGAAGAGGTGGAGGACTGGAAAAAGGAAGATGGTGATAGAAGACAGCACAGGTGAGTCCGTGATAAAGTGTGCATTTCAGTGTTTCGTTTCAGGAAAGGTGACAGAAGATGAGGTGGAATACTGGAAAAAAGAAGATGTGATAGAACACAGCACAGGTGAGTCCGAGATAAATAAAGTGTGCGTTTCAGTGTTTCATTTCAGGAAAGGTGACAGAAGATGAGGTGGAAGACTGGAAAAAAAGAAGATGTGATAGAAGACAGCACAGGTGAGTCCGAGATAAATAAAGTGTGCATTTCAGTGTTTCGGTTTAGGAAAGGTGACAGAAGATGAGGTGGAAGACTGGAAAAAAGAAGAGGGTGATAGAAGACAGCACAGGTGAGGCCGAGATAAATAAAGTGTGCATTTCAGTGTTTTGTTTCAGGAAAGGTGACAGAAGATGAGGTGAAAAACTGGAAAGAAGAAGATGGTGATAGAAGACAGCACAAGTGAGTCCGAGATAAATAAAGTGTGTGTTTCAGTGTGTCGTTTCAAGAAAAGTGACAGAAGAAGAGGTGGAGGACTGGAAAAAGGAAGATGGTGATAGAAGACAGCACAGGTGAGTCCGTGATAAAGTGTGCATTTCAGTGTTTCGTTTCAGGAAAGGTGACAGAAGATGAGGTGGAATACTGGAAAAAAGAAGATGTGATAGAACACAGCACAGGTGAGTCCGAGATAAATAAAGTGTGCGTTTCAGTGTTTCATTTCAGGAATGGTGACAGAAGATGAGGTGGAAGACTGGAAAAAAAGAAGATGTGATAGAAGACAGCACAGGTCAGTCCAAGATAAATAAAGTGTGCATTTTAGTGTTCCGTTTTAGGAAAGGTGACAGAAGATGAGGCGGAAGACTGGAAAAAAGAAAATGGTAATAGAAGACAGCACAGGTGAGTCCAAGATAAATAAAGTGTGCATTTCAGTGTTTCGTTTCAGGAAAGGTGAAAGAAGATAAGGTGAAAGACTGGAAAAACGAAGATGTTTATAGACGACAGCACAAGTGAGTCCGAGAGCAATAAAGTGTGCATTTCAGTGTTTTGTTTCAGGAAAGGTGACAGAAGATGAGGTGGAAGACTGGAAAAAACAAGATGTGATAGAAGACAGCACAGGTGAGTCCGAGATAAATAAAGTGTGCATTTCAGTGTTTCATTTCAGGAAAGGTGACAGAAGATGAGGTGGAAGACTGGAAAAAAGAAGACGTTTATAGACGACAGCACAAGTGAGTCCGAGAGCAATAAAGTGTATATTTCAGTGTTTTGTTTCAGGAAAGGTGACAGAAGATGAGGTGGAAGACTGGAAAACAGAAGATGGTGATAGAAGACAGCACAGGTGAGTCCGAGATAAATAAAGTGTGCGTTTCAGTGTTTCGTTTCAGGAAAGGTGACAGAAGATGAGATGGAAGACTGGAAAAAAGAAGATAGTGATAGAAGACAGCACAGGTGAGTCCTAGATAAATAAAGTGTGCATTTCAGTGTTTTGTTTCAGGAAAGATGACAGAAGATGAGGCGGAAGACTGGAAAAAAGAAGATGGTGATAGAAGACAGCACAGGTGAGTCCGAGATAAATAAACTATGCATTTCACTGTTTCGTTTCAGGAAAGGTGACAGAGGATGAAGAGGAAGACTGGAAAAAAGAAGATGGTGATAGAAGACAGCACAGGTGAGTCCGAGATAAATAAAGTGTGCATTTTAGTGTTCCGTTTCAGAAAAGGTGACAGAAGATGAAGCGGAAGACTGGAAAAAAGAAGATGGTGATAGAAGACAGCACAGGTGAGTCCGAGATAAATAAAGTGTGCATTTCAGTGTTTCGTTTCAGGAAAGGTGACAGAAGATGAGTTGAAAAACTGGAAAAGAAGAGGATGGTGATAGAAGACAGCACAGGTGAGTCCGAGATAAATAAAGTGTGCATTTCAGTGTTTCGTTTCAGGAAAGGTGACAGAAGATGAGGTGGAAGACTGGGAAAAAAAGGTGTGATAGAAGACAGCACAGGTGAGTCCGAGATAAATAAAGTGTGCATTTCAGTGTTTCGTTTCAGGAAAGGTGACAGAAGATGAGGTGGAAGACTGGAAAAAAGAAGATGTGATAGAAGACAGCACAGGTGAGTCCGAGATAAATAAACTGTGCATTTCAGTGTTTCATTTCAGGAAAGGTGACAGAAGATGAGGTTGAAGACTGGAAAAAAGAAGATGGTGATAGAAGACAGCACAGGTGAGTCCGAGATCAGTAAAGTGTGCATTTCAGTGTTTTATTTCAGGAAAGGTGACATAAGATGAGGTGGAAGACTGGAAAAAAGAAGATGGTGATAGAGAACAGCACAGGTGAGTCAGAGATAAATAAAGTGTGCATTTCAGTGTTTCGTTTCAGGAAAGGTGACAGAAGATGAGGTGGAAGACTGGAAAAAAGAAGATGGTGATAGAAGACAGCACAGGTGAGTCAGAGATCAGTAAAGTGTGCATTTCAGTGTTTTGTTTCAGGAAAGGTGACAGAAGATGAGGTGGAAGACTGGAAAAAAGAAGATGGTGATAGAATACAGCACAGGTGAGTCCGAGATAAATAAAGTGTGCATTTCAGTGTTTCGTTTCAGGAAACGTGACAGAAGATGAGGTGGAAGACTGGAAAAAAGAAGAGGGTGATAGAAGACAGCACAGGTGAGGCCGAGATAAATAAAGTGTGCATTTCAGTGTTTCGTTTCAGGAAAGATGACAGAAGATGAGGTGAAAAACTGGAAAGAAGAAGATGGTGATAGAAGACAGCACAAGTGAGTGCGAGATAAATAAAGTGTGCGTTTCAGTGTGTCGTTTTAGGAAAGGTGACAGAAGAAGAGGTGGAAGAATGGAAAAAAGAAGATGGTGATAGAAGACAGCACAGGTGAGTCCGAGATAAATAAAGTATGCGTTTCAGTGTTTCGTTTCAGGAAAGGTGACAGAAGATGAGGTGGAAGACTGGAAAAAAGAAGATGTAATAGAAGACAGCACAGGTGAGTCCGAGATAAATAAAGTGTGCGTTTCAGTGTTTCATTTCAGGAAAGGTGACAGAAGAAGAGGTGGAAGAATGGAAAAAAGAAGATGGTGATAGAAGACAGCACAGGTGAGTCCGTGATAAAGTGTGCGTTTCAGTGTTTCGTTTCGGGAAAGGTGACAGAAGATGAGGTGGAAGACTGGAAAAAAGAAGATGTGATAGAAGACAGCACAGGTGAGTCCGAGATAAATAAAGTGTGCGTTTCAGTGTTTCATTTCAGGAAAGGTGACAGAAGATGAGGTGGAAGACTGGAAAAAAAGAAGATGTGATAAAAGACAGCACAGGTCAGTCCGAGATAAATAAAGTGTGCATTTCAGTGTTTCGTTTCAGGAAGGGTGACAGAAGATGAGGTGGAAGACTGCAAAAAAGAAGATAGTGAAAGAAGACAGCACAGATGAGTCCGAGATAAATAAAGTGTGCATTTCAGTGTTCCGTTTTAGGAAAGGTGACAGAAGATGAGGCGGAAGACTGGAAAAAAGAAGATGGTGATAGAAGACAGCACAGGTGAGTCCGAGATAAATAAAGTGTGCATTTCAGTGTTTCGTTTCAGGAAAGATGACAGAAGATGAGGCGGAAGACTGGAAAAAAGAAGATGTGATAGAAGACAGCACAGGTGAGTCCGAGATAAATAAACTATGCATTTCACTGTTTCGTTTCAGGAAAGGTGACAGAAGATGAGGTGGAAGACTGGAAAAAAGAAGATGGTGATAGAAGACAGCACAGGTGAGTCCAAGATAAATAAAGTGTGCATTTTAGTGTTCCGTTTCAGGAAAGGTGACAGAAGATGAAGCGGAAGACTGGAAAAAAGAAGATGGTGATAGAAGACAGCACAGGTGAGTCCGAGATAAATAAAGTGTGCATTTCAGTGTTCTGTTTCAGGAAAGGTGGAAGAAGATAAGGTGGAAGACTGGAAAAAGGAAGATGGTGATAGAAGACAGCACAGGTGAGTCGGAGATAAATAAAGTGTGCATTTCAGTGTTTCGTTTCAGGAAAGGTGACAGAAGATGAGGTGGAAGACTGGAAAAAAGAAGATGGTTATAGAAGACAGCACAGGTGAGTCCGAGATAAATAAAGTGTGCATTTCAGTGTTTCGTTTCAGGAAAGGTGACAGAAGATGAGGTGGAAGACTGGAAAAAAAGATGTGTTAGAAGACAGCAGAGGTGAGTCCGATATAAATAAAGTGTGCATTTCAGTGTTTTGTTTCAGGAAAGGTGACAGAAGATGGGGTGAAAAACTGGAAAGAAGAAGATGGTGATAGAAGACAGCACAGGTGAGTCCGAGATAAATAAAGTGTGCGTTTCAGTGTTTCGTTTCAGGAAAGGTGACAGAAGAAGAGGTGGAAGACTGGATAAAAGAAGATGTTGATAGAAGACAGCACATGTATGTCCGAGATAAATAAAGTGTGCATTTCAGTGTTTCGTTTCAGGAAAGGTGACACAAGAAGAGGTGGAAGACTCTAAACAAGAAGATGTGATAGAAGACGGCACAGGTGAGTCCGAGATAAATAAAGTGTGCGTTTCAGTGTTTCATTTCAGGAAAGGTGACAGAAGATGAGGTGGAAGACTGGAAAAAAAGAAGATGTGATAAAAGACAGCACAGGTCAGTCCGAGATAAATAAAGTGTGCATTTCAGTGTTTCGTTTCAGGAAGGGTAACAGAAGATGAGGTGGAAGACTGCAAAAAAGAAGATAGTGAAAGAAGACAGCACAGATGAGTCCGAGATAAATAAAGTGTGCATTTCAGTGTTCCGTTTTAGGAAAGGTGACAGAAGATGAGGCGGAAGACTGGAAAAAAGAAGATGTGATAGAAGACAGCACAGGTGAGTCCGAGATAAATAAACTATGCATTTCACTGTTTCGTTTCAGGAAAGGTGACAGAAGATGAGGTGGAAGACTGGAAAAAAGAAGATGGTGATAGAAGACAGCACAGGTGAGTCCAAGATAAATAAAGTGTGCATTTTAGTGTTCCGTTTCAGGAAAGGTGACAGAAGATGAAGCGGAAGACTGGAAAAAAGAAGATGGTGATAGAAGACAGCACAGGTGAGTCCGAGATAAATAAAGTGTGCATTTCAGTGTTCTGTTTCAGGAAAGGTGGAAGAAGATAAGGTGGAAGACTGGAAAAAGGAAGATGGTGATAGAAGACAGCACAGGTGAGTCGGAGATAAATAAAGTGTGCATTTCAGTGTTTCGTTTCAGGAAAGGTGACAGAAGATGAGGTGGAAGACTGGAAAAAAGAAGATGGTTATAGAAGACAGCACAGGTGAGTCCGAGATAAATAAAGTGTGCATTTCAGTGTTTCGTTTCAGGAAAGGTGACAGAAGATGAGGTGGAAGACTGGAAAAAAAGATGTGTTAGAAGACAGCAGAGGTGAGTCCGATATAAATAAAGTGTGCATTTCAGTGTTTTGTTTCAGGAAAGGTGACAGAAGATGGGGTGAAAAACTGGAAAGAAGAAGATGGTGATAGAAGACAGCACAGGTGAGTCCGAGATAAATAAAGTGTGCGTTTCAGTGTGTCGTTTCAGGAAAGGTGACAGAAGAAGAGGTGGAAGACTGGATAAAAGAAGATGTTGATAGAAGACAGCACATGTATGTCCGAGATAAATAAAGTGTGCATTTCAGTGTTTCGTTTCAGGAAAGGTGACACAAGAAGAGGTGGAAGACTCTAAACAAGAAGATGTGATAGAAGACGGCACAGGTGAGTCCGAGATAAATAAACTGTGCATTTCACTGTTTCGTTTCAGGAAAGGTGACAGAAGATGAGGTGGAAGACTGCAAAAAAGAAGATAGTGATAGAAGACAGCACAGGTGAGTCTGAGATAAATAAAGTGTGCATTTCAGTGTTTCGTTTCAGGAAAGATGACAGAAGATGAGGCGGAAGACTGGAAAAAAGAAGATGGTGATAGAAGACAGCACAGGTGAGTTCGAGATAAATAAAGTGTGCATTTCAGTGTTCCGTTTCAGGAAAGGTGGAAGAAGATAAGGTGGAAGACTGGAAAAAGGAAGATGGTGATAGAAGACAGCACAGGTGAGTCTGAGATAAAGTGTGCATTTCAGTGTTTTGTTTCACGAAAAGTGACAGAAGATGAGGTGGAAGACTGGAAAAAAGAAGATGGTGATAGAAGACAGCACAGGTGAGTCCGAGATAAATAAAGTGTGCATTTCAGTGTTTCGGTTTAGGAAAGGTGACAGAAGATGAGGTGGAAGACTGGAAAAAAGAAGAGGGTGATAGAAGACAGCACAGGTGAGGCCGAGATAAATAAAGTGTGCATTTCAGTGTTTTGTTTCAGGAAAGGTGACAGAAGATGAGGTGAAAAACTGGAAAGAAGAAGATGGTGATAGAAGACAGCACAAGTGAGTCCGAGATAAATAAAGTGTGTGTTTCAGTGTGTCGTTTCAGGAAAGGTGACAGAAGAAGAGGTGGAAGAATGGAAAAAGAAGATGGTGATAGAAGACAGCACAGGTGAGTCCGAGATAAATAAAGTGTGCATTTCAGTGTTCCGTTTCAGGAAAGGTGGAAGAAGATAAGGTGGAGGACTGGAAAAAGGAAGATGGTGATAGAAGACAGCACAGGTGAGTCTGAGATAAAGTGTGCATTTCAGTGTTTCGTTTCAGGAAAGGTGACAGAAGATGAGGTGGAAGACTGGAAAAAAGATGTGATAGAAGACAGCACAGGTGAGTCCGAGATAAATAAAGTGTGCATTTCAGTGTTTCGTTTCAGAAAAGGTGACAGAAGATGAGGTGGAAGACTGGAAAAAAGAAGATGGTGATAGAAGACAGCACAGGTGAGTCCGAGATAAATAAAGTGTGCATTTCAGTGTTTTGTTTCAGGAAAGGTGACAGAAGATGAGGTGAAAAACTGGAAAGAAGAAGATGGTGATAGAAGACAGCACAAGTGAGTCCGAGATAAATAAAGTGTGTGTTTCAGTGTGTCGTTTCAGGAAAAGTGACAGAAGAAGAGGTGGAGGACTGGAAAAAGGAAGATGGTGATAGAAGACAGCACAGGTGAGTCCGTGATAAAGTGTGCATTTCAGTGTTTCGTTTCAGGAAAGGTGACAGAAGATGAGGTGGAATACTGGAAAAAAGAAGATGTGATAGAACACAGCACAGGTGAGTCTGAGATAAATAAAGTGTGCGTTTCAGTGTTTCATTTCAGGAAAAGTGACAGAAGATGAGGTGGAAGACTGGAAAAAAAGAAGATGTGATAGAAGACAGCACAGGTGAGTCCGAGATAAATAAAGTGTGCATTTCAGTGTTTCGGTTTAGGAAAGGTGACAGAAGATGAGGTGGAAGACTGGAAAAAAGAAGAGGGTGATAGAAGACAGCACAGGTGAGGCCGAGATAAATAAAGTGTGCATTTCAGTGTTTTGTTTCAGGAAAGGTGACAGAAGATGAGGTGAAAAACTGGAAAGAAGAAGATGGTGATAGAAGACAGCACAAGTGAGTCCGAGATAAATAAAGTGTGTGTTTCAGTGTGTCGTTTCAGGAAAAGTGACAGAAGAAGAGGTGGAGGACTGGAAAAAGGAAGATGGTGATAGAAGACAGCACAGGTGAGTCCGTGATAAAGTGTGCATTTCAGTGTTTCGTTTCAGGAAAGGTGACAGAAGATGAGGTGGAATACTGGAAAAAAGAAGATGTGATAGAACACAGCACAGGTGAGTCCGAGATAAATAAAGTGTGCGTTTCAGTGTTTCATTTCAGGAATGGTGACAGAAGATGAGGTGGAAGACTGGAAAAAAAGAAGATGTGATAGAAGACAGCACAGGTGAGTCCGAGATAAATAAAGTGTGCATTTCAGTGTTTCGGTTTAGGAAAGGTGACAGAAGATGAGGTGGAAGACTGGAAAAAAGAAGAGGGTGATAGAAGACAGCACAGGTGAGGCCGAGATAAATAAAGTGTGCATTTCAGTGTTTTGTTTCAGGAAAGGTGACAGAAGATGAGGTGAAAAACTGGAAAGAAGAAGATGGTGATAGAAGACAGCACAAGTGAGTCCGAGATAAATAAAGTGTGTGTTTCAGTGTGTCGTTTCAAGAAAAGTGACAGAAGAAGAGGTGGAGGACTGGAAAAAGGAAGATGGTGATAGAAGACAGCACAGGTGAGTCCGTGATAAAGTGTGCATTTCAGTGTTTCGTTTCAGGAAAGGTGACAGAAGATGAGGTGGAATACTGGAAAAAAGAAGATGTGATAGAACACAGCACAGGTGAGTCCGAGATAAATAAAGTGTGCGTTTCAGTGTTTCATTTCAGGAAAGGTGACAGAAGATGAGGTGGAAGACTGGAAAAAAAGAAGATGTGATAGAAGACAGCACAGGTCAGTCCAAGATAAATAAAGTGTGCATTTTAGTGTTCCGTTTTAGGAAAGGTGACAGAAGATGAGGCGGAAGACTGGAAAAAAGAAAATGGTAATAGAAGACAGCACAGGTGAGTCCAAGATAAATAAAGTGTGCATTTCAGTGTTTCGTTTCAGGAAAGGTGAAAGAAGATAAGGTGAAAGACTGGAAAAACGAAGATGTTTATAGACGACAGCACAAGTGAGTCCGAGAGCAATAAAGTGTGCATTTCAGTGTTTTGTTTCAGGAAAGGTGACAGAAGATGAGGTGGAAGACTGGAAAAAACAAGATGTGATAGAAGACAGCACAGGTGAGTCCGAGATAAATAAAGTGTGCATTTCAGTGTTTCATTTCAGGAAAGGTGACAGAAGATGAGGTGGAAGACTGGAAAAAAGAAGATGTTTATAGACGACAGCACAAGTGAGTCCGAGAGCAATAAAGTGTATATTTCAGTGTTTTGTTTCAGGAAAGGTGACAGAAGATGAGGTGGAAGACTGGAAAAAAGAAGATGGTGATAGAAGACAGCACAGGTGAGTCCGAGATAAATAAAGTGTGCGTTTCAGTGTTTCGTTTCAGGAAAGGTGACAGAAGATGAGGTGGAAGACTGGAAAAAAGAAGATAGTGAAAGAAGACAGCACAGGTGAGTCCGAGAGCAATAAAGTGTGCATTTCAGTGTTTTGTTTCAGGAAAGGTGACAGAAGATGAGGTGGAAGACTGGAAAAAAGAAGATGGTGATAGAAGACAGCACAGGTGAGTCTGAGATAAATAAAGTGTGCATTTCAGTGTTTCGTTTCAGGACAGGTAACAAAAGGTGAGGTAGAAGACTGGAAAAAAGAAAATGGTGATAGAAGACAGCATAGGTGAGTCAGAGATAAATAAAGTGTGCATTTCAGTGTTTTGTTTCAGGAAAGGTGACAGAAGATGAGGTGAAAAACTGGAAAGAAGAAGATGGTGATAGAAGACAGCACAGCTGAGTCCGAGATAAATAAAGTGTGCGTTTCAGTGTGTCGTTTCAGGAAAGGTGAAAGAAGAAGAGTGGAAGACTGGATAAAAGAAGATGTTGATAGAAGACAGCACATGTGAGTCCGAGATAAATAAAGTGTGCATTTCAGTGTTTCGTTTCAGGAAAGGTGACACAAGAAGAGGTGGAAGACTGGAAACAAGAAGATGTGATAGAAGACAGCACAGGTGAGTCCGAGATAAATAAAGTGTGCATTTCACTGTTTCGTTTCAGGAAAGGTGACAGAAGATGAGGTGGAAGACTGCAAAAAAGAAGATAGTGATAGAAGACAGCACAGGTGAGTCCGAGATAAATAAAGTGTGCATTTCAGTGTTTCGTTTCAGGAAAGATGACCGAAGATGAGGCGGAAGACTGGAGAAAAGAAGATGGTGATAGAAGACAGCACAGGTGAGTCCGAGATAAATAAACTGTGCATTTTACTGTTTCGTTTCAGGAAAGGTGACAGAAGATGAGGTGGAAGACTGGAGAAAAGAAGATGGTGATAGAAGACAGCACAGGTGAGTCCGAGATAAATAAAGTGTGCATTTTAGTGTTCCGTTTCAGGAAAGGTGACAGAAGATGAAGCGGAAGACTGGAAAAAAGAAGATGGTGATAGAAGACAGCACAGGTGAGTCCGAGATAAATAAAGTGTGCATTTCAGTGTTCTGTTTCAGGAAAGGTGGAAGACTGGAAAAAGGAAGATGGTGATAGAAGACAGCACAGGTGAGTCTGAGATAAAGTGTGCATTTCAGTGTTTCATTTCAGGAAAGGTGACAGAAGATGAGGTGGAAGACTGGAAAAAAAAAGGTGTGATAGAAGACAGCACAGGTGAGTCCGAGATCAATAAAGTGTGCATTTCAGTGTTTTGTTTCAGGAAAGGTGACAGAAGATGAGGTGGAAGACTGGAAAAAAGAAGATGGTGATAGAAGACAGCACAGGTGAGTCCGAGATAAATAAAGTGTGCATTTCAGTGTTTCGTTTCAGGAAAGGTGACAGAAGATGAGGTGGAAGACTGGAAAAAAGAAGAGGGTGATAGAAGACAGTACAGGTGAGGCCGAGATAAATAAAGTGTGCATTTCAGTGTTTCGTTTCAGGAAAGGTGACAGAAGATGAGGTGAAAGACTGGAAAGAAGAAGATGGTAATAGAAGACAGCACAAGTGAGTCCGAGATAAATAAAGTGTGCGTTTCAGTGTGTCGTTTCAGGAAAGGTGACAGAAGAAGAGGTGGAAGAATGGAAAAAAGAAGATGGTGATAGAAGACAGCACAGGTGAGTCCGAGATAAATAAAGTGTGCGTTTCAGTGTTTCGTTTCGGGAAAGGTGACAGAAGATGAGGTGGAAGACTGGAAAAAAGAAGATGTGATAGAAGACAGCACAGGTGAGTCCGAGATAAATAAAGTGTGCGTTTCAGTGTTTCATTTCAGGAAAGGTGACAGAAGATGAGGTGGAAGACTGGAAAAAAAGAAGATGTGATAAAAGACAGCACAGGTCAGTCCGAGATAAATAAAGTGTGCATTTCAGTGTTTCGTTTCAGGAAGGGTGACAGAAGATGAGGTGGAAGACTGCAAAAAAGAAGATAGTGAAAGAAGACAGCACAGATGAGTCCGAGATAAATAAAGTGTGCATTTCAGTGTTCCGTTTCAGGAAAGGTGACAGAAGATGAGGCGGAAGACTGGAAAAAAGAAGATGGTGATAGAAGACAGCACAGGTGAGTCCGAGATAAATAAAGTGTGCATTTCAGTGTTTCGTTTCAGGAAAGATGACAGAAGATGAGGCGGAAGACTGGAAAAAAGAAGATGTGATAGAAGACAGCACAGGTGAGTCCGAGATAAATAAACTATGCATTTCACTGTTTCGTTTCAGGAAAGGTGACAGAAGATGAGGCGGAAGACTGGAAAAAAGAAGATGGTGATAGAAGACAGCACAGGTGAGTCCGAGATAAATAAAGTGTGCATTTCAGTGTTTCATTTCAGGAAAGGTGACAGAAGATGAGGTGGAAGACTGGAAAAAAGAAGATGTTTATAGACGACAGCACAAGTGAGTCCGAGAGCAATAAAGTGTATATTTCAGTGTTTTGTTTCAGGAAAGGTGACAGAAGATGAGGTGGAAGACTGGAAAAAAGAAGATGGTGATAGAAGACAGCACAGGTGAGTCCGAGATAAATAAAGTGTGTGTTTCAGTGTTTCGTTTCAGGAAAGGTGACAGAAGATGAGGTGGAAGACTGGAAAAAAGAAGATAGTGAAAGAAGACAGCACAGGTGAGTCCGAGAGCAATAAAGTGTGCATTTCAGTGTTTTGTTTCAGGAAAGGTGACAGAAGATGAGGTGGAAGACTGGAAAAAAGAAGATGGTGATAGAAGACAGCACAGGTGAGTCTGAGATAAATAAAGTGTGCATTTCAGTGTTTCGTTTCAGGACAGGTAACAAAAGGTGAGGTAGAAGACTGGAAAAAAGAAAATGGTGATAGAAGACAGCATAGGTGAGTCAGAGATAAATAAAGTGTGCATTTCAGTGTTTTGTTTCAGGAAAGGTGACAGAAGATGAGGTGAAAAACTGGAAAGAAGAAGATGGTGATAGAAGACAGCACAGCTGAGTCCGAGATAAATAAAGTGTGTGTTTCAGTGTGTCGTTTCAGGAAAGGTGAAAGAAGAAGAGTGGAAGACTGGATAAAAGAAGATAATGATAGAAGACAGCACATGTGAGTCCGAGATAAATAAAGTGTGCATTTCAGTGTTTCGTTTCAGGAAAGGTGACACAAGAAGAGGTGGAAGACTGGAAACAAGAAGATGTGATAGAAGACAGCACAGGTGAGTCCGAGATAAATAAAGTGTGCATTTCACTGTTTCGTTTCAGGAAAGGTGACAGAAGATGAGGTGGAAGACTGCAAAAAAGAAGATAGTGATAGAAGACAGCACAGGTGAGTCCGAGATAAATAAAGTGTGCATTTCAGTGTTTCGTTTCAGGAAAGATGACCGAAGATGAGGCGGAAGACTGGAGAAAAGAAGATGGTGATAGAAGACAGCACAGGTGAGTCCGAGATAAATAAACTGTGCATTTTACTGTTTCGTTTCAGGAAAGGTGACAGAAGATGAGGTGGAAGACTGGAGAAAAGAAGATGGTGATAGAAGACAGCACAGGTGAGTCCGAGATAAATAAAGTGTGCATTTTAGTGTTCCGTTTCAGGAAAGGTGACAGAAGATGAAGCGGAAGACTGGAAAAAAGAAGATGGTGATAGAAGACAGCACAGGTGAGTCCGAGATAAATAAAGTGTGCATTTCAGTGTTCTGTTTCAGGAAAGGTGGAAGACTGGAAAAAGGAAGATGGTGATAGAAGACAGCACAGGTGAGTCTGAGATAAAGTGTGCATTTCAGTGTTTCATTTCAGGAAAGGTGACAGAAGATGAGGTGGAAGACTGGAAAAAAAAAGGTGTGATAGAAGACAGCACAGGTGAGTCCGAGATCAATAAAGTGTGCATTTCAGTGTTTTGTTTCAGGAAAGGTGACAGAAGATGAGGTGGAAGACTGGAAAAAAGAAGATGGTGATAGAAGACAGCACAGGTGAGTCCGAGATAAATAAAGTGTGCATTTCAGTGTTTCGTTTCAGGAAAGGTGACAGAAGATGAGGTGGAAGACTGGAAAAAAGAAGAGGGTGATAGAAGACAGTACAGGTGAGGCCGAGATAAATAAAGTGTGCATTTCAGTGTTTCGTTTCAGGAAAGGTGACAGAAGATGAGGTGAAAGACTGGAAAGAAGAAGATGGTAATAGAAGACAGCACAAGTGAGTCCGAGATAAATAAAGTGTGCGTTTCAGTGTGTCGTTTCAGGAAAGGTGACAGAAGAAGAGGTGGAAGAATGGAAAAAAGAAGATGGTGATAGAAGACAGCACAGGTGAGTCCGAGATAAATAAAGTGTGCGTTTCAGTGTTTCGTTTCGGGAAAGGTGACAGAAGATGAGGTGGAAGACTGGAAAAAAGAAGATGTGATAGAAGACAGCACAGGTGAGTCCGAGATAAATAAAGTGTGCGTTTCAGTGTTTCATTTCAGGAAAGGTGACAGAAGATGAGGTGGAAGACTGGAAAAAAAGAAGATGTGATAAAAGACAGCACAGGTCAGTCCGAGATAAATAAAGTGTGCATTTCAGTGTTTCGTTTCAGGAAGGGTGACAGAAGATGAGGTGGAAGACTGCAAAAAAGAAGATAGTGAAAGAAGACAGCACAGATGAGTCCGAGATAAATAAAGTGTGCATTTCAGTGTTCCGTTTCAGGAAAGGTGACAGAAGATGAGGCGGAAGACTGGAAAAAAGAAGATGGTGATAGAAGACAGCACAGGTGAGTCCGAGATAAATAAAGTGTGCATTTCAGTGTTTCGTTTCAGGAAAGATGACAGAAGATGAGGCGGAAGACTGGAAAAAAGAAGATGTGATAGAAGACAGCACAGGTGAGTCCGAGATAAATAAACTATGCATTTCACTGTTTCGTTTCAGGAAAGGTGACAGAAGATGAGGTGGAAGACTGGAAAAAAGAAGATGGTGATAGAAGACAGCACAGGTGAGTCGGAGATAAATAAAGTGTGCATTTCTGTGTTTCGTTTCAGGAAAGGTGACAGAAGATGAGGTGGAAGACTGGAAAAAAGAAGATGGTTATAGAAGACAGCACAGGTGAGTCTGAGATAAATAAAGTGTGCATTTCAGTGTTTCGTTTCAGGAAAGGTGACAGAATATGAGGTGGAAGACTGGAAAAAAAGAAGATGTGTTAGAAGACAGCAGAGGTGAGTCCGATATAAATAAAGTGTGCATTTCAGTGTTTTGTTTCAGGAAAGGTGACAGAAGATGGGGTGACAAACTGGAAAGAAGAAGATGGTGATAGAAGACAGCACAGGTGAGTCCGAGATAAATAAAGTGTGCGTTTCAGTGTGTCGTTTCAGGAAAGGTGACAGAAGAAGAGGTGGAAGACTGGATAAAAGAAGATGTTGATAGAAGACAGCACATGTATGTCCGAGATAAATAAAGTGTGCATTTTAGTGTTTCGTTTCAGGAAAGGTGACACAAGAAGAGGTGGAAGACTCTAAACAAGAAGATGTGATAGAAGACGGCACAGGTGAGTCCGAGATAAATAATCTGTGCATTTCACTGTTTCGTTTCAGGAAAGGTGACAGAAGATGAGGTGGAAGACTGCAAAAAAGAAGATAGTGATAGAAGACAGCACAGGTGAGTCTGAGATAAATAAAGTGTACATTTCAGTGTTTCGTTTCAGGAAAGATGACAGAAGATGAGGCGGAAGACTGGAAAAAAGAAGATGGTGATAGAAGACAGCACAGGTGAGTTCGAGATAAATAAAGTGTGCATTTCAGTGTTCCGTTTCAGGAAAGGTGGAAGAAGATGAGGTGGAAGACTGGAAAAAGGAAGATGGTGATAGAAGACAGCACAGGTGAGTCTGAGATAAAGTGTGCATTTCAGTGTTTCGTTTCAGGAAAGGTGACAGAAGATGAGGTGGAAGACTGGAAAAAAGAAGATGTGATAGAAGACAGCACAGGTGAGTCCGAGATAAATAAAGTGTGCATTTCAGTGTTTCGTTTCAGGAAAGGTGACAGAAGATGAGGTGGAAGACTGGAAAAAAGAAGATGTGATAGAAGACAGCACAGGTGAGTCTAAGATAAATAAAGTGTTCATTTCAGTGTTTCGTTTCAGGAAAGGTGACAGAAGATGAGGTGGAAGACTGGAAAAAAGAAGATGGTGATAGAAGACAGCACAGGTGAGTCCGAGATCAATAAAGTGTGCATTTCAGTGTTTTGTTTCAGGAAAGGTGACAGAAGATGAGGTGGAAGACTGGAAAAAAGAAGATGGTGATAGAAGACAGCACAGGTGAGTCCGAGATAAATAAAGTGTGCATTTCAGTGTTTCGTTTCAGGAAAGGTGACAGAAGAAGAGGTGGAAGAATGGAAAAAAGAAGATGGTGATAGAAGACAGCACAGGTGAGTCCGAGATAAATAAACTGTGCATTTCACTGTTTCGTTTCAGGAAAAGTGACAGAAGATGAGGTGGAAGACTGGAAAAAAGAAGATGGTGATAGAAGACAGCACAGGTGAGTCCGAGATAAATAAAGTGTGCATTTTAGTGTTCCGTTTCAGGAAAGGTGACAGAAGATGAAGCGGAAGACTGGAAAAAAGAAGATGGTGATAGAAGACAGCACAGGTGAGTCTGAGATAAAGTGTGCATTTCAGTGTTTCGTTTCAGGAAAGGTGACAGAAGATGAGGTGGAAGACTGGAAAAAAGATGTGATAGAAGACAGCACAGGTGAGTCCGAGATAAATAAAGTGTGCATTTCAGTGTTTCGTTTTAGGAAAGGTGACAGAAGATGAGGTGGAAGACTGGAAAAAAGAAGATGTGATAGAAGGCAGCACAGGTGAGTCCGAGATAAATAAAGTGTGCATTTCAGTGTTTCGTTTCAGAAAAGGTGACAGAAGATGAGGTGGAAGACTGGAAAAAAGAAGATGGTGATAGAAGACAGCACAGGTGAGTCCGAGATCAATAAAGTGTGCATTTCAGTGTTTTGTTTCAGGAAAGGTGACAGAAGATGAGGTGGAAGACTGGAAAAAAGAAGATGGTGATAGAAGACAGCACAGGTGAGTCCGAGATAAATAAAGTGTGCATTTCAGTGTTTCGGTTTAGGAAAGGTGACAGAAGATGAGGTGGAAGACTGGAAAAAAGAAGAGGGTGATAGAAGACAGCACAGGTGAGGCCGAGATAAATAAAGTGTGCATTTCAGTGTTTTGTTTCAGGAAAGGTGACAGAAGATGAGGTGAAAAACTGGAAAGAAGAAGATGGTGATAGAAGACAGCACAAGTGAGTCCGAGATAAATAAAGTGTGTGTTTCAGTGTGTCATTTCAGGAAAGGTGACAGAAGAAGAGGTGGAAGAATGGAAAAAGAAGATGGTGATAGAAGACAGCACAGGTAAGTCCGAGATAAATAAAGTGTGCATTTCAGTGTTCCGTTTCAGGAAAGGTGGAAGAAGATAAGGTGGAGGACTGGAAAAAGGAAGATGGTGATAGAAGACAGCACAGGTGAGTCTGAGATAAAGTGTGCATTTCAGTGTTTCGTTTCAGGAAAGGTGACAGAAGATGAGGTGGAAGACTGGAAAAAAGATGTGATAGAAGACAGCACAGGTGAGTCCGAGATAAATAAAGTGTGCATTTCAGTGTTTCGTTTTAGGAAAGGTGACAGAAGATGAGGTGGAAGACTGGAAAAAAGAAGATGTGATAGAAGGCAGCACAGGTGAGTCCGAGATAAATAAAGTGTGCATTTCAGTGTTTCGTTTCAGAAAAGGTGACAGAAGATGAGGTGAAAGACTGGAAAAAAGAAGATGGTGATAGAAGACAGCACAGGTGAGTCCGAGATCAATAAAGTGTGCATTTCAGTGTTTTGTTTCAGGAAAGGTGACAGAAGATGAGGTGGAAGACTGGAAAAAAGAAGATGGTGATAGAAGACAGCACAGGTGAGTCCGAGATAAATAAAGTGTGCATTTCAGTGTTTCGGTTTAGGAAAGGTGACAGAAGATGAGGTGGAAGACTGGAAAAAAGAAGAGGGTGATAGAAGACAGCACAGGTGAGTCCGAGATAAATAAAGTGTGCATTTCAGTGTTTTGTTTCAGGAAAGGTGACAGAAGATGAGGTGAAAAACTGGAAAGAAGAAGATGGTGATAGAAGACAGCACAAGTGAGTCCGAAATAAATAAAGTGTGTGTTTCAGTGTGTCGTTTCAGGAAAGGTGACAGAAGAAGAGGTGGAAGAATGGAAAAAGAAGATGGTGATAGAAGACAGCACAGGTGAGTCCGTGATAAAGTGTGCATTTCAGTGTTTCGTTTCAGGAAAGGTGACAGAAGATGAGGTGGAATACTGGAAAAAGAAGATGTGATAGAACACAGCACAGGTGAGTCCGAGATAAATAAAGTGTGCGTTTCAGTGTTTCATTTCAGGAAAGGTGACAGAAGATGAGGTGGAAGACTGGAAAAAAAGAAGATGTGATAGAAGACAGCACAGGTCAGTCCGGAATAAATAAAGTGTGCATTTCAGTGTTTCGTTTCAGGAAATGTGACAAAAGGTGAGGTAGACGACTGGAAAAAAGAAAATGGTAATAGAAGACAGCACAGGTGAGTCCGAGATAAATAAAGTGTGCATTTCAGTGTTTCGTTTCAGGAAACGTGACAGAAGATGAGGTGGAAGACTGGAAAAAAGAAGATGGTGATAGAAGACAGCACAGGTGAGTCCAAGATAAATAAAGTGTGCATTTTAGTGTTCCGTTTTAGGAAAGGTGACAGAAGATGAGGCGGAAGACTGGAAAAAAGAAAATGGTAATAGAAGACAGCACAGGTGAGTCCAAGATAAATAAAGTGTGCATTTCAGTGTTTCGTTTCAGGAAAGGTGAAAGAAGATAAGGTGAAAGACTGGAAAAACGAAGATGTTTATAGACGACAGCACAAGTGAGTCCGAGAGCAATAAAGTGTGCATTTCAGTGTTTTGTTTCAGGAAAGGTGACAGAAGATGAGGTGGAAGACTGGAAAAAAGAAGATGGTGATAGAAGACAGCACAGGTGAGTCCGAGATAAATAAAGTGTGCGTTTCAGTGTTTCGTTTCAGGAAAGGTGACAGAAGATGAGGTGGAAGACTGGAAAAAAGAAGATAGTGAAAGAAGACAGCACAGGTGAGTCCGAGAGCAATAAAGTGTGCATTTCAGTGTTTTGTTTCAGGAAAGGTGACAGAAGATGAGGTGGAAGACTGGAAAAAAGAAGATGGTGATAGAAGACAGCACAGGTGAGTCCGAGATAAATAAAGTGTGCATTTCAGTGTTTCGTTTCAGGACAGGTAACAAAAGGTGAGGTAGAGGACTGGAAAAAAGAAAATGGTGATAGAAGACAGCATAGGTGAGTCCGAGATAAATAAAGTGTGCATTTCAGTGTTTTGTTTCAGGAAAGGTGACAGAAGATGAGGTGAAAAACTGGAAAGAAGAAGATGGTGATAGAAGACAGCACAGCTGAGTCCGAGATAAATAAAGTGTGCGTTTCAGTGTGTCGTTTCAGGAAAGGTGACAGAAGAAGAGGTGGAAGACTGGATAAAAGAAGATGTTGATAGAAGACAGCACATGTGAGTCCGAGATAAATAAAGTGTGCATTTCAGTGTTTCTTTTCAGGAAAGGTGACACAAGAAGAGGTGGAAGACTGGAAACAAGAAGATGTGATAGAAGACAGCACAGGTGAGTCCGAGATAAATAAACTGTGCATTTCACTGTTTCGTTTCAGGAAAGGTGACAGAAGATGAGGTGGAAGACTGCAAAAAAGAAGATAGTGATAGAAGACAGCACAGGTGAGTCCGAGATAAATAAAGTGTGCATTTCAGTGTTTCGTTTCAGGAAAGATGACAGAAGATGAGGCGGAAGACTGGAGAAAAGAAGATGGTGATAGAAGACAGCACAGGTGAGTCCGAGATAAATAAACTGTGCATTTCACTGTTTCGTTTCAGGAAAGGTGACAGAAGATGAGGTGGAAGACTGGAGAAAAGAACATGGTGATAGAAGATAGCACAGGTGAGTCCGAGATAAATAAAGTGTGCATTTCAGTGTTCTGTTTCAGGAAAGGTGACAGAAGATGAAGCGGAAGACTGGAAAAAAGAAGATGGTGATAGAAGACAGCACAGGTGAGTCCGAGATAAATAAAGTGTGCATTTCAGTGTTCTGTTTCAGGAAAGGTGGAAGAAGATAAGGTGGAAGACTGGAAAAAGGAAGATGGTAATAGAAGACAGCACAGGTGAGTCTGAGATAAAGTGTGCATTTCAGTGTTTCGTTTCAGGAAAGGTGACAGAAGATGAGGTGGAAGACTGGAAAAAAAAAGGTGTGATAGAAGACAGCACAGGTGAGTCCGAGATCAATAAAGTGTGCATTTCAGTGTTTTGTTTCAGGAAAGGTGACAGAAGATGAGGTGGAAGACTGGAAAAAAGAAGATGGTGATAGAAGACAGCACAGGTGAGTCCGAGATAAATAAAGTGTGCATTTCAGTGTTTCGTTTCAGGAAAGGTGACAGAAGATGAGGTGGAAGACTGGAAAAAAGAAGAGGGTGATAGAAGACAGCACAGGTGAGGCCGAGATAAATAAAGTGTGCATTTCAGTGTTTCGTTTCAGGAAAGGTGACAGAAGATGAGGTGAAAAACTGAAAAGAAGAAGATGGTAATAGAAGACAGCACAAGTGAGTCCGAGATAAATAAAGTGTGCGTTTCAGTGTGTCGTTTCAGGAAAGGTGACAGAAGAAGAGGTGGAAGACTGGAAAAAAGAAGATGGTGATAGAAGACAGCACAGGTGAGTCTGAGATAAATAAAGTGTGCATTTCAGTGTTTCGTTTCAGGAAAGGTGACAGAAGATGAGGTGAAAAACTGGATAGAAGAAGATGGTGATAGAAGACAGCACAGGTGAGTCCGAGATAAATAAAGTGTGCGTTTCAGTGTTTCGCTTCAGGAAAGGTGACAGAAGATGAGGTGGAAGACTGGAGAAAAGAAGATGGTGGTAGAAGACAGCACAGGTGAGTCTAAGATAAATAAAGTGTGCATTTCAGTGTTTCGTTTCAGGAAAGGTGACAGAAGATGAGGTGAAAACTGGAAAAGAAGAAGATGGTGATAGAAGACAGCACAGGTGAGTCCGAGATAAATAAAGCGTGCATTTCAGTGTTTCGTTTCAGGAAAGGTGACAGAAGATGAGGTGAAAAACTGGAAAGAAGAAGATGGTGATAGAAGACAGCACAGGTGAGTCCGAGATAAATAAATTGTGCGTTTCAGTGTTTCGTTTCAGGAAAGGTGACAGAAGATGAGGTGGAAGACTGGAAAAAAGAAAATGGTGGTAGAAGACAGCACAGGTGAGTCTGAGATAAATAAAGTGTGCATTTCAATGTTTCGTTTCAGGAAAGGTGACAGAAGATGAGGTGAAAACTGGAAAAGAAGAAGATGGTGATAGAAGACAGCACAGGTGAGTCCGAGACAAATAAAGTGTGCGTTTCAGTGTTTCGTTTCAGGAAAGGTGACAGAAGATGAGGTGGAAGACTGGAGAAAAGAAGATGGTGGTAGAAGACAGCACAGGTGAGTCTAAGATAAATAAAGTGTGCATTTCAATGTTTCGTTTCAGGAAAGGTGACAGAAGATGAGGTGAAAACTGGAAAAAAAGAAGATGGTGATAGAAGACAGCACAGGTGAGTCCGAGATAAATAAAGCGTGCATTTCAGTGTTTCGTTTCAGGAAAGGTGACAGAAGATGAGGTGAAAACTGGAAAGAAGAAGATGGTGATAGAAGACAGCACAGGTGAGTCCGAGATAAATAAAGCGTGCGTTTCAGTGTGTCGTTTCAGGAAAGGTGACAGAAGAAGAGGTGGAAGACTGGAAAAAAGAAGATGGTGATAGAAGACAGCACAGGTGAGTCTGAGATAAATAAAGTGTGCATTTCAGTGTTTCGTTTCAGGAAAGGTGACAGAAGATGAGGTGAAAAACTGGAAAGAAGAAGATGGTGATAGAAGACAGCACAGGTGAGTCCGAGATAAATAAAGTGTGCGTTTCAGTGTTTCGTTTCAGGAAAGATGACAGAAGATGAGGTGGAAGACTGGAAAAAAGAAGATGGTGGTAGAAGACAGCACAGGTGAGTCTGAGATAAATAAAGTGTGCATTTCAATGTTTCGTTTCAGGAAAGGTGACAGAAGATGAGGTGGAAGACTGGAAAAAAGAAGATGGTGATAAAAGACCGCACAGGAGAGTCTGAGATAAAGTGTGCATTTCAGTGTTTCGTTTCAGAAAAGGTGACAGAAGATGAGGCGGAAGACTGGAAAAAAGAAGATGGTGATAGAAGACAGCACAGGCGAGTCTGTAATAAATAAATTGTGCATTATAGTGTTCCGTTTCAGGATAGGTGACAGAAGATGAGGCGGAAGACTGGAAAAAAGAAGATAGTGATAGAAGACAGCACAGGTAAGTCTGAGATAAATAAAGTGTGCATTTCAGTGTTTCGTTTCAGGAAAGGTGACAGAAGATGAGGTGAAAAACTGGAAAGAAGAAGATGGTGATAGAAGACAGCACAGGTGAGTCCGAGATAAATAAAGTGTGCGTTTCAGTGTTTCGTTTCAGGAAAGATGACAGAAGATGAGGCGGAAGACTGGAAAAAAAAAGATGGTGATAGAAGACAGCACAGGTGAGTCCGAGATAAATAAAGTGTGCATTTCAGTGATTCGTTTCAGGAAAGATGACAGAAGATGAGGTGAAAAACTGGAAAAAAGAAGATGGTGATAGAAGACAGCACAGGTGAGTCCGAGATAAATAAAGTCTGCGTTTCAGTGTGTCGTTTCAGGAAAGGTGACAGAAGAAGAGGTGGAAGACTGGAAAAAAGAAGATGGTGATAGAAGACAGCACAGGTGAGTCCGAGATAAATAAAGTGTGCGTTTCAGTGTTTCGTTTCAGGAAAGGTGACAGAAGATGAGGTGGAAGACTGGAAAAAAGAAGATGTGATAGAAGACAGCACAGGTGAGTCCGAGATAAATAAAGTGTGCATTTCAGTGTTTCGTTTCAGGAAAGTTGACAGAAGATGAGGTGAAAAACTGGAATGAAGAAGATAGTGATAGAAGACAGCACAGGTGAGCGAGATAAATAAAGTGTGCATTTCAGTGTTCCGTTTCAGGAAAGGTGACAGAAGATGAGGCGGAAGACTGGAAAAAAGAAGATGGTGATAAAAGACAGCACAGGTGAGTCCGAGATAAATAACGTGTGCATTTCAGTGTTTCGTTTCAGGAAAATGACAGAAGATAAGGCGGAAGACTGGAACAAAGAAGATGGTGATAGAAGACAGCACAGGTGAGTCTGAGATAAATAAAGTGTTCATTTCAGTGTTTCGTTTCAGGAAAGGTGACAGAAGATGAGGTGGAAGACTGGAAAAAAGAAGATGGTGGTAGAAGACAGCACAGGTGAGTCCGAGATAAATAAAGTGTGCATTTCAGTGTTTCGTTTCAGGAAAGGTGACAGAAGATGAGGCGGAAGACTGGAAAAAAGAAGATGTGATAGAAGACAGCACAGGTGAGTCTGAGATAAATAAAGTGTGCATTGCAGTGTTTCGTTTCAGGAAAGGTGACAGAAGATGAGGTGAAAGACTGGAAAAAAGACGATGTGATAGAAGACACCACAGGTGAGTACGAGATAAATAAAGTGTGCATTTCAGTGTTTCGTTTCAGGAGGAGGGCAGCTAATGAATGCACAATGAGCAAGAGAAGGGAGGGGGAAAAACAAGATTCAGGGAGGATATGATGTCAGCATTAGCTTGGCAAGATGGCCACTGCCTAGAACAGGATTTTCTGCTTTTCGTTTGTAAAATTCACAGGAATCATTACGTGAATAGCACAATACATCTGTTATGTAACTAGAAGTAGTATTTATCTACTTATATATGTGTTTTTTATTTCTAGGTTAGCATGGGTGTCACTTGTTCTTTAAAGCAATGTTTTTGTGGTTACATGTGGAAATGGATAAGAGGTACATTAGTACCTGTATACCCATTTAATTTAAGAGGGTGGACATTTGGGGGTCACCTTATTATAGCCCCATATGGTACAGTTCCATGGTTGACAAGGGATTAAAGAGTGTTAAGGGGGCAACCCCTCAAAAAATACAAGGTCTTTATGAAAAAAAAAATGTTTTGACTTGTTCCCTCTATTCTCCTTAACATACCTAGCAAACATGGTGGAGATAGCATGTATGGGAGTTTGCTATTAACCGCTAAAGTCGGTGGTATTGACTTGAATGCAAATGACAGAATTCCACTTATAATTCGAAATTACAAGTCAAAATTCCATCTGATTCTCAGAATTTGGTAATTGCACCCATCCCTACGTGTTCCCTGCCAACTGTACATCAATAACTCTGCTGAATTTTTCTTTAAAGGTTCCCTTTAAACATATTGCCTGGATTTCCTGCTGATCCTCTGCCTCTAATACCTTTAGCCATAAACCTGGAACAAGCATGCAGATATTTCTGACTGAAATGTGACTGGATTATCTGCAAGTTAGTTTCAGGTGTGTGATTTAGACACTAATGATGCCAGAATTATCATCAGGACTGCTAGTGTGGTATTGACCTGTGCCTCATCACGAGGATAACTGGCGAACAATTAGGTACCCTGAATAATACACATTCTACTAGATATTGTTATCGTTTCTTCTCAGCCTATTCTCCCCCTTGCCAGCTGGTATTGCCAGAAAATGTGAGGCTCTACCTCTTGGACCGTATCAGAATGCATGATCCATGGCCACGGGAGGAGGGGTCACTAAAGCATGTTGTAACAATTTTACCACTAAGGGTTTTTTTCCTCTCACGGACCAGAACAATTTTCTCATTTTGGCGCTCCACACAGTCATTTGCCAATATCTTTATCACTACATATCACACCAAAATGATCTCTACCTAGTTGTTTTTTTGTTTTTTGTTTTTACAAATTGGGCTTTCTTTAGATTGTACTTTTTGCTAATAATTATTTTATATTCATTTTATTGGGAATAAGAAGATTTTTTTTAAATCATTATTTCTCAGTTTACAGCCATTAAAGTTTTAAAATAAAACATGCAATTGTACATACATCCCACACATTTTATTAGCCCATTTGTCCCGGTTATTACAATGATTAAAATATGTCCCTAGTACAATGTATGACAACAATATTTTATTTGAAAATAAAAGTGTATTTTTGTGCTTTTTTACTGTAACCTATCAATAATTACAAGCCCTGATTTGCAAAAATAACAGTAATATACCCTCGTGTGTGTGTGTGTAAAAATTATTAATTCTGTCACTTTGGCTGTTTTTTTTTTATTATTATTTTATTAACTATGGGGATGGAAAGGGGTTAATTGTATTTTTATTCATATGTGTTGGTATTTATTTTTTTATTAAACAAATATAATAGTGTACCGCACTATTATATTTGTCCAGTAGATGGTGCTGTCCAGTATAGAAAGCTAAATTACAGCTTTCTATTCTAACGAAAGTAAAAGTTGTGGGGTTCTTTTTACACTTTTTCAATTAATAATCTCTTGTTCATTACATTAATCTGCACTTAGATTAGATTTGGGAACATACTGTATGTTCCCATTCACTAATCTGTCCTCTAACTTTCCACGCTGGGTACAAGCACGCCACTCGTACTAAACAGAAGATGAGTATGTACGTCCCTGGAGCAGTAAGAGAAGTCCCTAAGGGTGTAGATATACTGCCGTGATCGTGGCAACTGGTTAAACTATATGAAATTGTGTTTTTTGCTTTTCATCTGTGTTGTTTTATTTTCTGTTCTGTAGCCTTCTTCATGTTTTCTTGGAGCTTGACAAAACTCTACTGAATTAAATAAGGGGATGAAAGGAAATTCAGCATTTATGAGTATAGGCACTTCACAAGATGGGGGGTTAATTCACAAGTTTATTGGGGGTTTATTTTTTGTCGCTTCATTATAAGTAATGAAACCTAATTGGATCCTATGTCAACATGAGGTTCTTTGCTCCCCTTTTTGTAGACCAACGTCAGAGAAATTATGATTATTGCTTCTCTACGGAAGAGACAAGAAAATACTTTTGTGGCTGCACTTGGGAGAAGAGCAGAAACCTAATTGCTTTAGTAAACACTCGTCACATCCCATTATCCTCAGCCATATTAGTCCAGCCTTTTGTTTGCTGCTGAGATTCATGCACTATTTGCTGAATAAACCTGTTAGAGAGAGCAAACAGAAACAGAGAACATAAAGGCGTGCTGGGAGATCATTACAGCTTGCAGACAATACAGTTAAAGGATCCCTCACGGTAACCAAGAATCAGGCCGTACATCACCCATTTTGCAAAATGGGTGATGTATGGCCTGATTTTCACTAGCTGGGTAATAAATATGTGCATTGTTAATGATAATCCTGCAGTGTAAGGGAAAGAGGGGGATTGTTATACAACATGGGGAGGGGGAGGGTCAGAGCTTCATCCAGCACGCTGCCCTACATTATGTGGAGATACGCTATAACCAATGTAAAAGCTCACTTCCAAGAAATCTTATGCCGAGAAGAGGAAATCAGTTGTTTTTCCTTCTACCTTTAGGCAGTAAGCCAACACATGTAACGATAGTTAAAGCATGAGGGTCAGCCGTACTATCCCAGGAAAAAAAACACATATACAAGCAGATAAATACTGGGTTCTAATTACATAGCATATGTACTGTACTGTCCACATTTTTATTTCAGTGACTTTTATATAGTAAATAAAGAGAAAGCTATTTTAGGCATTTTCCATCTTTACTGCCTCTGACTGAAGCCAACGCTGATGTAATTTCCTCCCTTACTATTTTTTTTTTCTCCTCTGGTGTTTGCCGAACTGCACTGTTATATCTAGTTTGCTGTGTGAACACTTGTGAGCTGAACATGGATCGGATTTCAGCAGCTTCTCCAGATAGGTGGAATGATTTAGCTTACATTTGCCTTCTGAACCTCGTGTCACACTAAACTGCCCTCAGCCAGTCAGCAAGGAGCAGTAATGTGGGAGGGGAAGAAGTGAAGGTAACAAGGCCTTCTCCCCGGCAATGTACAAGAAAATAACCAGGCTGACTGAGATAATATTCATTACAGCATTTGTGATTACATTGGAATGCTTGCAATTCAGGGTCAGGATGTCGAATAAACATAGAGCAGTGGGTAACAGGGATTTTACTTTATGGCTGACAATCCTGCTTTAACGCTAACAGCTACTTAACCCCACCCAGCCAGGAGGTGGAAGTCAGGATTAGAAAATCAAAACCACTTGCAGCTTAACCTTTCAGCAAGCATTTGTGTCAATTATTAAGTGGTTTCTAGCTACACCTTCCACCTTATAGGTGGAGCGTTGTAGATTTTTTTGACCATTACTAGTTGCATGTTCATAAAGCTTTTCTTTTCTCTCCCCTGCCCTATCAGTAGGTACCTCTCTGATCATGTGCCATCCCTTGTCCCATGGGCCACACTGCCTATCATCAGCTAACACTGAAGACAGATTAAGGTGCACGCCGCCATCGCACCAGCAGAGAACTTCCCATAGTTTGCTGGTTCTCCAAATTATTTCCCCTAGTCTCTTACTTTCTGACTTACCACTCCAAGGGCTGCTACAACACCACAGCTTAATGAGTGCAGAGAATGGTATAATTGCCTGCGCACACTATGCAGCCATAGCGTGCGCAGTGAAATTACGCTGTGATTATCTATTGTAAATGGCACTTTTTTACTTTTAACTAGCACTCCGGTGAACCACCCTGAGCCTGGGAGGTCCAGTAGCCTCAAAGTTCGAGATCACTTGACAGGCATCCTACAGGGCCAATCAAAGTGCAGGAATCTCGTACTTCAGGCAAACTACAGGGCCAATCAAAGTGCAGGAATCTCGTACTTTGAAGCTTCTGGACCCACTAGGCTCCGGGCAGGTTCAGTGGAGTGCTCGTTAAGAGTAACAAAGCGCCCTTTACAATATCTAATCACAGCATAATTTCACTGCGCACGCTATGGCTGCATAGCGTGCGTAGGCAATTATAACAATCTCTACACTACAGCAGCGCAGCTTTGTGAATCAAGCCCCATAAGCTTACCTGTGAGTGGGCAGACAGTCAGTAAGGTAGGAAGTGATAGGACAATGTGGGCCCTATGCAATTACACTGGTGAGTCTGTTACAGTGAGCAGCTGTAGTTTTCACCCGGAGGGGTGGCGGAAAAAAACCCTCACTTTCATGTTTCATGCTGCCAGGAAGCTTGAAGGCCGATGACCGAGAACTATCACCTGATGGAAGCTGATGATAAGTCCCAGTCGCTCACCTGCTTTTGACTCTGTATCTTTTATTCTCTGTTTTTGTCCACATTTGTCCTAGCTTTTAATGCAAGTGATTTTCCACATCATGAATAAAAGCAGACCTGCCCTCCGAATTTAAAATTGCTGAAAAATCTTGAATGCTGATTTGCATACAAGCGCTTATTTAAATGCAATGCTATTAAAATGCACTACATGTGTGGCCATTGGGTTTCAATCCTGCCTAAAATTGTATTGAAGGGAACCCGAAGTGAGAGTGATAGGAAGGCTGCCATATTTATTTCCTTAGAAACAATGCCAGTTGTCCGGCCATCCTATTGATCTTCTGGCATACCAGGGGCTTGACTCACAAAGCGGTGCTAACTGTTTAGCACGGGTGTGCTAAACAGTTAGCACGTGAAGTGCCGTTCGCAGACTTTTGCGCGCGCAAAGTGCAGCGAATCGCACGATCGTGGACTTTTGCGCGTGCAATTTGGCGTGATTTGCGCGAATCGTGGCAAATTGCACTCGCAAAAGTCCGCGATCGCACGATTTGCGGCACTTTCCCCGCACAAAAGTCCGCGAACGGCGCTTCACGTGCTAAGACCCGTGCTAAAAACAGTTAGCACCGCTTTGTGAATCAAGCCCCTAGTGTCTGAGTCAAAACCCTGGAACAAGCATATGGCTAATCCAGTAAAACTTGACTCAGCTGAGTCAGAGTACCTGATCTGCTGCATGCTTTTTCAGGGTATGACTAAAAGTATTAGAGGTACAGGATCTGGAATACTGCCAGGCAACTGGTATTGTTTAAAAGGAAATAAATATGGCAGCCTCTATAACACTCTCACCCCGGGTACCCTTTAAAAAAAAATTACAATTAGAACAGTGATTGGCCAATTAAAAATTGGATGAGTATATGTACCCTGTCAAGGAAACAAAAAATCTAATAAAAGCATTCAGCCAAATAAGTAAGTTAATAAAAACATTTTCCTAAATTCACTCAAGTAGTATTATACAAATCCGCATTATTATCTTCCAGTTACTGATCCAGATTGGCAGTGGGGGAGGTTTGATAGTAACCAACAAAGGTTTTTATATGCAGGCTTTTAAGATAAGCTTATCTCTTATCATCACACCATTTTATAAACATATGTTTTTGCAAGATTAAAGCCATGCATTTTAAGCAGCAAATGCTAATTGTATCTCAGCTGGCTTCCATTTTCCCAACTCTGCAATAAGGAATCATATAAATCCTTAAAATAAAGGATGAGACACCACATGAGTGCTTAAACAACAAATTAATCACATAAATTCTTAAAATAAAGCATGAGGCGAAAGCCTTTTATTATTATTATTGTTTATATAGCACTAACATCTTCCACAGCACTGTACAGAATCTTGGCACTAGGGCCCTTTTCCACAGGCGACTAAACTGTGCGCTCCGTAAGCAGTTACCAGGCAGCAGCAAGCAGTTGTGAGAATTCTACTGTCTTTTCACTGCCTATCAGCTGCTCGTGGAAAAGGGCCCTAAATGTCTCTAAGGCCTGGTGCACACCAAAAACCGCTAGCAGATCCGCAAAATGCTAGCAGATTTTGAAACGCTTTTTCTTATTTTTCTGCAGCGTTTCAGCTAGCGTTTTGCGGTTTTGTGTAGCGGTTTTGGTGTAGTAGATTTCCTGTATTGTTACAGTAAAGCTGTTACTGAACAGCTACTGTAACAAAAAACGCCTGGCAAACCGCTCTGAAGTGCCGTTTTTCAGAGCAGTTTGCGTTTTTCCTATACTTAACATTGAGGCAGAAACGCCTCCGCAATCCAAAATCTGCAGCAGCCCGGGAGTATGCGTTTCTGCAAAACGCCTCCCGCTCTGGTGTGCACCAGCCCATTGAAATACATTACCCTAGCGGATCCGCACCCGCAAGCAGATCGCAAACCGCAGCGGAAACGCTCCGGTGTGCACTAGGCCTAAGGCCTCATTTCTAAGAGCAGTTGAACTGTGTACTCAGAAAGCAGTTACCAGGCATCAGAGAGCAGTTACCAGGCAGCAGCAAGCAGTTGTGAGAGTTTGAGAGGCATTTCACTGCCTATCAAGTGCCTGTGGAAAAGAGGCTTAAAAGAGTTAACAATCTAATGCTGGGTACACACGTTGCGATTTCCCGTGCGATCCGCTGGATCGATTTGATCGATTCGATTATTTTCAACATGTTCGATCGGGTTTCGATGGATACAGCCGTCGATTTTGCATATTTAGTATGCAAAATCGACGGCTGTATCCATCGATACCCGATCGAACATGTTGGAAATAATCGAATCTATCAAATCGATCCCGCAGATCGCATGGGAAATCGCAACGTGTGTACCCAGCATAATTCCCACTATCAGTGGCATAGCTAGAGATTATGGGCCCCATAGCAAACCTTTCATGAGGACATCATAGGCATCTTGAGCAATGTCACCTGCTCCTACTTTATGGATTTGAGTTGAATGGGCAATTTACATTCCCATGCAAGCTACATAGCATATAGTCCATGAGCACTGAGATAAAGTCAATACCTCAAGTACCGCCTAGGACCCCTCTGCTCCAGGGCCCCATAGCAACTGCTATGCCTCTGCCCACTATAGTCATATGTCCATTGCAATCTAGAGGGAAGCCAAAAGACTTATTGGTATGTTATTAGGAAACCAACAGAGACACCGATAGAACATGATGGCCCATATGCAATTCACTTTTTCACCTGTGATTTCTCCTAGGTGATAAAATGCCTTTTACACCACCAGCAAGCAAAAAAATACTCAAAATAATTTTGGCAGTACTTTTTCACCTATTTCTTGGTACTTTTCCCAGTGCAAAGTGCTAAAAAGTTAATTTAAATTGAAGATGAAAAATTATCTCCTAGGACAGTGATCTGCAAACTTGGCTCTCCAGCTGTTAAGGAACTACAAGTCCCACAATACATTTGCCTTTATGAATCATGACTGTGGCTGTCAGACTCCCACAATGCATTGTGGGACTCAGCGGCGTCGTTAGGGCTGAAGATCCGAAGCACGTGCTCCGGATCCCCGCCCACTGTGCCCGAACGGCAGGGCACGTAGTGCCCATCGTGGTATCCTTCCTGAACTGAAGCCTGCTCTCTGCTCCCCGATTGCAGCGCAGCAGTCTGGGAGCTCAAGCCCTCTCTCTGCTCTGCCCCTTCTCCCTGTCACCTGCTGCTGATGCAGCCCCTGTAGCTCCGCCCCCATCAGTGTTTGAATGGAGCCCGGGCTGATTGGAAGCTGGACATTTGCATGGAGGGGGAAAACAGACTCAGACAGAGCCAAGCAGGAAGTTTGATGCAGCAGCAGCAGGCCTGGGCAAATGACAGGGAGGAAGCCAGAGACACTCAGCCTGCAGAAACTTCTAAGAACATTGATTTACTCTGTGCCTGTTCTGATAGTAAACTAGCTGCAGCATGTGCTGATCTTTGCTACCCCCAGTATGTACAGTATAAGGTGTTACTCTGTGCCTGTATTGATTGTAAATGAGCTGTTACTCCGTGCCTGTTTTGATGGTAAACTAGCTGCATCATGTGCTGATCTCTGCTACCTACAATATGTACAGTATAGGGTGTTACTCTGTGTATGTATTGATAGTAAACTAGCTGCAGCATGTGCTGATCTCTGCTACCTCCAGTATTTACAGTAGAAGCTGTTAAGCCCGGGTTCACATTAGCAAAATTAGCCAAAAGGATCCGGTGAGCTGATCCGGTTTCTGCTTCACCAGATCCGGAGGGCTCAGTCCGTGGCCCGGTTCACATTAGTGAAAACGGATCTGATCAATGATTGATCGGATCCGTTTTCACTCGGCAATACATACCTAATCTTCATTAGAGATAGCCCAAACTGTTTGCGGGCGAATCTCTATGTGCCTGTACTACTTCCTGGTTGCTATGACCCGGAGTAGTATGGCTGCGCTGGCCCGGAGGTGCGCGTCCTTGATCATGCGCTTGTTGCCGGGCACTCTCTGTGCATGAGCGTGACGACACTCATGACGTCACGCACATGCGCAGAAAGTGCCTGGCAACAGGAGCGCGATCTAGGACGCGCACCGCCGGGCCAGCGCAGCCGTACTACTCTGGGTCATAGCGACCCGGAAGTAGTACAGGGTGAGGTGTTCGCCGGGCGAACGGTTCGGGAACCGTTGCCAACATCTCTAATCTTCATAGGCAGCTGGCGGTAGAAGCTTCCTCCTGTCACCAGTCACATGACGCCTCATGTAGTCACATGACGCGGAAGAAGATGGAAGCCTCTACCACCAGCTGCCTATGAAAATTAGGTATGTATAAAGCCTCCCTAGCCCGCCCGGCTGCTGTACCCTCCCCTCACCCTCCCATCGCTATATTCGCGTCAGCCCATGCCCCCATCCCCCGTGGAACGGTCCGTTTATTCACTAGTGTGAAGAATAGTTCAGTTTCCCATTGACCCCAATGCTGCTGCATTTTGTCCGGATTCGTTCTGCTAAGCAGAACGGTCCGGAAAATTAGGGCCTGCAGCAATTTTTAGGTACGGAGACTGGAACGTCAGATTTTCACACAAGCGTAGCCACAGATACACCTGACCTTAAGTATTGTCCCCTGTATCTGAGGAAGGGAAGTAGTTGGGCCCGCCCCACAGCTTATTGCCCCCTATATTGCTGTCACCTACAGTAGGTAGCAGAAATCAGACAGAACCAACAGGTTTTGGAGTAGCCCATCTTATCATGGGGGTTTTCAGGGTCTCCTTTATTCTCAAAAGCACTTAGCGAATGGTGGTTGGTCCGTCCAACTGCCAAAAAAGTGTGAAGCCAGAAGGGAGGTTGGCCAGCATCATTGTATAATTCCTTCTCAGGGATTGTCTTTATAAACAATAAAGGCCATGCTGAGAATCCCCCATGAAGAGATGGGCTAGCCCAAAACCTGTCGGTTCTGTCAAAATTCTACTACTTACTGTATGTGCAGCAACATAGGAGAAAGGCAATTTATGGCACATTTTACTCCTAAAGAAATGTACTTATTATTTGTATGTGTTTACATGTATTTTAATTTTTTTGCAATACTGGTCCTTTAAAGAGAACCTGTAACAAAAGAAGTCCCCTGGGGGGTACTCACCTCGGTAGGGGGAAGCCTCAGGGTCCCAATGAGGCTTCCCCCTCTGCTGTAGCTGCAGGCAATCCAGCGCTGGCTCCCCCGAAGTGTCCCAGAATCCTCCCTCGACAAGGCTGATAAGCGCTTATTTATTTACCTTTCCTGGCTCCAGCAGGGGCGCTGTTGCGGCTCTCCACACGGAGATAGGCAGAAATAGCCAATCTCCGTCGGGTCCGCTCTACTGCGCAGGTGCAGGAGACTTGAGCCTGCGCAGTAGAGCGGCCCAACAGCGATCGACTATTTCCACCTATTTCCGAGGCGGAGAGCCGATACTGCGCCTGCCCTGGAGCCCGGGAGGTGAATATATATACGTCCCCGCTGTTTGGGGAGCTTTATCGCCGCCGCCATGGGACACAGGAGGACGGGGGAAGCCTCAATTGGACCCGGAGGCTTCCCTCACCCGAAGTGAGTACCCCCCAAGGGAACTTTTCTCATTACAGGTTTTCTTTAATGTTTTACTGCATGTTCATCACTTAATTATTTTCTTTTTGTAACATGTTAGGAAGCAGTTAGCTAAAATATTACTTATAGCCTATATGCTTTAAGATATTTTGTTGATTGCTCATGGAGGCTGCATTGTGTTTTTTAATCTTACTGTTTAAAGCAAATTGGGATTCATTTATTTGGCATATTTATAACTGTACTTGGGTTTTCTGCTTGGCTTCACTTGTCCTGCCAGATGTTAGTGGGTGGCTAGTTCGATCTTAAGCATTTAACTATCCTAAGAAAAAGAAGATGGGTTTGTGGAATTATCTGACTTGGATTACATATTTGGTGTTGGCGTTTAATTTAATTTACAAATGGAACTTGAGAGACAGTTTACTTTGTGTGTACGTGAATTTAAAATATTGTTTTTAAGGTGCCCCACTGAGGAGTACATATTGGCTTCAATTCACTAAGCTTATCTCCTGTCTTTAATAACGTTTCTATAGTTATCACCATGGTGATAAGGCATGTAGTGTTCAGGAAACATTTTACCTCAGGCAAACCTAAAGTTAACTCTTCTGTCTTTAAGTTACCGTAACTCTCCAATCCTTAAAATAACTCCAGAATTCTAAAGTTAAAGACAGGCTGTTAATTAACTGTGAAAATAACTACAGAGGAGGTAACTTAACTACAGAAGAGGAAACTTAACTACAGAGAGGTAACTTAAAGAGAACCAGAGACAAAGCACCGTCATGTATTTTATTACATTTATTAGTGGGAACATGACAGTAAACACCTACCATGCTTTTACTTGTATTCTTCTCTGCCTAATCTGTCTGTTATCAGCTGTGATAAAAATCCCTGACTGAGCATTCAGTCTAGGTTTGACCTGGAATCATTACAGCTGAGTCACGTCTTCTGTGGAGTCTTTTCAAGCCCAAGCCTGCCCCCTTATGGCTCAGCTTTCCTGCTTTGCATACTTAGAGCTCTGATGACATGGGAGGGGCTACTGCTGCCGAGAAATAAGCTCTGAAACAGACAAGTGTATCTGTGTGCACTGTGCAACCATTCATTATCTACTGTATGTAGTTTAATTTCTATGAGAGACACTTCCTACAGGCAGCCACACAGCATGCCAGAATAATAAAGTTGAAAGCACACAGATGAAAGGCTGCAGCAGCCCTGCTTGTCTATAGTCTCATAGAGGCTAGACAGCACATTCAGAACAGCTTATAACCTGGAAGCAGAAGGGATATGAGCCGGCGGCCATATTGGATTTTTCCTGGAGCAATAATGGATAAAAAAAACACTCAAAAAGGCACACCAGAGTGGGGAAATTATCAGGTAGAGCATTTATTCTTTACAAGCTATCAATTGATATGTTTATTTTGTGTGAATCGTTCATCTCTGGTTCCCTTTAAGGAATGAAGAGATAAGATAACTCTCTCACTGTGTGGAGGTAAGTTTTCTCTTGCTCTATTATTTTTAGCATGATCTTAGTGAATTGAGGCCATTATCTCAGCGCCACTCAGTTTGGCGCGGGAAGAGCTGAATGACGGCTCTCCCTGCTGCCGCTACATTTCGCCGGCTGCGTTAAATACTATTCCCCCTCTAAGTTGCGATGGAGAGAGATGCAATTCGGAGTCTGGCAGCTGCCAGAGCCCTGAATTACAGCTACGCGGGGTGCGCATCATAGCATTGCTGCTATGACGACACCCTGCTTCGCCACTGAGCTAATTTCTAATTTAGTTTGTTAGGATCACATATGGCATGATTCACAAAGCTTTTTCACCCATTTTCCTATGTTTTCACCTTATCTATGTTACATTTTTAAGCTCTGAAAGAGCAAAAATATGTTATAATTAAGGTAAGAGAAGTACGGTAATAGTTAATCACGAACAACTTACTTTGAGTGAATATTTAGCTTGTAAATGTGCTGAAAGGTTATTTTTTATAAATTAGGTGATAATTAAGTCATGTATGCAATGTTTTGTGAATAGAGCCCAGAGTATGAAAGATTGGAGAGCAAAAATTCGTCACCTGGAAGAAAAATTATGATTAGGTATTCTGATTTGTTGTTTTCATCTTGTTATAGATAAGTGATGTTGGCCATGCACAAAAGAAAATCATCGTCCAATTGAGCATATTTTGTTTATCTGGAATTATCACACTAGTAGGAAATCTAGTTTTCAGGGCTGTGGAGTCGGTGCAAAAATCTTCCGTCTCCAACTCTGGCTCCTCAGTTTATGAAACCACGACTCCAACTCCGACTCCGGGTACCCAAAATGGCTCAGACTCCGACTCCTTAGTCTAATATTTAACAGCAGTGCTGTGGATTTTCTACAAAAATCATCCAACTCCAACTCCTCAGTTTATGAAATCAACGACTCCGACTCCGGGTGCCCAAAATTGCCCCGACTCCTCGACTCCAACTCCACAGCCCTGCTAGTATTAGACCTAGAATTGCAGAAAATTGATTGTCTAAAATCCATTGGGTTGGACATTTCTGTTGGTTAGCATCCATTAACTTTTTAGGCACAGAACACAAGTTATTTCATAGCAGATAACTCATTGCAGCGCCGTGGCCGCTGCCGAGTATACACGTAAAGCCTGTGCCATCACATGACTTTGGACTACACTACACCACACACTAGCAGAAATCCTCTATCCTGCCTTCTAACACAGTGGGGGATGGACAGCACTGAACTGTTAACTACCGTACTTACTTATTTTAATGCTAGAGTACAAGGATTGCGCAATTTTAAGTGTGAGCTCTGCCTAAGGGCGCTTTGGGCCCAACAGGAGAAAAGTGCTTTACAAATGTTTTGTTGTTGTTTTTGTACTTAGATTCAAGAAAATATCACACATGAGAAATAAAATTACATTTTCTAAAAATAAGTCAGCCACTGGCTAAATTGACGTGAAAAAAAATTAAAAGTGCATATGTTTGAAAATCATTCACATTAATTTGCAAATGCTCAATTTTTTCGCGACTTAAAAAAACAATGATTGTTTGTTAGATCCTTATAAAATCAGTCCATGTACGGTCAGTAGGGATGGTCGGAAATGCTGATTTCCGATTCTGCAAAAAACTGATTACCGATTCCATGAATTTCTGATTTCTAAAGAGTCTTTTCTTAAATCTTTTTTTGCATTCTTTGATTGGTCATATACTTCTGAGTTCACTATGGATTCTCTGATTGGTCCAATGCTTCCAAGTTCTGTGATTGGGCTAAAATTACCCAGTTGCGGTAATGCAGTATTTCTGCAGAAATCCGATTTCTAATTTCCGATCGGAAATGCGGAAATTTCAGTTAGGGGCAGAATCCGAATGAGCATCCCTGAAGGTCAGCAAAAGAGACACAAGGATCAGCATTACATCTAGGCAACTAATATCAGAAACAGACCAGCAATAGCAGTAGAACAACCATATGCTAATATTCTGATTTTCGCTAGATAGTTATGTTTTCTAAACCTCATGGGTGGCACCTAGATAAACAGGCATCGCCCATTACTAAAAGAAACCCCACCTCTGCAGATCTAAATAAACTGTGTGTGAATGTAAAGTGTTAGCGAGACTAGGCAGAGTCATGTTGGATGAAAGGAGAGTAATATTTCATGTCTTGAACAAAAAACGTTCTCTTTTTGACAAGTGCAGTAGAGGAGTTAAAATGAATTTTAATAGAAAAACCAATACAGAGCAAACCACGAGAAGTAAAGGTCAGAGGGAGGGGGAATAACCTTTTAGTATAATTATTACTGGGCACATCCATAGATCACACATTTATGCCTTCCTCTATACACAGAAAGGTTTATTCATCCTCCTCATTTGGGAAATAGATCACTTCAATTTTCTGCTCATCCCGTCTCCTGATTCCCTGTGGGGGTTTGTAATTTGGCTAAGATGAGGAACAGCCTTTTTTATCCTTTATTAAAGAACCTTGCTGGGAGTTATTTGTATCTCAAACAGCTACATCACATAATTCCATTATAAATTTAGAGAAGAAAAAGAAAAAAAAACCTTTCTGCCAAGGCAAACTCACTTTTCTAGCAGTCAGTACATGAGGAGATATTTGAATTTTGTGCTATATTTACTGTTGTAGGACAACTGACCTAAGAGGGATATAGGCTGCCATAATGATTTGCATTTAAACAATACCAGTTGCCTGGCAGTCCTGCTGATCTTTCATGCAGCATCGCATTCCTGAAACATGTGGTGAATGCAATCAAATTTAAAGTGGGATAAAACTCTGACATAACATTCAATAAAAAAAATGTGTTTTCCTACTTTTTACAGTTATCATATTTGCTTTTGGGCACAAGTAATATCGTCTGTTTACAAATTGCAAATTCCCAAAATACGGTTTATCTGCTCTTACAGCTGCCATTGCATTTTATTGCATAGCTGCTGTATTTATATATTAAAATCCTTTTAGTTATATCTTCTCAGCTCTTTCTGTTTCTCAGTTCAGTACAGCTCAGTTCCTGCAGTTTGCTAATGTATCTGACAAAGGAATGTAAACAAAATATAATGTTATCACCTTTTTGGATGTGGCCAGAAGCTTTCCACTGAAGCAAGAAGCTTTCCACTGATAAAACTATCTAGGGCACTAACTGCACAGAGTATGTATGTTCTCTGTGATTCATAGAATCTCTATGATTTCTCTGTGCACTCCAGTTTCCTTTGACATCCCAAAAATGTGTTGGTAAGTTAATTGGTTCCCTCTAATATTGGCCATAGACCATGATGGAATAGTGATGGTCATGTCTAGGAGAACTCATAGAGAAGCATATGATTTGTTTGATCAGTTGATGGATTTGCACAGCTCTGATTTGCTATGATCACATCCTGCTGTAGCACGTGATCATGACAAGCAAATCAGAGATTTAAAGTCTACCAGAGACCAATTAAAAAAAGTTTTATACATACCTGGGGCTTCTTCCAGCCCCATGCACATGGATCGCTCCCACACTGCCGTCCTCCGCTGCCTGAAGCACCGGTATCGGGTCCCGTTAGTTCTGCCAGTCGCGGCCAGTCTGCGCAAGAGGAAGTGTGCTCTCTACGTATCTCTCTGTCGGCCACCAACAAACCTCTAAACCAGAAACACTTAATAAAACATGTACACAAAGTACATAAAAGTATTCAACCCCCTCAGTGTTTGTATGGCTTTGTCCTATTAAAACCATTCTGCAAGGTCCCCCATAGAAAGAGATGTGCTGAGCCTTAAGCAGCATCATGACTCCTGCGAGTTCATAGCAGACCTGATGTCAGGGGGTGGAGTTGATTGGTGGGTGGCTAGGTTAGGACAGTTTAAATATTGCTTGTTTCCAATTGGAGGGGCGTTTGGGTGCTAGATCAGGGAGGCAGGCCAGAGGTAGAGATGGCCCAAACCTCCGATTTTCGGTTCGCGAACAGAGTTCTCGAGCTTCCACAAAAGTTTGGTTCGCGCAAACTTTGAATAGACTTCAATAGGGAGGCGAACTTTAAAAACTAGAAAAATGTATGATGGCCACAAAAGTAATGGAAAAGATGTTTCAAGGGGTCTAACAACTGGAGGCGGGCATGGCGGAGTAGGATAGATGTCAAAAGTCCCAGGGAAAAATCTGGATTGGACACAGAGCAGCATTTTAAAGGGAACCAGAGACGAAGCACCCTTGTGTATTTTACCATGTATATCAGTAAGAACATTAGAGAAAACACTTACCATGCTCTCTGTTTCCTCCTCACTGCTAAAAGTGTCTGTTAACAGCAGTCACAAGAATCCCAGACTGAGCAATTAAATCTGGCTTTGCTGGGAATGATTATAGCTGAGTCATTATAGCAAAGCCACAAGGGGGCAGGCTTGGGCTTGAAATAACACCACAGAATACAGACTTAGCTATAATCTTTCTGTAGCAAAGCTAGACGGAGCAGCCTGACTTCTCAGTCGGGGATTCTTATCAGACGTGATAACAGTCAGATTACACAGAGAACAATGAAACAAAGGGCAGATTAGGTGTTTACTGTCATGTTCCCACTGATTTATAAGGTAAAATACAAGAGGGTGCTTCATCTCTGGTTCTCTTTAAGGACAGAAATTACATTGAATGCTAAATTGCAGGCCTAAAGTGCTTTAAAACATCTTGCATGTGTATACATCAATCAGAGAGTGTAATTAGAGTACTGCCTCACACTGACACACAAAACTCACTGCGTAGCGCACCGCAAACAGCTGTTTGTATAGTGACGGCCATGCTGGACAAGTGCGCACCATGGCGAGAGTGCAGGCTGTGGTGGTTTTCAAGCCCATATGGTCGCCGGGCTGAGGTAGCTGAATGACAGAGCATTGACTGTCCAGCTGATCAAATTTGGTCCATCCACAATGAAGCCACGACCTTATTATCATGGGTGTGCCCCCCCCCCGACACACTCATATAGCCGTCAGTCATTGCTTCTTTGTAATACGCAAGCCCCTTCACTGCGGCAAGGTAATTATCACAAAGGGGAATTGGCACATGTACATGCCTTTTGTTTTATTGTTGCAGCTGCAGTGCAGCCAGGAAAATTAGGCAGGCATGTACACGCACCACAAAAATTGTTATAGCGCCCGCTGCTGCCTGGAGTCCTGGACCCTGTTGGTGGTGGCGGAGAAGGCAGTCAACCGGCCTGTGGGCAGAGATGCTGTGTGGGGACTGACTTAGTCTTGGGGCAGGCAGTCCCATGGCGTGCAGGCAGAGATGCTGTGTGTGGGGACTGACTTAATCTTCGGGCAGGCCTGTGCATGCTTTGCAGACCAGGCATCCGTGGTGAGATGGACCCTTGACCCAACTCTGTGTGCCAGAGATGTCACCACTTGCCTTTCAACATCACGGTACAGTTTAGGTATCGCCTTTTTTGAGAAAAAATTGCGGCCTGGTATCTTCCACTGCGGTGTGTGGCTTTGCTTTTGTGTGCTGCTTTTTCTCAGGTGGTCATCCCATTGCAGTTTATGCTTTGTAATCATGTGTCTTCGTAAGGTAGTTGTCCCTACGCGGGTCTTGGTCTTTCCATGGCTCAATTTTCGGTGGCAGAGAGTACAGATGGCATTGCTCTCATCTTAGGCATGAAATTTCCACACCGCTGAGCCCTGGGGTGATGGCACTTTGGTGGTGGCGACTGACTGAGTGTTAAGTGGGGTGCCAGAATCAAAACAGGAGGAGGAAGATATGTCACGCTTCTGTGCGGAAGCTGAGAAAGATGAGGTGTTCTGTGTTAAATAGTCAACTACGTCCTGACAATATTGGGGGTTGATGGCACATGCCTTCTTCTGAACACTGTACTTTGGTCGAGGCCCGCACGAAATCACGACAGTGCGACCTCGAACAGACCTGCCAGGTGGCCTGCCTCTGCCTTTTGTTTTGTCCATATTGGGGGGGATTAAGTGAAAGGTATGTACTGACTTGATTAATGCAATGTGCAGTCACACAGGTGCAGTTAACAGTAATGCACGGAGTGGTATATCACATTGCGTGCACTCATGTAGGTAGGTGGGTGCACTGTGAACAACAGGTAGGTAGGTATATGCAGTGATGGGTATTACAATGTGCACCTGTCACACACAGACAGGTACCGAACAGGCACAGTGACACTGCGTGCGCTCACGTGGGTAGGAGGGTGCACAGTGAACAACAGGTAGGTAGGTATATGCAGTGATGGGTATTACAATGTGCGCCTGTCACACACACAGGTAGTCACTGAATGTGCTGGGCCTGGCAGTGGCACACACAGTAGGAATTACCAAGGCTGTCTATGCAACATAAGTGTCAGTGGGACACACACACAAAAAAAAATGGATCACAAGAACAAGATTACCTCTCAAAAGAGCTGTTGAGGGGAGCTTTTTTAGCAATAAGAATCAGCAAGGAGCAAGCTAACAAGCCTACAAGAGCCTAACTAAGCTTTCCCTATGAGAGTTTGCAGCAGCTTTCCCTTCTCTAATTAATGCAGGCACACGAGTGAGTCCAAAGCCTGACGCTGCCTGCCTTTTATAAGGGGGGGAGTGGCTCCAGGAGGGAGTGTAGCCTGATTGGATACAATGTGCCTGCTGACTGTGATGTAGAGGATCAAAGTTGACCCTCATAATACACTATGGGGGCGGACCGAACTTCTGTAAAAGTTTGTAGTTCTCCACGATCGCGAACCCCGGAATTTCGCCGGGAACTGTTCGCTGACGGAGGTGACATCATTCACCAACTTTAGCATTGAGAATGAAAGTCCCACCCACCCTATTAGGAATTAGGGATAATTTTTGTTCTTTTTTTTTTTGTTAGTTAGCTGCCGCAAGCTATGACACCTTGGGCAGGATGGGAAACACAAGGTTTGTAAGAACGTGGTTGTGTGTCTGAATGTGAGGGTGGGGGTGGGCAGTTTGTTTCTATTGCTTTCTTTCTGTTTTGCTTTTCAGGTGGTCACAGCATCAGCGTTGGTCTTCTTGCTAGAGGAAGTGGCGATTGAGGGACTAAAGGGCTGTGGAAGTTGGTGATGGAACCAGTGCTGGATTTCTGGAAATGCCACAAAGGCCCGGGCCTAAGGCGGCTGCAGTCCAAGCGGGCACCTAGATGCGAAATAGGGGTTGCTACACATAAAATACAAGGCTGCAAAGGGGAAGCAACACATGAAAAAGGGGAGATGATGCCCAAGGGAGTTGTATGTGAAAGAAAGGATCTATATTAAATGTATGTTACACAAGGATGAGGGGGATACATATGGCATGGAATGAGAGCTGTGCTGCTGCACATGAAAGGGTAGCCAACATACTTGGCCTAGGGGCAGAAAAAGTATAAATCCAGCCTTGTGTGGAATACCAGGGGGCACAGGACAGAACTAGGACAACCTTCAGTGCCGGTTTTTGGTATGTAAGCCCATGGGGCCCCTAAGCCATCAAGGCCTACTAGGTATCACCGCTGTTTTCATAGTTACAAAACTAAACTTATTTTCTAGAAATGGATTTAAATCATATTTCTGAGGATGCTTAAATAACAACTGATATTAAAGTACCCAAGATTTGCTAATTAATTGCAAAAGAAGTAAACACTTTTGCCCCTCGCAAAAAATTCTTGGCTCGTAAAGCACACTTGAAACAAAACGTAAAAAAAAAATAAAATTAGATAATGTGGAGCCAGAGCGGGGGACAAACACAGACAGATAATTGGATGCTGTTATTTTTTTTTTTTTGTCACTGATACTCTGTAGTACAAAATATGTGGCCAGACTTTTATGAGTTAGATAGCGATACCAGCTATTTTATTTGATGCTTCAAGCCCTGTACAGACGTTGCATAATCCCTAGCTGAGACGATCGCTTTGGGCCATCTCGGTCAAGTATCTAGCATGTGTACAGCTGCCTCTGGTGACCACTGTGGCGGATCATGTGACAAACCGCACTACAGGTCACGTGATGAGACTTGACCGCCTTGGTACAGCTGACAGTCTGGGAGAGGTAAGAAGACCCCTATAATCTATTTATATTTATAACTGAGTGTCGTTATAAGGATCCATGTGCTTTAAGACTTATGGTGGCCACACATGTTACAATTTTTCTGTTTGATTTTAAATCAGTTCAATTAAAACAATCGATTGTGTGAAAAAATTGAGATTCTTTTTTTGATTGATACATTTGATCAATGGTTTTTCTTCTCAATTAAAATTGATTGGAAAGGTTTGAAAAATTAGATCAATTTAGGCAGAAACTGAATGGTGTGCTGTATGAAAGTCATTCGACCTTATACATTTTAAGTTTACATTCAAGAATAAAAAAACTTTATTTGTCAAAGTGACACATTAGATAGAATGTATTTTTTACTGTAATAAATGTTGTGTTGATTAAAATAATGTGTTTGATTAAAATAAATGAGGAATAGAGGTAAAGTAAAGGTAAGGTAAATTGTCCAAGGTTGTTTGTGTTGTGTGCCTTTATACATAGCAGCAATGGCACAGAGAGCACCCTCATACACATTTATAAATTAAAATATATATATTATTACATCTAATGTATATCTTTTACTCAATCTTTTTGTTGTGATTGTGTCAAATTGAACATAATTGATCAAAATTGGTACATTGGTTCCAAGAGTCAAATTTTTCATTCGAGCAAAAAAAAAAAAGTTCAAATTGTCACCCTAAGCTATACCAGCCAACATGGTCCATAGTATGGGGGGAGGGGGGGGGGCTCTGGGGAAGAGGGTCAGCCAAGCCTCCACCTCTCCCCCGGAGCCCTTTGTCCAATCCATGAACAAGAAGTTCTTCCCCACTTCCAGTGCTCCAGGAGGAGGTGGGGCCAACGACGGCCGGGGGGGGGGGGGCAGTTCATGGTGGCATCTGGGAGTCCCCTTTAAGAAGGGGACCCCCAGATACCCGCCCCCTCCCCCGTAGCGAGGATTATAGGGGTATATAGTACCCCTTACCCATTTTCATCAAGGGTTAAATGAAATCATCTCCATACGGTAAGGAACCAGCTGCGAACAGCCTGTTCATGAACATTTGCGGTAAATTAAATTTAAAAAAAATTCTATGAGTAAATCAAAGATTCCCTCCATATTTTAAAGCAAAAAAAGTGCTTTTAATGTCATTTTATGTGTTATTAATGTACAGTAGTAAAGACTTTGTGCAGTTCCTTGAAGCTTCCTATGCCATAAAATACAGTTCAGGGTAAGAGTGAAGGTCAGGTCGACATTTCTCTAGCAAAATAGGCCATTTACAAGACAAATTAAGCAGTATTTCATCATTCCAATTACTGCTGTTTCTGACCTGTTTGTTGCCCTAGACAAGGTAGCCTGTGTCACCCCCTGCCCATCCTACACACACATGCACACATACATTCACATGCCACACAAACACATACACATGCCACACATACACACACACACACACACACACACACACACAACACACATGCCCAAACTCACACACATACACACACACATACACACACACATTCGCACGCCACACATACACACACACACATTTGCACGCCACACATACACACACACATTCGCACGCCACACATACACATACACATTCACACACCACACATACACACACACATTCGCATGCCACACATACACACACACACATTCACATGCCACACATACACACACACAAAAACTCACACATTCACCACATATACACAAACACATTCGCACGCCACACATACACACAAACATTCACACACACATTTGCATGCCACACATACACACACACACATTCACATGCCACACATACACACACGCAAAAACTCACACATTCACCACATATACACACACACACATTCGCACACCACACATACACACACACATTCACACGCCACACATACACACACACACACACATTCTCATGCCACACATACACACACGCAAAAACTCACACATTCACCACATATACACACACACACATTAATTAAGCAGTATTTCATCATTCCAATTACTGCTGTTTCTGACCTGTTTGTTGCCCTAGACAAGGTAGCCTGTGTCACCCCCTGCCCATCCTACACACACATGCACACATACATTCACATGCCACACAAACACATACACATGCCACATACACACACACACACACACACACACACACACACACACACACACACACACACAACACACATGCCCAAACTCACACACACACACACACACACACACACATTCGCACACCACACATACACACACACACACATTTGCACGCCACACATACACACACACATTCGCACGCCACACATACACATTCACACACCACACATACACACACACATTCGCATGCCACACATACACACACACACATTCACATGCCACACATACACACACACAAAAACTCACACATTCACCACATATACACAAACACATTCGCACGCCACACATACACACAAACATTCACACACACATTTGCATGCCACACATACACACACACACACATTCACATGCCACACATACACACATGCAAAAACTCACACATTCACCACATATACACACACACATTCGCACACCACACATACACACACACATTCGCACGCCACACATACACACACACACACACACACACACATTCTCATGCCACACATACACACACGCAAAAACTCACACATTCACCACATATACACACACACACATTCGCACACCACACATACACACACACATTCGCACGCCACACATACACACACACACATTCACATGCCACACATACACACACGCAAAAACTCACACATTCACCACATATACACACACACATTCGCACACCACACATACACACATACATTCGCACACCACACATACACACACACACACATTCACATGCCACACATACACACACGCAAAAACTCACACATTCACCACATATACACACACACATTCGCAAGCCACACATACACACACAGACATTTGCACGCCACACAAACACACAAAACATACACACACACACAACACACATTCTCACACACATGTATGCTGCAGGGGCCCATGAGATTTGTAGCTACGTTTCCTTACTGAAAAAGTACAGCCATAAAGGGGCCCATACACTGGTTGATTCTATGGAATCGATCGATTGGAAATTAATTCTATCAAATCTATCGATCGATCGAGTTGCGGCCGATGTCGATCGATTTGATCCATCTGACAGGATATAAAATCTAGGTCTATCTGCTGCTGGCAGCAGATCAATGGCCCATAGAGTTGCATTGGATCTAATGGTCCAATAATGCATTTAGATCAGACAGACAGACAACTGACAGCGCTGAAGGCTGCACCTGCAATGTAAACCAACAGAGGCAATGCAGAGCCCCTCTGGAACTAAATACATGCCTTGAATGCGAAATAGATGCAAATCATATACTAATTCTAATCTAAAAATTTTGAATGTAGATTTGAAGCAATAAATTCAGCTAGCCACTAGTATACTTACGTTCAATTTGTACAGCGGGAGATATGGCAGCCCTTTCAAACAGAAGTTATACCTGAATGATCAATCTGCATAGATGTGCAGAGCTCCAGTAACTGGGCCAATATTACACCTAGCACTCACTACAGGCAAAGGGGAGGGGGGGAGGGGTGTTAGCTTCAGTGATAATGTGTGCACAGATTATTACCTAATAAACTTCCCCAAGGCAATGACGGACCCCCTCGGGGAAGGCCTAACACTAGTCTAGCAATAAAAACATAATATTCCTTGTGCTGCTAATCATAAATGGTATACAAATTACATCAAGCAGACAGACAAATGACAGCGCTAAAGCCAACCTGCAATGTAAACCAACAGAGGCAATGCATGTTGGCTGGAGGTCTGACGTCACGTAAGGAAGCAGGAAAGTCAGTGTGGTGGTGTGCAGCTCTATTTTGTCCGCAGCTGAGCATATGTACCAACTTGTTACCCTGCAAACTTGGTTTTTTAAACTGGATACTGCTTTTACACATGGAAGTTCTTCCTTGGCTGACCATACTGAGTGTGATATGCTAATACTCAAGACGCGCTTCTGGTGACTGTACCCGCAACGGGGAGCTAAGAATCCTTTCCCCTCATATGGGGGAGGCACTACCCCCAGGAGTGCAGCATGGGGTGCCGATTGTAGGCAATGGTGTGCACTATGTGCGTTTTTACAGGGTATGAGAAAGCGCAGTGAATCTTTTGTGTTTCTAGCCTCATCTTATTACACTCACTCTGTCCACCTCTGATGGAGCAGAACTGGCACTGCAGACTTCTCCAGCATCACGACAGTACAGAGCACTTGGGCGGGGGGTGGAGAGGCTTGGGGTAGGGCTTTGTACACAAGAGCCTGCTACACACTGAATAGGGACTGTCTACAAATCTTTGTAAGATGCCTTATCACTTGCTGAGCAGATGCAGTCATTAGAATAACCGTGCAGAGATTAGAAAGGGTTTTCTCTCCATGCCCTTAGTTGTCAGTCTCTCAGGACAGGGAAAAGAAACTTCTCCCCCCACGGGGCACCCTGTAAATTCTGGTGCCCCCTGCAGCTGCATCCCCTGCAGGGTGTATTGTTATGCCCCTGCCCTTTAACAAAACTGTAACACAATTGCTTTTCTCAGAACTGCAGCCCGCTAAGTCTCTTTGTTAGTGGAGGATTAAGCCAAACCTTTAAGCAGAGGAATTCAATTAGCGAGCAGGGTTCCTTCTCCTCAGCTCTCCGCCGCTCCCCGCGTGTTGTCACTCCACGTCCATAGTTACACTATTAGCATGGTAAATATCGTGCCGCATTTCTCAATACAATTAATAAGATCTGCAGTGCGACTCACAAGGATCTACACGACATGGGAGCACCGGGGATGTTTGTGCTGTCTTGTTTGCTTCCGTCGCACTTTCAAAGTGTTCTCCTGACCGTCTCGCTTTTCATTGCCTAATGATTTATGTCCTTTTCAACAAGTTCTGTTGTATTTTGCAGTCCAACTGATCACTATTTTTATAATAGCATAATTTTGAATGATTATCACAATAATAATAAATAATAAATTTTAATTAAAACCAAACATGCAAGATTCATATAGTATAACCACTTTGCATTCCTGAGTTTTCACCCCTTAAAGGGATACTGTAGGGGGTCGGGGGAAAATGAGTTGAAGTTACCCGGGGCTTCTAATGGTCCCCCACAGACATCATATGCCCGCGCAGTCACTCCCGAATGCTCCGGCCCCGCCTCCGGTTCACTTCTTGAATTTCAGACTTTAAAGTCTGAAAACCACTGCGCCTGCGTTGCCGTGTCCTCGGTTCCCCTGGTGTCACCAGGAGTGTATAGCACAAGCCCAGTATGGTCTGTGCCTGCGCCGTGCGCTCCTGGTGACATCAGGGGGAAGCGAGGACACGGCAACGCAGGTGCAGTGGTTTTCAGACTTTAAAGTCTAAAATTCCAGAAGTGACCCGGAGGCGGGGCCGGAGCATTGGGGAGTGGCTACGTGGGCACAGGATGTCTGTGGGGGAACATTAGAAGCCCCGGGTAAGTTAAACTCATTTTCCCCTGACCCCCCTACAGTGTCCCTTTAAAGAGGAACTGTAGTGAAAATAACATAATGACTAAAATAGCTTATTTCTTACAATATTAATTTGCATAGTATTTAGTTATTGTTGGCCATTGTAAACTTTTTCCCCTCCCTGATACATGATACATACCTTTAAAGTGTACCAGAGCTGAGATATAAAAAAATGTATACATACTGTACCTGGGGCTTCCTCCAGCCCCATCCGCTCAGATCGCTCCCACGCCGCCGTCCTCCGCTGTCTGCAGCTTCAGGAACCGGGTCCCATCACTGCCGTCAGTCGGCTCCAGTCTACGCACAAGAAGTGCGGCTGCTGGAGAGATACGTAGAGGGCGCACTTCTCATGTGTAGACTGGAGCCGACTGACGACAGTGAGGGGACCCGGTTCGTGAAGCTGCAGACAGCGGAGGATGGTGGCGTGGGAGCGATCCGAACACATGGGCTGATGGTATCTTTTTTTTATATCTTAGCTCTGGTACACTTTAAAGGTCACTTGAAAGTCTATGTTTTAAAGCAGGGGTCCCCAAACTTTTTCAGTCAAGGGTCGGGTCAACATACTTCAGACTGCTGGGGGACCGGAACATACATAAAATGATATTGAAAAACTTTACATTGAATCTAGGTATTGATTCCCCCTAATCATGCCTGGAGGAGAACTCCCAGCAGCAGCCATTCAGTCATGTGGTGCCCAAAGAATGTCTTTGTGCACCAGACAGGGAAGCATAACCCAGGTGACAACCTGCCGACCAGTTGGACAGCAGTGTCACCTGCTGCAGAATTGGATTGGAAGCCAGCAAATGGCTGCTCGCTGGCTTGTACAGTATGTGGATGGGTGGTGCCAGCACTGCTATTCTATATCGGGCTGCCAATATTTAAGGGTGAAGTGGGCCACATCTATAAGTTATACATTTTGTGTTTGGGAGCCATTGAAAAAAGCCTCAGGGGTGTCCATGCTTGTGACCATATTTTAAAGGCACTAGTATTGACCTAAAGAAGCGGGCTGAGACCCGTAAAACGCGTTGTCCTTTTAATCGTGCTGAACAAATAATTTCATTTTTTTTACGTTAACCCTGTGGTTTGTAGAGATGGACCGAACGGTTCGCCGGCGAACGGTTCCAGGCGAACTTTGGGGGTTCGCGTTCGCCTGCATCAGGCGAACTTTTGCGGAAGTTCGATTCGCCCCATAATGCTGTATTGAGCAAAATTTTTAGCCTCCATTTCACTGTCAGCAGACATGTTATTGTCAAACACACTGCTTTCAGTGCTAGAGAACCCGCCCACCCTCCCTTCAAGCTAGGTCCTTTATACCATTTGACTCAGTTGTCTGGCTACACTAATTAGTTATGGGACAGCTGCTACACACTCTGCTAGGGAGATTTTAATTGGCCTCCTTCCTCACTCCTCCCTCCTCCCTCCTCCCTTCTAGCGGAGGGAGGAGGGTCTCTTCTGCCAGGGAATTATACTATTTTAAAAACCAGTATACATCATACCATAGCTGGGGATACATACATGAGTATACATCATACCATAGCTGGGAATCGAACCCAGATCTCACTGTGTGGTGGGCATGTCACCCTAAGCACTGTACCACTACAGAAGTAAGTGAAGCTAGCCTAAAATTTAACATTTATGCTCAATGCAATAGAACCATTAGGTTGCTTAAAGGAGAACTGTAGTGAGAGGTATATGGAGGCTGCCATATTGATTTCCTTTTAAGCTATACCAGTTGCCTGGCAGCCCTGCTGATCTATTTGGCTGCAGTAGTGTGAATCACACCAGAAACAAGCATGCAGCTAATCTTGTCAGATCTTACAAAAATGTCAAACACCAGATCATACCATAGCTGGGAATCGAACCCAGATCTCACTGTGTGGTGGGCACGTCACCCTAAGCACTGTACCACTACAGAAGTAAGTGAAGCTGCAGTAGTGTGAATCACACCAGAAACAAGCATGCAGCTAATCTTGTCAGATCTTACAAAAATGTCAAACACCAGATCATACCATAGCTGGGAATCGAACCCAGATCTCACTGTGTGGTGGGCACGTCACCCTAAGCACTGTACCACTACAGAAGTAAGTGAAGCTAGCCTAAAATTTAACATTTTTGCTCAATGCAATAGAACCATTAGGTTGCTTAAAGGAGAACTGTAGTGAAAGGTATATGGAGGCTACCATATTGATTTCCTTTTAAGCAATACCAGTTACCTGGCTATCCTGCAGATCCTCTGCCTCCAATACTTTTAGCCCTAGACCCTGAACAAGCATGCAGCAGATCTGGTGTTTGACATTTTTGTAAGATCTGACAAGATTAGCTGCATGCTTGTTTCTGGTGTGATTCACACTACAGTGGCTGGATAGTGTACTGGTTAAGGGTTCTGCCTTTGACATGGGAGACCAGGGTTTGAATCCTGGCTAGGTCAAGTACTTATTCAGTAAGGAGTTCAAGGCAAGACTCCCTAACACTGCAGGGTGGCCTCTTGAGCACGTCCCTGTGGCTTGCAGCTCTTGAGCGCTTTGACCGACAGGAGAAAAGCACTATACAAATGTTTGGATTATTATTATTACTGCAGCCAAATAGATCAGCAGGGCTGCCAGGCAACTGGTATAGCTTAAAAGGAAATCAATATGGCAGCCTCCATATACCTCTCACTACAGTTCTCCTTTAAGCAACCTAATGGTTCTATTGCATTGAGCATAAATGTTAAATTTTAGGCTAGCTTCACTTACTTCTGTAGTGGTACAGTGCTTAGGGTGACGTGCCCACCACACAGTGAGATCTGGGTTCGATTCCCAGCTATGGTATGATGTATACTCATGTATGTATCCCCAGCTATGGTATGATGTATACTCATGTATGTATTCCCAGCTATGGTATGATGTATACTGGTTTTTAAAATAGTATAATTCCCTGGCAGAAGAGACCCTCCTCCCTCCGGTAGGAGGGAGGAGGGAATAGGTAGAAGGGGAGGAGGGTGGAGGCCAATTAAAATCTCCCTAGCAGAGTGTGTAGCAGCTGTCCCATAACTAATTAGTGTAGGCAGGCAAATGGTATAAAGGACCTTGCTTGGAGGAGGGAGGGAGGGAGGGAGGGAGGGAGGGCGGGCAGGTCCTCCAGCAGTGATGTGTATTTCACTCAATTAGGTGTGGCTCCAGGTATTAGAGCTTTTGAAACATGTTTTCTATCATTTTTCAGTTGATAGAATTTTTTTAAACTTTCAAAGTTCGCCTCCCCATTGAAGTCTATTGCGGTTCGCGAACTTTTTCGCGAACCGAACCTTTCGCGGAAGTTCGCGAACAGGGTTCGCGAACCTAAAATCGGAGGTTCGGCCCAACTCTAGTGGTTTGGGTTCTTCCATCTGGAGTGCTAAAGACACCTCCCTCCACCTTATTATTATTTTTTGTTTCATCACATTACCTTTCTTTGGGCGCCTTGACCCCCCAGTACTTTTACTAAAATGAAATGCAAAACAAAGCTTTGCCTTCTGAAACAAGCTGACACATCATTGCATTCCGGCGGATCTGGAGGTGTGTTTAGCTTACAGGGACAACAAATGATAATTTGCATATTCAGCAGTGAAGCATTCTGGGAAACATCATATGCTCACTCCAATCTGAATAATAGCAAATACATTTTGTTTTAAGAAGGCAAAATTCTGTTTTGCTTAACATTTTAGTAAGAGGGCTTTTTGGTCCTCTGTAGCCCCTTACACACTCCTAGGAGTTCTGGTTCACCATGAGCTTGCTGGGTAATCTGTTTCACAACAAATGAAAGTATAGCGACGTGGTTGCTTTCGAGTAAAATTGACACCTATATCTCATTAGAAGCATATTTATCGCTCAGCTCAGCAGAAACACCTTCAAACTGGACTATTTTCCCCTTTTGCATTCCACTTGGCCTATTTTTCTGGTTAACGATGTGAAATATGAAGCCGACCGCGTTACTTAAGAGGATGTATCATTTTCCCGCACGTTCCATTATCACGTTTCTCGATTTCTCCCGGAGTGAAATAATCTGCTGTTGTTTTAGTGGTCCTGTCTTCAAATTAGCAGAACTCTCGGTAATGATTGACAGGCTTTTATCTCCAGCCTGCCTCTCCAATCAATCCTCCATCACGGACGGCCGTAATAGACTGGCAGATTACATCACTGAACGCGAAAGTCAATAAAAGCTACAACGCCGTGAGTCCTGCTCGTACAACGCACGGCTGTGGATTATGGATTGTCTAATATTTATGACCTTTAATTGGCTGATAACATTTAGTCATCAGCAGCTATGCTTCTGTGATGAAACATTTGTGGTTTGAGGGGAGGTAAGAGGGGTGAGCCTCGGTCTAAAATGCTTATTGCATTTTCAGCGCTAATTGAAGAAAACACTAATTCTCTGTACGGAGTTTCGAAAACATGAAATGTGTTATTATTTACCTTATTTACACAGGGCTCAATTATGTCATAATGCTTGATAAGGCAGTAGCAATGGAAGGACACAACTCATCTAAGAGCGAATCCAACCTAAATAGTACATCCAAGATAAAGGACGAGCCTGTCATGTCTTAAAGTGGTCTGAAAGTCAGCATTTCTACTTTGCTCTAAGATTCCTCACAGCTTGAAAGCTACTATCCAAGAATTTTTTTTTAGCAGAACATCACTGAAATGGTTAAACAAAGCATTTTCTCCTGCTATTCAACTTCAAATCCGCATCCAAACTGGAGATAACAATATCTTTGTTTGCATTCCAATCTTGATACATGTGTGTAAACACAGTGTAACAAGTGCAAAGGAGCTCTCTGTGAAGCTCTCTGTGCTTCAAGCACACAAACAGCTCAGAACAGCTAATTAGAAGATGTTAATATATAATAAAAAGCAGTTTAAGGACCCATTTCCACTATCGCGAATTCGCATGCGTTTTTCGCATGCAAATTTGCATAGCAATACAAGTGAATGGGACTGTTTCCACTTGTCAGGATTCCTTTGCGTTTTTCTGTGCAGAAAAAATTCGCACGGCAGAGCCATCAGAATTTGCATATCGCATACCGCTATACGAATCGCATACAATGTATTTAATAGGAAATTCGCATGAGGTTTGGGTATGCAAATTCGCATAGAAACAATGGAAAAGCAAAGCAGCACTGCCATGGTGAAATTCGCATACATCGTCACCCATGCGAATTCGCATGAAAATTCGCATAGAGCATGCGAAATTCGCATCAGCATGCGAATTTTTACCGCGGTGATTCGCACCGCACAAGTGGAAATGCAGCCTGAATAAAATGCAATGGCAGGTTTCAGGGCAAGATAAACTACTCCTTGCAAACTTGTAATTTGTAAACAGACAATATTACTTATGCACAAAAGCAAATATGATAACTGTATGAGTAATAAAAAGTAGGAAAACACATTTTTATTGAATGTTATGTCGGAGTTTCAGACCACTTTAAGGATTCAGGATTGGGGTCAGGGGGATCTCTGAGTTAATTACTTACCTGATTGGATGTAGTGCATTCTTTCAGGTGAACACTCCTCCCCCCTCCAAAAATCGGCTGTAGTGGGTTTTCCCAAACTTCCGAGGCTCTGGCCACCCCAATCTGTGTAATCACGGCCACCTTATACTTGGCAGATGTGGCTTAAAGAGGAACTCCAGTGAAAATAATGTAATAGAAAAAGTGCTACATTTTTACAATAATTATGTATAAATGATTTAGTCAATGTTTTCCCATTGTAAAATCTTTCCTCTCCCTGATTTACATTCTGACACTAATTGCATTTTGTAGGGATATCTGCCGCCAATCTGATTGTATTTTGTGGGGATATCTGCCGCCAATCTAATTGCATTTTGTGGGGATATCTGCTGCCAATCTGATTGCATTTTGTGGGGATATCTGCCGCCAATCTGATTGTATTTTGTGGGGATATCTGCCGCCAATCTAATTGCATTTTGTGGGGATATCTGCTGCCAATCTGATTGCATTTTGTGGGGATATATGCCGCCAATCTGATTGTATTTTGTGGGGATATCTGCTGCCAATCTAATTGCATTTTGTGGGGATATCTTCCGCCAATCTAATTGCATTTTGTGGGGATATCTGCCACCAATCTAATTGCTTTTTGTGGGGATATCTGCCGCCAATCTAATTGCATTTTGTGGGGATATCTGTCGCCAATCTAATTGCATTTTGTGGGGATATCTGCCGCCAATCTGATTGCATTTTGTGGGGATATCTGCCGCCAATCTAATTGCATTTTGTGGGGATATCTGCCGCCAATCTAATTGCATATTGTGGGGATATCTGCCTCCAATCTGATTGTATTTTGTTGGGAAATCTGACACCAATCTAATTGTATTATGTGGGGAAATCTGCTGCCAATCTAATTGCATTTTGTGGGGAAATCTACTTAATTTGTGTTTTTTTTAACGTCTGCCCATGACTCATCATGACCACGCCCATGTTCCAGTACACGGTGACACTCCGCGCCGCATGTGGACAAATCCCTTTTGGAGACTGTCCTCAGGAGTGCTCACAATCTATTCCCTACCATAAAATCATACAAAATTTCTAGAGTACATGTGTATGTGAGCTCAAAATGGGGGGGGGGGGGAGGAGGAGAGGGGTTCGAGGGGGGGGGGGGAGGAGAGGGGGGCGGGCCCCAGGCTGACACTTCCTTGGTGGGCCCTTAGTGTCCCAGTCCGACCCTGATGGAAGGTATAGGGAAATTGCTAAGCGCTTGAAAAAGCGCTTTGTATAGCGATTTCCTGAGCGCTTTTAAGAATAAATACATTGTATTCTTTTCTGGGTCAAAGAGCTCTCAATCGCTCATCAAAAACACTTACACAAAATCGCCCAATGCTCAGAAAACGCCGGGAATCGCTTGAAAAAAAATCACGCACAAAAAACCATCAGCGCTTGCGATCGCGCTTGCGAATTTTAATGTGAACATAGCCTAAGTTCTTTACTTTTGTGAGTTAAAAAAAAAATCACACTGCAAAAAATCTTTTTTTGGAGTCCCCTTATGCCACCCTCCCTCTATTGTTGACATAAAGTTCGGCTGGACTTTCATGTTTACATTTCTGCACACAGATAAAGCTTTGTACCATCAGGTGGAACTAACTACTAATCTCTGCAAATCCGCTTTCAACACCACTGCTAAGTATGTGGCAAAATAAAACGCTGATACAATATTATATTTATGTAGAAATCCCCAATTATCTAAAACATGCCCTTTTTTTTAATTGTCTCTCCCCCAAAAAAAAGTATGAGCTTTTTTTTCTTTAGCACCCTTCATTTCGTGCATAACTTATGCAAATCAAATATTAATTTATGTAGATGAAAATGACATCCTTGTCATCCTGCTTAGCTGCCGCGTCCCCATACAGAATGATCCGATTAGAGCTATGAATAGCAGGAACGCTCAACTCTCTTCAAACCGCGACAGTGAATTTGTCTTGCCATGTCTGTCTGCGCAATTAAATTATCAAATCCCAAGGCTAGGATACCATAGCAGGCTATTAAACCGACTTGTATCGCAGTTCGCTAATATGATTACCAATGATTTATACTCCATTGCTCCTCTATCTCTAATTTGCCTGCAAGAGCATTGTATGACAAGACGGAAATGGAGTCCCATTATCTAGCGGGAGGCTGAACTGTTTACTGTTCCGGGAAAGGCGTGATAGACGGGGAAACTGAGCAAGGCTAATAAAGGGTTGATAGAAGCCAGAGAAGGGTGTGGCTGGCTGTTTTTTTTCTTTTAGCTTGCCAAAATGTGTCATGCCAAAAGAAAACCAGTGGAATTGGTGCTGGAAGATATGGTGCCAAAACTTGGCTTCAGAAACGTTTGGTGGGTGGGGTGCTAAAAAGGGATGCTTATTCGGATTTGCAGAATTGAAATTTCCGCATTTACGATCAGGAATCGGCATTTCCAATAGGAACTCGAAAATCGTATTTCCACAGAAATACCGCTTTACAACAATTTGATAATTTTAGCCCAATAACAGAACTCGGAAGCATTGGACCAATCAGAGGATACAGAGTCAATTCGGAAGTATTTGGCCAATCAGAGAATGCTAAAAATGACCCCCCCCCCAAAAAAAAAGACTCCTCTGAAATCATTAAATGGATTTCTGAGGAAATACTGCATTACTGCAACTTGGTAATTTTAGCCCAATAACAGAACTCAAAAGTCTTTGTCCAATCAGAGGGTGCAAAAAATGCCCAAAAAAAGACTCCTCAAAAATCGGAACTTGGAAAACCAAAATTGGATATCTGTGAAATCGGTAATCGGCATTGGTGGAAATTGCAATTTCTGAGGAACCAGAAATTGGCATCTCCGACTATTCCTTGTGCTGAAGTCGAAAAGGGGAAAAGGCGGGGGGTGGCGTGTTAGATGTCAACACTGAAGTCCGTAAGAAGGTGAAAAGTAGGTAATAGAATGGAAGTAGAATCAAGCACTGATGACAAAGGATAGGGTTGAGGAAGGGAAAAATTGGTCAGTGATTGGCCAATCATAATTGAAAGTCTGTACCAGGCTTTAGGGTTAGGCAATAAAAACAAAACAACATAGCCACAATACGTATAAATCACAAAACCACTTGCACCCAAATGTACTGCAATCAACAACGTGCCTTGTCGTTTGAAATTTTGCGTTCAGTATCTGAAATGAATGACTCCACGACGAGGGGCCAGATCATGAAAAAGGCGTGAAGGAATACATTTTTCAAAAATGTCCTGCCTATTTAAGAATGCGTTCACTAGCAGAAGTTCACACTATTTATAAAGGGTAAATGGGTAATTCCTCTCTGGTGAGTTGAGATGGTAACTAAGTTCCTAGCTCACACCAAAAATTGATCCTCGCAAGCACTTAGTGCTTTTGTAGCAATTTGCAGCAGTGATTCCCAGCATGTGCCAAGCGATTTTGTCTTCATGCCTAGTGATTTTGAAGGGTTTAATGATTGTGCACTCTTTGATCTGGAAGTGAACATCTTTTTGCAAAAATGCTTTGAAAATTGCTGTGCTTAGTGATTTTTAAAGTGATTTTTCAGTTTCCTATACTTTACATTGAGGCGTAATCGTCTCCAAAATGCTGCAGGATGCACATTTGCGTTTGGGGAAAAAATTATATCGCTTTGGTGTCACATTAGCCAATCAATTTTTTGAAACTCTAGCGCTTTTGAGGGCTCTCTTGGTGTGAAGCAGCCCTAAGATGTTAAAAATTATTTCATACAAATTTAGTGCAAATTGTATGCCACTTGCAACTGGGCCACTCAAATCTGACTGGAAGTGCATTTTTTTTTGCACGCAAGCCATAATTATTAGATTCACATTGATCATCTCTATTGAGAAATTCTTTTCCCCAGACATGTTTGACTTAAAGATGCCATCATGCATACAAATGACATAATACATTTGAAAACTGAAAGGATGCTGGATAGCATTCAAAATGGAAATCATTAATTTGATTAAACATACAATTAAAAAATCTGCCGTAAGCTGGAGACAGCAAAGTAATAATATATTATGAAAAGTAATTGAGTAGTGATAAATAAATAAATACAGTCAAAAAAAATTAATAAAATAGTACTACTAATATCATGACAAAACCAAAAATTAACCAATCTTCAATACTAATAATAATAATAACAATTTATTGATGTAAGTAAAATACAGCAGTAAATATTATATTTATATTTATAAAATGACACAGTAATAAAATAGACATCAAATCTACTGACATAAGTTGTGACACCGTTGATTGCATCCCATTGTCATTTTTAAAGGTATTCAGTTTATGCTATTTGTTTAACTGATTTTCTGTTTTCTTAAAGAGGTTCTTTCGCGAAAAAAGTAGGCAGTTAAAAAATGTGACAGATGACAGGTTTTGGGCCAGTTCATCTTTTTAAAGGGGTTCTTCCGCGAAATAGAAAAAAAATAAAAAGTGGTTTATTTATAAACTATTAAAAATCCTCTTCAAATAGTGCGAAAAGTGTTTTTAAAAAATGAATAGTTTCATCAAAGTAACACGTAATGTAATCAGTGACAGATGTCGGCCAGGGAGGCTAATCCATTTGTTAGGGGTTTTTTTTTTTGTACTATAATATCACAAACATAACTGCTGCGTACCTAGTTGACAGTTCTGTAGTCCGTTGCTGTCAGGAATGGCTCTTACAATTAGAATAACGGCTGTTATCTCCCGGAGCTCTGCGCAGTTATTTATTTTGGTTTCACGGAGGGAGAGAAAGGACCCCGGAAGCAATGAATCAGGCTGAGGGAGAGCAGCTGATCAGTGAGAACGTAATTTGTTGACGTCATTGCCCGGCAACCAGACTACGGCGTGTATGCAGAATCCTCTTTATCTCCTGAAAGCGAGTGATCTCTTTGTCGCTGCAAGATTTATGGGTTTGTGTTTTCTTATTAACTTTTAGCTGCCTGGAGAACTCAACACAAACCAATAAATCTTGCAGCGACAAAGAGATCACTCGCTAGAGGATTCTGCATAGACACCCTACGTTCTCACTGATCAGCTGCTCTCCCTCAGCCTGATTCATTGCTCCGGGGTCCTCTCTCTCCCTCCGTGAAACTAAAATAAATAACTGCGCAGAGCTCCGGGAGATAACAGCCGTTATTCTAATTGTAAGAGCCATTCCTGACAGCAACGGACTACAGAACTGTCAACTAGGTACGCAGCAGTTATGTTTGTGATATTATAGTACAAAAAAAAACACCCCTAACAAATGGATTAGCCTCCCTGGCGTCATCCGTCACTGATTACATTAGGTGTTACTTTGATGAAACTATTCATTTTTAAAAAACACTTTTCGCACTATTTGAAGAGGATTTTTAATAGTTTATAAATAAACCACTTTTTATTTTTTTCCTATTTCGCGGAAGAACCCCTTTAAGAGGGATTCTCAGGGCTTTCTTTGTTTTCAACAGCATTTCCTGAACAACAGTTGCAAAATCTAACTGACATAGTAGTGTGCAAGTGATTAGGGAGGCCGGCTGGTATCTTGCTATTTTGGCAGTTAAACTGCTGTTCAGGAAATGCTGTTGAAAACAAAGAAAGCCCTGAGAATCCCTCTTAAAAAGATGAACTGGCCCAAAACCTGTCATCTGTCACATTTTTTAAATGCCTACTTTTTTCGCGAAAGAACCCCTTTAAGAAAAAAATGTAAAGTTTCCAGTGTGGCAGTGTGTTTTGCAAGGGTTAAAGGTGAATATTATTTCATATGCACAACAATTAGGATCGGGTGGCCAACCTTTACATTTGTAGCACCACTCAGATTTCTGAGGAGAGATTCTGGTAATACAGATTCCAGTAACCACAGCAAAAATAAACCGTCCTCTCTTCACGTTCTTTAACAAAATATACTTTATTGATGTCATGCAAAAAATTCAGAATTTAATAGTACGTCGAAAGAAACATGGTTGGGACAATTTCCTCAGAAATTGGGAATGTTTAGTTATGGCAATTGCTGTGTGTGCAATTTGGTTGAAAGAACAAAAACTTTTATGAATGCAAAGGGTACCAGAACTTATGAAATCAGAGATAACATTAATTGTAATTCTGAGAGAGTTGTGTATTGTATTACCTGTCCCTGTAACCTACTCTATATTGGAAAAACAAAAAGAAGATTGGGAGCAAGGATAGGGGAGCATGTAAAAACATTGAAAAAGCAGAGAAAGATAGTCCCTTGGGCTCACATTTGGAGAGGTACCACAACAAGGACCCTTCTGGACTGCGTTTTAAGGGGATTGTTAAACAAAAAGTCCCAAGGAGAGGGGGAGATATTAAGAGGGAACTTTATAAAATTGAAACTAGGTGGATATACCGTTTGGGTACAAAAATCCCCTAAGGATTAAATTCTGATATTAATATGGTATATTTCCTTGATTAGAGAATTGTGACAATATTTATATTCTGTATACCTTAAAAGTTGATGATATTGTGCATACCTTAAAAGTTGATTATGGGCTGTGTGTATGTAGAGTGAGCAGAATATTCAATAAAAATCATATAAAGTATGCTCTGCAACGAACCATCGGCCTTGGTGGTACATTGTGAGTTCAAAGTATAGAATATACTCCTGAATGAACTGAGCAAGACCCAGGAATGAATACGTTTTGTGAACACTGGGGATTAACTATAGCTATAAGTCAGGAGTACTGCCAGTCAGCCCGCGGAGGGTTAAACAGAAGGAGGAGATTGTGACCAAATAAAAGGGAAGTGTGTATCAGATAGCCCTAACCCATTACGCTTTGAAAAAGCCCCGTGGGCGGGGCGAAACACGTCAGCGGGAGGGCCCTGGTCAAGTCATGTGAGCGCTCACGAAGTGTAACCTACAGCGTACACTTGCGGACCCCTGGGGGAAGAGTTGTGTGACGGACCGGCTTCAAGCAGTGGGGTGACGAATAGGTCGGGCGAGCTTCTGGAGATGCGCCCTGAGCGGAGCTCCCCCGTGAAGAGTAGCGGTGGATGCTGGTAGCGTAAGTGCCAACTGAAGCTTCCCACATACACTTGCTAAAGGCTGCTTGTCTGCCAGAGTTGCTATGCTGTCTTTAAAGGACTTTGTTTCATCAGAAGGGCATATTGATATCCATGGATGAGCCGTGTTTTATGCAGGGTGTTGCTCCATAGTAGACTGTGGCTAGAATCAACAGGAACTCTCCATAAGCACATATGCTAGCAACGTACTACTGTGCAGCAGAGATACCACGCTTGGACATTAAGGAAAGCTATATGTTTTTTGGAGAAGAGGCCTCTAGTTGAAACAGCCTAGAATTAACAACGTTGTGCATAGTATAGATGGCCATCTAGCAGTGTGTGAGTACAGGCCTCGCGGTGTGCGCTGGTGGTGGGCCCACAGATGTCAGACAGTGATTGGTGGACCAATGTGATCTGCATAGGCTGCGGCTGGGTGATCATTGTTGAGAGTAACCATCACTGTGACAGTGGGGAGAAGTAAGAAGATATGTTTAGAACGGCTCCTTGTACTTACCAGTATTGGTTTTAATGGTTTTAAGGGGAGGGTAGCGTTTGACAATTGCTGGGAATTTTTTGCATGACATCAATAAAGTATATTTTGTTAAAGCACGTGAAGAGAGGACGGTTTATTTTTGCTGTGGTTACTGAATATTATTTCAGCTTGCTTACTCACCTTTTGTGTGCACATAAAACACAGGTATTTCATGGTATCTCACTCTAACTATGAGTTTGCTGCCAGTAAGCGGAGTTCATGTGTTGTAAAGGAGTAGCAATGGATGGTGTGTTATATAACTTCAAGATAATAGGCCTGATCTAATTCACTTTTTCCCTGGAGTTTTCTTCTAGTTGCTATTTTTGTACCTTATCAACAAAATGCCTTTTAACCACTTTATCCACCATTACAGTATATCTATGTCCTCTGTGACTTAATCTAAGCCACAAGGACGTAGATATACAGTACGTCTTGTAGCTGAAGCACAGCTGTGCACAGTTGGGCAGTGCTCCTGTGCTCACGTCCGGCACTATCTGCTGCAGCACAAATTGATGAAAGGGAATATATTTTCCCTGAGCCAATAAGATTGATTTTTACCAATTAAAAATGCTTTATTTTCTAAGTTCATAGCGAAAAATACACACTGTAACATTATTTCAGAAACAAATATAATCACCATAAATTGTGACCGGAACAAAATCTACGTTTGGTGATAAACGGTAGAAATAGCCAAACAAAATTTGTGTTTTTTATCTACAGTAGAGCTTTTTATTTTTCTACTGGAATTGATAAAACTGAGCAATTTTTTTTTACAATGTTTTCCTCTAATTACAATGCATAGAAAGCAAAATTGTTCGAGGGAAAAAATGCCATACTATGAAAGCCTAGGTTGTCTTGAAAAAAAAAAGATCTATTTCATTTAGGTGTCGTAAGTGGAGATAAAGTTATTGCTGATTAAATGTCAAAACTGCTCTGGTCCATAAGTGGGAAACACAGTCTGGACGTGAAGTGGTTAAACCACCAGCAAGCAAGAAAATACATTTGACAATACTTTTTCAGTTGAAGAGTGCTGAAAAGTTATTTTAAACAAAAGATTAAAAATTATTTCCTTGAAGAAAACTTAGCAGACAAAGTGAAGTGGATCAGGCACAAGTACCCTGGCAGAACAGTGGGAGGTTCTGGACTCCAAACACAGCAGTAATGATTGTAAAAAAAAAAAGCACAATATTTAATTACTCTCAGCTTTTGCAGAGTACCCAGGCAGCTTGGTGTCACCCAGAACCAGAACCACTAGGAAAGTATAGGGGGCAAAGAGAGACAAAAAAGCCTTCCTACTAAAAAGCAAATGCTCAGTGTAATTTGCCTTCTAAAAACAGAAGGTATTTACAATAATTCAGCTTTGAGTGAGCAATGCATCACTACTGAATATGCAAATTATATCATTATGCCCCTGAAGCTAGGCTTACATCTAGAAACTGCTGGTGTATAGCAAGCCTATAGGTTATACATTGTATACTAGATAAGAGTGAAAAGGTGTGTGCTCTAACCAGTCTTCAAAACAACAAAAGAGAGAACAAAGCTTCAAGAGGCCTCATCAGATCCATGAAAAAATTACAATGCTTTATTTGTACACAAAAAATCCCCCACAGCACCCAAATCTAAAAGCAATTTAAATCAAATGGAGTTCCTTGAAGCCCCCCAGACCTCCTCACATGCCACACTCCATTCACTCAATCCACTCTCTAATGCGAACTACCACACTGCATGGACCTAGTACAAATTAGAACCTTATTCCAGCTGTCTAATCAACTACTTGCATAGTCCTGTGAAGGATTGCTTCACAAAAAATCAGAGCATTAGATAGCTAGCAAAAACTATGAGTGCACTCAAAAACAATATCTGCTGGTATATTCCATCTGGTCACATAGTCCAATATGGGCTTAAATGCTTGCAAATCAGAGTTCACAGATCACAGTTCATGCATTGCAGCACTAATAAAAGTGCTGAAATTAGATCAGCGAAGTGTTTTTCCATTAGGCCAAACAAGCATATGCAGTTCATAAACTCAGCATGAGGAAAGGCTCAAAGTACCACAGCGTTTTGTATCTTCACTTTAGGCATGCAGGGGTTACCTTCAATAAGCGCATAGCCGCAGGTCCCCCACACTCTGCGGCCCACGCTAAAGTGGCATGAAAGCTCCACCTGCTCTGCTACTTACAAGACCTGCAGTAGTGTTTACAGTCAGCGAGTGTATACTGGATTAGAGATGCGCGCGATCCACCCGCTCATAGCGGCAACTTTTCCGCATCATAGCATGGCAGCGGGGATCCAGCGTGCAAACAGCTTGGAGTGAGGACTGAGGCCGGCCTCCCGAGACTCCTCCCACTTACATGTTTCGCCCAATGGGCTTCCTCAGAGTGATGTCAGGGGGAGTGGTGGAATACTTCTCAGGCTTTTTATACATGACAGGCAATCATGTGACTTTATCCGTGCGGCCATTTTCCTTCCTGGAAACGGGTAGTCATTTTGCCCACTCATTAATTCTCATAGCGTCCTAGCAGACCCAAGATTCTCATATGTTGCCGATTTTTACTGGAGCCTATAGTATTACTAATATCTCCTCCTATATCATCAAGGATATATTGCAGATCATCCGAGCTTGATTTAGAGGTATAAATAAAGAGCAGCCCTAGCCCTACATAGAGAGCATCAATACCTACATAATATTCTCTCTGCTCCCCCTCATTCTGTCTGCGCCCCCCTGCTTCACCTTGCTGACTGCGCACTGGGCGGTCACCCGCACCACCCACTCACCAGAAGAGAGAATGGAAAGGTGATAGGAGGGAACATTGTGGTAAGCCAGCCTCTATCTGTCTGAACATTTGACTTGAGTTTGTTTACATGACGTCACTCTAAGCGTAACATACGCTTAGAGAGACGCATGGGGGAGGCAACAGCCAGAAAAAGCGCAGCTTCCGAGAGAAGCTGTCGCTTTTTCAGCGGGGGAGAGGAATCAGTGATCGGGCACCATAGCCCGATTCACTGATTGCCTGGCTAATGAACCGCGGTCCGGGAGCGTGCGTGCACGTGCGCGATTGTACGCAAGAGCGCGCGGTAGCGCGCATGGTTCCTGGACATAGTTTCTACGTCCAGGAACTAAAATAGGTTATGGAGACCAGGGGGAATGAGAAGAGGAGTGTGAGAGATCGCGGAAAAGCCGCCGCGAGTGCTACTGAGCGGGCGGCTGATTCCGCGTCCAGTGCGGCGGTTTGCACGCGGAAGCGTGTCTGGCGGCAGAGCAGGAACGCGGAAAAGCCACCGCATGCAACAACAGTCAGGCGGCTGATTCTGCGTCCAGCGCGGCGGTTTGCACGCAGCAGCGTGAAGCTGGTGTGGCTGAGCCTGTAAGTTCACACAGGTTTAGAACTACGCACATGCGAGCCAGAAGTCAGGACCTTTATGCCAGCAGGAGATGTGTCAGCTGATCAGGATGATCAGCTGATTCCTGCTGGACTCCTGATTGGCTCAGTGGTTCGGGCGGGGCGGCAAAGTCCTGCAACTACATATATACAGCTTGCTTGTCAGTTGCTGGTTGTCTGCCTTTGCGATCACTACATGGAAGCACTCAGACCTTTAGTCAGATCCTACAGTGTGTTAGAACCAGGTGGACCTGGAAATTCACACTTAGCCAGTTTACTTGTACTGTTAATCTGTGTTATTATTCAGACTAGTTCCAGGGTGCTGAGACCAAGGACCTCGCACTCAGACTAGGCATTGTTTGATATCTGTTGACTTATTGCTTTTCTGACTACTCCTCTGTCTTCTGATTCGGTACCTCGCATATCTGATATACCGTTGCCAGACCCTGCTTGCCTTGGATACCGAATCAGCCTTCTGTCTTTGTACTTTATCTGTCATCTCTGTTGCCGAACCCTTGCCTGTCCGACCATTCTCCCTTCAGTGGAACATCTCCCACTGGAGGGTTATTTCTGAGGCTTGCCTCTCCGAGACGCCTGCCCTAAGCAGACGATTACTGCTAGTTGTCGAGATTCCTCACTCTGCCTGGTTAGAGGATCTCACGCACGGGGTTCCCATTCAGAGGTAACCACACCTCTGAGGAATCGCCGTGTGGTGGATATTTCCACACTTCTGTGATTTATATTACTGTCTTTATTGTGTTCTTTTGCTGGTGCCCAGATGTTAGCAATATATCGGATTATCGGTGATACTGCAGATCATCAATAATTGGGTATATATCTGCATTCTTGGTGATACTGCAGATCGCCAATAATCAGATTCTCTCTGCGTGCTGATACCGATCGTTACAAGGAGCAGAAAATGTACAGAGGTATAGGGATCGAGCATGAACAGACCTCTGCACTTACCTTAGGTAGCTTTGCCTCGGGACAGGTATACGTTAAGATTTCCAGGCATTTAATAGCTGTAAGTATCCAATTTCTTTGATGGCTGAGAACATAAACACACACACGGACTGGGACTTCCATAATTGAATTTATATCTGCATAGAACGGAAACATGCACAGACATTGCCGGAGAGACGTTGCCTTATGATGTAACAGGCTGTCGTCTCCTCCCTGGGGACTATAGCGCTACAGACACTCTCTGTTCCATGCCTGACAAGGAATAGCAACGCATACGTTTCTACTGGCTCCCACTGGGCCCTCCTAGATTTAATATCACAATGATTACTGCTCCTTTATTCAAAAGGAATGGACAAAATAGCTTCTGTCGCACCAAACACGCTCTACAAAAAATGACAAGAATTCAATCGAAAATCAAAATCCAGTTCCTGGCACACTACTGCTTAGGCTTTTACATTGGGCGGCACAGCAAGCATCATTGTCTAGGGATGTACCAACATCTCATTGGGCTCCCAGCCAAACTGTGATGCCCACCATGTTCACTAGTGACGATCGTAATCTGCTACTTCCGATTATGCAAAATTTTGCAATTACGGTCATACGTTATTACGTTTTGGACATTCAATTGATTTTGTTTAGTCCATTCATTATTTCGCATAATTTTGTGCCGACTATAACGGTTACTAGCAAAGCCTCCATATATGCTATTGTCACCAACATTTCTAGGTGGGGATTAGTAGGAATAAGTACAAAAAAAAAATGTACAAAAAGACCTTGAAGTTTTTGGGAAAATAGATTTTTAAAAATGCAAAGGAAAAATGTTTTTAAACTCTGAAAAATTAGTTTACAACCATTTTCCTTTGCATATTTAACCTCCTGGGGACTGCCTAACGCCGATGGACGTGGCCACGGCGGCAGCCCCAGGACCGCCTAACGCCGATCAGCGTCAAGTCCTGGGGCTGCATTTTGCTGGATATCGTGCGCAGGGGGACAAGAGAGGGATCGGCTCTCATAGGGTGAAGCCTATGAGAGCCGATCACCGTGATTGGCTGCCTGCAGGGAGGGAGGGAAAATGAATATTAAAAAATAAGTAAATTTAATTAAAAAAATAAACAATTATTTATAAACAAAAAACAAACACGGGGGGGAGGGGCGATCAGACCCCACCAACAGAGAGCTCTGTTGGTGGGGGGAATCACTCGTGTGCTTTGTTGGCCTTAAAGCTGCAGTGGCCATTTTAGTAAAAATGTGCCTGGTCTTTAGGGGGTTTACCACGGTGGTCCTCAAGTGGTTAAAATCAAGTTTCTCAAAAACTACAAGGTCTTTTTGAAAAAAAAAATGCCGTGTTGTGATGTCACCTGTTCCCTTTGCTGCAGTTTAGCATTCATCCTCAAACCCTGAGGGAATTCTGAAGGCATTCAGCACTGCAGGCAAAGTAACCTTTTGGATTGGTTGGTGAGTCCATAAACAATACAATTTTGATTGGAGTACATTTGATACAATCTGATCTCCTATAGAGATCAGGTAGCTCCTACCAATTTGCATTAGCATGCAAATATGCAAATCTAACCCTGGCTAGTCCTGTAGGGAAAAGGGGTTATTTCAATAGCCTTTCTAGTGATAGCAAAATATAGCAATATCAATAAAAACAGTTTTGGTAACGTTCTCTTCAGAAAAGCAGGATTCTTTGCAGAGATTTCAGGACAAGCACTTAGACAAACAATTTTTAATCGTTTATTTTAAAATAAAATAATGCAAAAAATTAGTACAGGAAATGTTAAAGTATCTAACAATGAACAGATTGATATAGTAAAATATTGGGAATAACTGATAATAATTGGATACACTCTGAGCAGTAGAACTACCATGTCCTTTGGAAATGTAAGTCCAAACAAAAGATATTATAGTCCAAAGACATAAAGCCCAGATCCTTGATGGTATATGGATAGATGGATCTTGTAAAGAGAGATGATCCCCCACCTCTAGAAACCTGACCTCAGGCCAGGGCAGGATTTAAGCCAAGGCCGCATAGGCCATAGCCTAGGGCACCACAGGATCAAGGGTGGGTGGGCAACAGGCTATACCAGGAGGAAGTGAAGAGTCACCTGGCTACCTATACTTGAGGGGTCCTCAGGCTATCTATAGGGAAGGGGGGGAGGGTCATCTGGCTTCTTATTCTAGAGGGAAGGAGGGTTGGGGTCATCAGCAGTGGCGTAGCAATAGGGGGTTCAGAGGTAGCGACCGCATCGGGGCCCTTGGGCCAGAGGGGCCCCAAAGGGCCATCCCTCAACTTCAGTATTAGCCCTCTATTGCTCCTGTGCTGACAATAATCACTTCTATAGATACTTTGAATAGTGGTAATCATTAACAAACTGCTCCCCATCCCCTTCTTGCACCTCTGACATTGTCGTTGCCATTGGAATTTTTTGGTGCGTCATGTCAATTGTTATGTATATAGTGCTTGGGGGGCCCCGTTGTAAAACTTGCATCGGGGCCCACAGCTCCTTAGCTACACCACTGGTCATCAGGCTATCTAAACTGAAGGGGAGGTAGTGTTATCTGGCTATCTTTACTAGAGGGAAGGGTCAATAGGCTACCCATACTGGGGGGAGGGGTCATCTGGCTATCTACACTGAAGGGGGCGACTGCTGACATTGGCCTTGGGTGGTAAAGATTACAAATCCAGCTCTGCCTCAGGCTGAGTCCAGTCACTGGCCTTAGGAAGAGAGTTTTGGCATTTTCTCAGATTATGCACTATGGATGTCCATCATATCATATAATAACCAACATTTTATTCTCTCTCATAATGTGCTGAAATTGTGGCTACTCATCAGCTTACCTGTCTAGGGGATTGATATCTCAGGCTGTGAACCAGCTAGAAAAATCATTTATCTCTTCAAAGGTGTATCGATATTGGCGTATTATTCACTGTGAGCCGCGACTGGCTGCAGCCATGCTGTTCCTAAATATTCCTCAAATTATGACACAATGTGGAATTATATTGAAGCAGAGTGGAAACAGAGGACAATATAGCCCTGTGTTTCTGGGGACATTGCATGGTGAATGTTTCTCTGAATGTCTCTGAGGTAGAGACTAACCAGCAAGCTCATGGAGAACCATAACTCATTGGAGTGTGTAAGGGGCTACAATGGTCCAAAACGCCCTATTATTAAAATGTTATGGAAAACATGCACTGAAAAGGTTGAGAACCACTCACTTAGACAATAGACTTACATCACTGTGTAAACCATTCAAAGGGAGAGGGGTTTTTAATCACCTTCTTATCATAGTGTCCTTAAACTATTCAAAATAGGAAGTTTTCTGTTATTTGCATGCTGAGATAAGCATATTACTAGTGGTGTAACTAACATGGCTACACACTTTAGCTAAAGGGGGAGGGGAGTAATGCAGGCCAAACTTTGTATGGAGGTGTGGGGAATAGTGGCAGCACTTGTAATGGGATAGGAGATTGTAATGGGGTATGGTAATTGTGGTAACACTTTAATTTTTCATTGTTATAAAGGTTGGGAGTGGCTACTGCACTTGTTAGAGAGTGTAAATAGGGGTTGTGGTGGCTGCATTACTAACCCCATCGGGCTCCTAAATCACTGCTTGAGTGCTTAAAAAAATCATTGCTTGAGTGCTTAAAAAAAAAATAAAAAAACATAGTACCTGATATGGGGGGCAAACTGGATTAGGTAGCATACATCCTTGCTGCTCCTGACCCCCTGAAGCCTGTAATGGCTTACTTTCAGTTTCAGGGGTCACAGTGCTGCATTCAGAGCTCTGTGCTCTCATCTGAGAAGCACAGAGCTCAGAAAGGCAGGGGATGGGCAGGGGATAGGCGGCAAAGGGCCAGTGAGAGGAGGGAGGGGGCGTTCCTGACGCCCAGAGTGGGCGTTTTGCAGGAATACCTCTCCTGCAAGAGATGCCCCTTTCCCCTCAAAATTGTTGACAAGGACCAGGGAACATGCCTCTGTGTCCTATCTGAATTCTCCCCCCTCCCCCATGCCGCTTCAGGTACACTTTAATTACCAATAATCAAGACCCGCGTCTATTGACCTAACCTGATCGACCATGACCATCCATAACAAAACTATATTTTTCCCTGGAGTTTGACTTTAAACCCAGCAGATATTTGATAGAACAGAGAGCCTGCACACATCAGCAGGCATCTACCACTTGGCACTGCTGCCAGGAACATCCTGTACCGCGCAGATGTCCTCAGAACTCCAGAGACACAGTCTTTGGACCTGCATTGCCACGTCAACACTTTGTACTTGGGAAGGAGCGAAGGACTCTGCATCACACTTCTACCACAGCTCCTATGCCCACACCTACTTCCACTAAAAGCTATGCAACAAAAAAATAAATAAAACATAATGTTAATATTCTTAAAAGCTTTCATAGCCGAGCTGCCTGACACATTGGCTGCGGCTGATGAGCCCTGCTGCGCAGGTTATTCGCGGCTCTTAACAGATGGATTTCACAAAGCAGCTTCATTAGCATTTCTCAACCAATCAAGAAAAATTTAGGACGGCAAAACAAAGCAGAGCTGGCACAAGAGACTATCTTTTATTAAAAGGACTCTGCACAGCGTTCTGCTGTGAGGGGTTCTCCAGCCAAACACGAGCGTTTGTAATTGAATTATGCAGAAAGACAGAGCTTACCTACTAATCGGTGACGGACTATATTCTGGTTTTCACATAGTAATTTGGGTTGAAAAAAGACATATATCCATCGAGTTCAACCAGAAAGGAAACAGAAAAAGCAGCAAGGAAACTAAAAAAAGGGAAAACCAAGACATCCTAATGGTGTGGTATGTCAGAGAGATTTAACAGTATAGTGTTAAGTTAATCGAAAATGATACCTCGCAAACATAGGTTATCACTGAGGCAACCGCTGGTAAGGCTTGGCTCCCTCCTCTCACAACCTCATTCAGGACTTCTCACGAGCACCCCCCATCTTTTGGAACTCTCTCCCACAGCCTGTCCGTCATGATCCGAGCCTGGAAAGTTTCAGGCTAGGAACACACTTAGCAGAAATGCTAGCTTTGCGGAAACCGCAGCGTTTATGCCTACAATGGTTTTCAATGGACTGCATCAAAAAATCCATATAAAAAACACATAAGCGTTTTGTATTTATTTTCAAACATGCATTTTTAAAAACGCTTGTTTTGTAGCATGTTTTTCAAAAACACATAAAAAATGCACATAATGAAAGCCAATTGTAACGCAATGTAATACGTTTTTCATGCGTTTTTATATGCATTTTTTTATTGTTTTCCCACTTCCTGTTGTCTTCCTAGTGATTTGCATAAAACGCAATAGTAAAAGGCGTGGAAAACGCATACAAAACACTTATGCGTTTTGTATATGTGAACTGCAAACTCGCAAAACGCTAGAAAAAAAATGCAAACGCACTAAAAACGCACACAAAAACAAAAACGCGGATGACAGAAAACATAACCTTTCATGCATATTTATAATGTGCTGTAGCGATGGAAGCTCACAGCTTCTTCTGTTAACTCTTGTGTCTCCTTCCCTATTGTTTCCACCCCACTACCCTCTAGATTGTAAGCTCACAAGGTCAAGGACCTCCTTCTATTTTTTATTTTGCTTTAATTTATCGTATGAACCTGTACCAATGTTGGTGATATCTCAAACCACACACTAGCTATGTATGTATTTCTATTACTGGATTGTCATGATTGCACAGTGTCTTGAACTTCTCATATATACTGTATATTCCCCAATATTTGTTTTACACTATGTACAGCGTTACAGAAGATGTTGGCACTTTATAAATAGTAATATACTATACCTGACCCTACTCAGGTTAATAAGTTGCTCTGTATACAAGAGAAGGGGAGAACAACCCTACACCAAGGGTGGACAATTGTGACACTCAATGTTTGAACAGAGGTGCCAAAAAGGATAAAACGTATTTTTGCTAAAATAGGTATAAAATGGGAGGTAGTGGTGGACTTACCTCCCCAAGGGAAGACACAGTTTTGTTGGTTTCAGTTCAACGTTTGGCTTTATTTAAATATTACACAGTGCAACGTGTTTCACAGGTACAATCCTGCTTCATCAGCCAAATAGGGGAACAATTAGAATGCCCCCTTTCTATGTTAGCACCCCCAGTAGTAAGAAATCGAGTGCAGTCATCATAACCGCCCTTTCTCCTCATAACAAGAGTGTTTTTCTCCTACATTGAGCCCCCATTCCATAACCAATGCAGCCACCACAACTCCTATTTACACCTAACCTAACAAGTGCAGTAGCCACCCCCATCTGCTATGACAATTGTGGTCCCCAATCCCAAATGTTTAAAAAATATTCCCATTTCCTTACCACATGGGGGTATCCTGCACAAAGTATGTCAGCCAGAGATTAGAAACCCCCCCCCCAAACACACACTCACCCAACACATACACACTTTACACACAAAATTGGGATGTAAAAAAAAGTCTGCTTATCGACTGTGATATACGGTAATCTCTCTCAGATGTTGTTTTCCGTTACCATGACTCTACCGGTGGGTTACGTAAAGACAGATACTGCTGGAATAGAGACCATTACCTGATACTGGGGACCCCTCTTGCTACTTACTGTATGATGGTTGTATTGTCTGGCTACCTGCTCTGGGGGGCCCTCTCTGGCAGTGGTAGCCAGTAAAACATCTGGAATGGTTTTTAACATGTGGGTGGAAATTTTGAAATGTCCACCTGCATTACTAGTGTTCTCTATCTCCTCCCAGTGTAACCTAAGATGGAACCAGGGGCATAACTATAGAGTGGAGCAGCACCTGAGGTTGCAGGGGGGGCAGGGCTGTGGGGGAGCACAATTACTAACCTTCCCTTCCTCCGATACAGGGGACTATAATTCAGATCAGGGGTTTTTATGGCTATATGTTATGGGTGTGAATATCATGACGGCCACACTTGTTTTATGACCCTTGTGAGATGGACCCCAAGGCCGTGAAGGGCACCAAGGGGAGGCAAGGGACAGGGTGAGAACATTGCAGGGCCCCATTAAAGTTTTGTTGGGGGCCCTATGCTTTGTAGTTATGCTACTGCATGGAACAATCACTTTAGTGGACTGTCAGACTGAATAAGGGTAGAATTGTGTTGTGTTTTCTTTCCCCTCCCTCTACTCCGCTCTTATGTTGTGTAATATGAAGTGCAGTGAAGAGATTGCAGCATGTATTCTGTTTATAGGTTGAGAATGAACTGATTACGGTAATATCTCCCTCTTCCCTCTCCTGCTTTCCACTCTCTGAAAGTTCTGGGTTGATGATCTGCACCGTACTTTGTGGCGCCGCAGGCAGGAAACACGATCCACTGTGGACGAGTTTTTACGGCACAAGCAATCGCTAACGGGGGATGTGGTTTGGAAAAGGGGAGCAGCAGATTGCCATCTTAATGTTCAAGGAAACAGGCTAAGAAGCTTTTACAGTGATTAACAGGTTTGTACAGTTCTAATGGCCGCAGGATGCTATCAGTGTAACATAGCTTTTACCTACGGTCAACGGGATTCATTCCCGAGAGCTCGTTCTCTGGCTCACGATTAAAGGAGGACTCCAGGCAAATTCAGGAAACCACTAAAACAATAGAGTGCCTGCTTTATAATCAAGAGTTTTAGCTTGCCAAATTGCCACCAAATTAACAGACTTAACTCATTGCGGACAGGAGCGTCTGGTCCCTTTAAGGACCAGAGGCTTTTTTTTCACTTCCCGATGATTGTGATTGGCTCACAGTGATCAGGAGGTCAGGACCCAAACAAAACGGCTCCTGACCAAGTGACGGAGCTCAGCTGTCTTCAGACAGCTTAGTTGTGAGACGACAGGGATGCGCTATTGCGTCCTGTGTTCGGGATTAGGCGACATCAGGCTCGGGCAGCCACAAGTGTGGTGTAGTTTGCACGGTGGTTAGGTGTGCTGCTTCCTCACTCACTCTGGTCACACTTGCGTCCAAGCCCTTTTGAGCGAGATCTATCCAACATGCCGGATTGATCATTTCGATTGATCTGACCAGTAATCCTTTGAAATGATTGATCGGGCAGTCATGTTTCAGCATCAATCTCTGCCAGATTCAATCATTATCACTGAATCAGCCAGATATCGATGATACAACAGCTGAGGAAGTATCCAGAGAAGCAGACAGACTCTCAGCAATGCTGGTTGTACAGTGTACATTTATAGACATCTTTTAGTGGCACCAAGCAGTGTTTACATAAAAGAATTCATACTTACCTTTCCAAATTGATGCTTGTCTGAGCTTGTCCAACAGCTTGTTGAATGGTTTCCTGAAAAGTAAATAAAAGCCAAAAGGCTATTACTTGTCAGGGAGATAATAAGGTTTTAGTAATTGATTATTTAAAGGGTCATTATTTCTATATATTATCTTAAAGAGTAGCTGTCGGCCATAAAATAAAAAATCAATTCAAAGTAATATGAATGCTAACCAGACAATCCAAAAGTTAAAATCACTATTACTTTTCTTGTTGATAAATGATCATTCCCCAGTTTACCTGACTCTTATTTGGTACACAAAAAGGAAGTTGCAGGGCATGCTGGGTTGTCCTTTTTTGCTTCTATACTTCCCCTCAGACTTAACTAATGCAGCCTGATTGGCTGAAGCCTCTTTCCCTCTTGTTTTCCCCTCCAAAACCTCTGTTCCTCTCTGATTGGCCAATATTTATTATGCTGAGACAATGCACTTTCTATAGTGAAGGGCAGGCAAATCAGGCAGAGAAGACTAAGGGAGGAAATGACATCAGAATTGGCTTCAAAATAGCCACACTTAAAATGGGAAATGCTAAGAAGGATTTTCTCTTTATTTACTGTAGAAAAAATGGACAGTGCAATACATATGTTATGTAAGTAGAACAAGTATTTATCTACTTATACAGTATATGTGTTTTTTTTCTGAGATAGTATGGCTGACAGCTCCTCTTTAAGGCCTCTTTCACAGTGGGCCGGTGCGTTTTGATGCGATGTTAAGGTCGCATAACGTGCCCCTATGCCCCTAATGCAACGCATTGAAAGACTAGAACTTGGACGTTATAGTACATTCTTTAGCCCTGAGTTTGGTGCGCCGTTATCATCGCACAGTGATGGAACGAAAACGGCGCATGCGTTACATAAAAAGAAAAACAAAAAATACCTGAGCATGTGCAACACAACTAACGCAGCAGATTTATTGCTAAACGCACAGCATGCAGCACTTTCTAACACACAACACAACGTGTGCACTGTGAATGTCGCACAGACTTTGTATTGCTGTGCGTTAGTCCACGTTAAAACATTTTCTAACGTGCAACTTTAAAGAGAACCAGAGACGAAGCACCCTCATGTATTTTATTACATTTATCAGTGGGAACATGACAGTAAACACCTATCATGATTTTAGTTTTATTCTTCTCAGTCTAATCTATCTGTTATCAGCTGTGATAAGAATCCACCGACTGATTCAGTCTAGGTTTGACCTGGAATCATTATAGCTGAGTCACTCTTCTGTGGAGTCTTTTCAAGCCCAAGCCTGCCCCCTCCTGGCTCAGATTTCCTACTCAAAGCTGTTGACATAGGAGGGGCTGCTGCTGCCGAGAAAGAAGCTCTGAAACAGACCAGTGTATCTGTGTGCAGTATGCAGCCAGTCATTATCTACTGTATGCAATTTCATTCCTATGAGAGACACTTCCTACAGGCAGCCACACAGCATACCAGAATAATAAAGATGAAAGCACACAGATGAAAGGCAGCAGCAGCCCTGCTTGTCTATAGTCTCATAGAGGCTAGACAGCACATCCAGAACAGTTTATAACCTGGAAGCAGAAGGGATATAAGCCGGCGGACATATTGAATATTTCCTGGAGCAATAATGGATAAAAAACACTCAAAAAGGCACACCAGAGTGGCGAAATTATCAGGTAGAGCATTTTTTCTGTACAAGCTATCGACCGATAACTTTATTTTGTGTGAATCGTTCATCTCTGGTTCCCTTTAACGTCGCACTGTAAAAGAGGCCTGAAAGGCAAAGTGTTGAATCTAAACAGTAGCTATGACAGTCTAATGCAATCTTGCAAATAAAGAAATAAAATTGAAAATAAAAATATAAACTATTAATGATCTATCATCCATACTACACATATAATTCATTATCTCTTAAGTTTATTTTCACTTCAGATTCACTTTAAAGACAAAATTGATTAGCAGCATAGGGTAATAAGTACGTCTTTAGCACACTTGTGAATTGTTCTGAATCCAGAATTCAGGTAATGCGGTGATCACATGTGCAGACATCCTGCCACCTTTGCGCACTGACGTCATCCACATCCTGGGTGTGAAGAGGGCTAACAGCAGCACCCTGTCTGCAGATGACTCATTAGCTGCCGAAATGTGCAAGGTCGATAATGAGGCTCTTTATTTTCAGAATGCATTTGAATTCGTAATGAGTCGACTCCTATAAGGCGCACAAATCAGCCGTCTGGATTCATTAAAACACTCGGCTTATTTAGATAACATAGGCAAACAGTAACAGCGCCTCTGTGCCTTCCAATGCACTCTGCTGTGCTCAGAGCAGCCCAGCTCTCACCTGTGATCAGCACTGTGTTACATCTACGCTTCACTTTCTTAAAGGGTAAATCCACCTTTGCTGAGAAAAAAATACAATGCAAAGTTCAGCTCTATATTTCACAAGGATTAACGGAAAACATAATCGTAGCTTAGCAACATGAAAAGGTGCCCAGAAAGGATGAAATATCATTAAAAACAAATACAATAAAAACAAAGTGGTAGTGGCTTACCATTTACACTAAAGTGTATAGAAATAACTATTTATTAAGCACAGGCAACGCTTTTCGTGGGTGCAAGCCCACTTCCTAAGGCCAAGTAAAGTGCTAATCGCTGTATAGCCACAAACACAGAGCCCTATACAGCAAATGGCACCACTCCTTTGCAATTGGCACTCCACTTTGTTTTCATTGTCATTTTCTGTAAAGAAATGTTATTCTTTCTGGGCGCCCTTTCACCCTTGCTGAGTCAAAAATCTTCCCCTGGGGAATATACTGTAAAACCTAGCAGAACGATAAGTATATTATGTTTTTTTTTCTTGTTTGAATTGGTAAATGATCCTGTTTAGCTAGGGACATGAATTGGCATAGAAGCCCCCCGTCTCCCACCCCCTTGTTAAAGCTCTGTCGGCTGTGTCCCCTGACCCTGCTCTGTGTTTGCCTTAGCACTTCCAAGACAGTGGATGTTGCATGTGGCTATTGTTATGTCCCTGTGTTTAGCATTGAGGGGTCGTGTCTCCCCATTTCTCTTCTATGTTCATTCGGTTGCCTTACACAGCAAGTGAGTGGCACTTAGCCCCTTGTGGATTCTGCAGCCAACAAATAGTTTTGTAAGCGAGTGGGGATTCTAACTGATCACTTTGTATAGATTTGAGGATTAAATGCATCTGTTTTGGGTGTTACTCCAGCTTTTATAAGGATTGTTTTATCTTTCTTCACTTGTTATTCCAAAAATACATGCCTAAAGGCACAAAAACGTAGATGTCAATTATAAATAATTTAGTTAGTGTTTGCCCATTGTAAAATCTTTCCTCTTCCCGATTTCCATTCTGAAATGTATCACTGGTGTTGACATCTTTAGTCCTGTTAGGTGCAGCTCTCTGGAATGCTCGTTTACTGAGAGTTCTATACACAGAAAGGAATCCTGCTTGCTTGGCAGTTGTAAACAGCTGTTATTTTCCCACAATGTAACATGGTTCTCAAATAGGAAACTGTCCAATGACAGTTACCTAGGCCTTGACATCACACTGTGGGAGGGGTTTCACCACAATATCAGCCATACAAGCAGGGGAGGACTGGGACCTTTTGGCCTGGAGGGAAAACACAAACTAGAGGCCCATTTTCACGGCAGCCTGGGCCCAAATTACATCACACACGTGCCCCATGTGCTATATGCCAAAAGTCACATGGGAAATACAGCAAGGACACATGAGGGACAGCGTGACAGGTAAAGTAGAATGCTCTGGCAATGGGGGGAACAAAACAATTTGAGTTACAACAGCCGGGATTTCCGTCGCGTTCATTGTTCGTGATTATCGCACTGGATCGACCACATCAGCCCGAGATTTCCCAGCATCTCAGATCGATACTTTCAACCAATTTCCACCCGAAATCAGACAGATATTTTCCCACGGACCCTGCAGGCAAGCCTCTGCTCTGCATCATGCTGTTTATATTTACCAGCTTGCCCACCCTCTAATTACTCTGTAATTAGGCATCGATTTCCCTCGGCCAGCCTAGTGGTTCACATTGCCTTATACAAAAACATGTACCAGGTACTGTACCAGCCCTAAATTATTAAATGAGAGGCAGCCTGGGGGGAAATGTCCCCCCCCTTCCCCCCTGGCCAGTCCTCCCCTGCATACAAGCCATTCAAGGAACGGTAAAGATCTCTTGTTGGAATGGGGATTTCAGTTACTTGACTAGGATGCAGTTTAAATTCTGGGTTCCCATTTAAAGTGCACCTAAACCTCTGGGAGAATAGGGAAAGCCGGCACACACCTGCAGACTGGCCTAGCCCAGAAGATAGAAAATGGTTACATACTGTGCTCACAGCTGAAGAGTAAGTCCAATAGGCAAGGTACAAGCGCTGGGCACCAGTGTGAACGATTTCAAAATTTGATTCCATCCGGTACATAAAGTTACAGCAAAAGAAAGTAAAGGGGCAGCCGAGCAGCTGTTTCACAGGTCTCCCCGCTTCATCAGAGGCACATAGAATATAAGCATTCATGCTGGTGCCCAGCGCTTTACTCTACCTTGCCTTTTAACCCCCCTGGCGGTATGATTATGTCCATATTTAAGGTCTTTTTAAAACATTTCAGACCCTAAAATCAGGAAAAAATCATGCCGTCAGAGTATTTGCAGCAGCCCCTGCTCTCACTCACCTCCCTGGGCTCCAGCACTGCATTTTTACCACCGTCCTCCGGGTGGCGCTGTAACTCTGTGGTGAGATCGATGACGGCGATCCCACCAGAGTGATTCAGAGCCTCGGAGGAAAGGAAGGGGAACGACTCGCGATGTTTGGATCCCCAGGGAGGTGAGTAAAAACACCCGCTGCGCACTATACTGCTCCTGAGCTACGCTCGGGCTAGCCACCGGGAGCTCTATGCAGATTACCACCAAGAAGGTTACAGTGCACCTAAGTATGCTGTATACTGTGCTGTATTTATAGTTACCTGGGGCTTTTTCCAGCCCCATGTGGACTGTAGGCACCCTCATTGTCCTCTCCGGCTGCTCCATTCTCATGTTGCACCCAGTAGAGCACAACTGTGCATCCGCAGCCCGGCACATGCATGCCCTCGTGCTCCTCTGGCCCACATCCTCTGGCCCACATTCAGCTATCAGTAATCTTGAAAATTCTTATGTGGCTGCAAATTGAAATGAAAAGGACATTTTTAAGGATGTTTAATTACAAAAAGACTTATGTAGCACTTGTTTATATTTGTGGCAATTTTATAAAGAAAGTGTGATTTCCCTTTAAGAGTAGACCTGTTTAACCCAGACTGCTGTCTGAACATGGAGGTGTCTGAAGAGGCTCTGCAGCCCAGGAGCCTGGAGTCTACAGGCCAGACTTGTTAGCCTGAGTGACTGCTACTTAGGACAGCTGATAACTGCTGTAGGGCTCTTCAGGGTGAGTGGCTGGCTGCGATGGTAAGTAAGTGCCTGCTGTGTGTTGTGTCCTATCTCTTCCCTTCTCTTAACTGTAGTATAAATAGTAACACAGAGAGCACTACAGTAAGTCACCTCACACTTCCTGTCATGTCATTATCACTCTCTATGTCTGACATAGACAGGACTGTTTACAAGTGGAAACAAGACAACAAAACCAGATTTCTGGAAAATACAAAATATCCTCATGCATCTCCACCAAGAAACCTTGTGCGTTCATTGAGCTCCACTGGGCAAATGTTTGCTGCAAGTTTTACCTGAAAATAATATATGACGTTTTTTTTCTGCTTGTTGTGCCACAGTTACTTGTCCATCCACATCCTACACTATAAAATCCCTGTGTCACTTCGTCCCCTGTCCCTGTGTCCGTGCTTTCTGCGTACTGCGCATGCACGGCACGCGGGCGGACTTGGGAGAGCAGGAGGACAGGGCCAGGGGGCGGGCGTGTGCACGCAGGTGCGCCCGCAGATATGCATTGAGGCCGTGCGCATGCATGTGCACTGAACAGCGGCGGTGGCAACAGGTAGGGCAAGAGGGGAGAGGAGTTGGGAGGGGAGAGGCCTAACGCACGTTTTTAAACAGGCCTTAGGTCTAGTTTCCTATAATGTGTGAAGGTGCTCAGTCTAGTGGTTTCTTTGACAACAGCTGTGCAAAAACAATCTACATGATCCAAAGGGGGGTTGTGGGTGCTGAGATCAGGGCTGGTTTTGGTCTTCCAGGCACGGAACCTTATTGTCCCCCCAATCATTTGAATAGAAACATCATAGCCAATATGAATTAGTTATATGGAAACCAATGTAAAATTGATAGGACAAACCTTTTCAGACTTTCCGTTCGCGCCCATCGTGTGCTGTCGTGTGTACCCGCCAGCTGGAAAATGGATTGTGGAACACTCGCCGTGAGGGGGGCATTGCTGAAGCTATCTTCCTCCATCAAGTGGTGGGTATTCAGCTTAAATTAAACTAGCAGTGGTATGTAATGTAAATTTCCTAAAGCAAAGCATGCTAAACATAGCTTTGTGGTGCCCCCTCCTGCAGGTGTCACTCCAGGCCTGTGCCTGGTTTGTCTATGAATAAAAATGGCACTAACCGAGAGCCCAGTATAGTGTAGTAAGCAAGTACTTATGTATGGGTTTTCTCACAGATGTAAGATGTATGAGGCTGGATTCACAGTGGTCACAACGCATGTGTTAAAGTGTGTGTGAACTGCAAAGGAGACTGGCCATAGACTTTAATTCAAAGCCTGCATGCAGCGAATTAGAATAATGCAATCAGTTACAATGCAGTACATTGCGCAGGCGCGAGCCGTCTGTGCAGTAGAGCACACCCAATCTGGCTTAGCTATTTCTGCCGTGGCCCAAGCGAGGTTCAGGGATCCAAGTGGTGGAATCTGTTAGTGCGCCTGTGCAATCTGCCGACAAGGGCGGATGGCCATCACTGGATAGGAGGTGCAAAGGAGGACGAGGGAAGCTTCACTAGTATACATAGGCTTCCTCCTCCCGAGAACACTACAGGAACTCTTTAAGAAACAATGAATTCATGTTTATTTTCTTCCCATGTTTACACTATTTCAGCAACACAATATTTCTTCTTTGGTAACTTGTTTTGTTACTTACATTTCAGGTAGACATAGTTGTAGAGGGTCATTCTCCTCTCTGATCTTTGCTCCTGTAAGCCACTCGCTCATATGCCTTCTCTCTCTATACCATATAGTCCTCCTGTATATCCCCCACCTTAATAACAGTCATCTATTGCCCGCCAGCTCTGAGCCTCTGATGGACTCTCCAAGTAGCGAGAGGGATGATGATACAGGCCCAGATTTACATCACATGAGCCCATAGGCACAGATGACTTGGCACCCTAGACTTTGCCCTCCATGAACCTGTACCAGATATGCAGAATCACATATTCTGGGGCACAAGACAACTCCCAGCCTCCCCAGCCCTCCCAGCAAATGCTAGTATTCTGCATCAAAAGCACAAGGCTTATGTTCATACACAAAATGTATTAGGGCAAAAATGAATGCATTATTATGTTTCAAATTAGGATAGCTCTCTCAAAGAAAACATGTAGCATCCTCAAATCCTGCTGCATGAGGAATGGGCTTAACAGGGCTGTGGATTCAGAACAAAAATAATCTGACTCCAACTACGACTCCTTAGTTTATGAAACTACCAACTCCAACTCCAGGTACCCAAAATTGCTCCAACTCCTTGACTTTGTGGGTGCAAAAATCATCCAACACCAACTCAGACTCCAACTCCTCAGTTTATGAAACCTTCGACTTCAGGTATCCAAAAATTTCTCAGACTCCTTGACTACAACTCCACAGCCCTGGGGCATACATAAAGATTTCATGTCCACTCCCATAGGGAGGGAGCTAGGAGGTATGGGAAATAGAGATGGCCCGAATTGTTCGCCGGTGAATGGGAACCGGCGAACTTCCGTGGTTCACATCTGGAAGTTCGATTCGCCCCCATAATGCATCATTAGGGTCAACTTTGAACCTCTACATCACAGTCAGCAGGCACATTGTAGCCAATCAGGCTACACTCCCTCCTGGAGCCCCCCCCCCCCCTTATAAAAGGCAGGCAGCGTCAGGCATTGGACTCACTCGTGTGCCTGCAGTAATTAGAGAAGGGAGAGCTGCTGCTGCTGCTGCAGAGACAGCTATAGGGAAAGCTTAGTTAGGCTCTTGTAGGCTTGTTAGCTTGCACCTTGCTGATTCCTATTGCTAAAAGCTAATCTTGTTCTTGTGATCATTTTTTTTTTGTGTGTGTGTATGTCCCACAGACACTTGTGTTGCATAGACAGCCTTGGTAATTCCTACTGTGCCACTGCCAGGCCCAGCACATTCAATGACTCCCTGTGTGTGTGACAGGCAGCTGCACATTTGTAATCCCAATCAAATCACCTGTTCACTGTTCAGTGCACCTACCTACCTATACCTACGTGAGCACACGCATTGTTAATACCACCAGTCATTGCACCTGTTCAGGGTACCTGTGTGTGTGTGTGACAGGCAGCTGCACATTTGTAATCCCAATCACTGCACATGTTCACTGTTCAGTGCACCTACCTACCTACCTACCTATACCTACGTGAGCGCACGCACTGTTAATACCACCAGTCATTGCACCTGTTCAGGGTACCTGTGTGTGTGTGTGTGTGTGTGTGTGTGTGTGACAGGCAGCTGCACATTTGTAATCCCAACCACTGCACCTGTTCAGTGAACCTACCTACCTACCGACGTGAGCGCAAGCAGTGTAATATACCACCAGTTGTTGCAACTGTTTGCGATACCTGTGTGTGTGTGTGACAGGCAGCTGCACATTTGTAATCCCAAACACTGCACCTGTTCACTGTTCAGTGCACCTACCTACCTACCTACCTACGTGAGCACAAGCAGTGTAATATACCACCAGTCATTGCACCTGTTCAGGGTACCTGTGTGTGTTTGCGACAGGCAGCTGCACATTTGTAATTCCAATCACTGCACCTGTTCACTGTTCAGTGCACCTACCTACCTACGTGAGCGCACGCAGTTTTATATACCACCACCAGCCGCTGCACCTGTTCCCTGTACCTGTGTGTGTGGCAGCTGCACATTTGTAATACCAGTCACTGCAACCTGTTCACTGCACCCGTGTAACCGTACATTGTTGTACCAGCAGTCACTGCATACCTGTTCACTGCACCTGTGTGACCACACGCTGTTTTATATACCAGTCCGTGCATACCTGTTAACTGCACTTGTGTAACCGCACATTGTTGTACCAGCAGTCACTGCAACCTGTTCACTGCACCTGTGTAACCGTACATTGTTGTACCAGCAGTCACTGCAACCTGTTCACTGCACCTATGTAACCGTACATTGTATTAGTCAAGTCAGTGCATACCTTTCACTTCATCCCCCCCAATATGGACAAAACAAAAGGCAGAGCCAGAGGCAGGCCACCTGGCAGGTCTGTTTGAGGTTGCGCTGTTGTGATTTCGTGCGGCCCTCAGCCAAAGTACAGTGTTCAGAAGAAGGCACGTGCCATCTGTACACTCTGCCACCGAAAATTGAGCTGTGGAAAGATCAAGACCCGTGTAGGGACAACTACGTTATGAAGGTACATGATTACAAAGCACAAACTGCAATGGGATGACCACCTGAGGAAAAGCAGAACACAAAAGCAAAGCCACACACCGCAGTGGAAGATACCAGGCCGCAATTATTTCTCAAAAAAGGTGATACCTAAACTGTACCGTGATGTTGAAAGGCAAGTGGTGACATCTCTGGCACACAGCGTTGGGTCAAGGGTCCATCTGACAACGGACGCCTGGTCTGCAAAACACGCTCAGGCCTGCCCAAAGACTAAGTCAGTCCCCACACACAGCATCTCTGCCTGCACGCCATGTGACTGCCTGCCCCAAGACTAAGTCGGTCCCCACACAGCATCTTTGCCTGCAGGCCGCTTGACTGCCTTCTCCGCCACCACCAACAGGGTCCACCAGGACACCAAGCAAATTCCTGAATTTTTAAGGCTGCTGCTAGCAGCGGCAGCTATATTAATTTTTCTGGTGCGTGTACATGCCTGCCTAATTTTTCTGGCTGCACTGCAGCTGCAACAACAAAACAAAAGGCATGTACATGTGTCAATTCCCCTTCGTGATCATTACCTTGCTGCAGTGAAGGGGCTTGCGTATCACAATGAAGCAATGACCGACGGCTATATGAGTGTCTCGGGGGGGGGGGGGGCACACCCAAGATAATAAGGTCATTGCTTCATTATGGACAGACCAAATTCGATCAGCTGGACAGACACTGTTGTTCTGTCATTGAGCTACCTCAGCCCGGCGACCATATTGGATGGAAAATCGCCTTGGCCTGAACTCTGGCCATGGTGTGCACCAGTCCAGCATGGCCGTCACAACACAAACAGCTGTTTGCGGTGCGTTACACAGTGAGTTTGGTCTTTCAGCGTGAAGCAGTACTCTAATTACACTCCCTGATAGATGTATACACATGGAAGAAGTTTTAAAGCACTTTAGGCCTCTAATTTAGCATGCAATGTGATTTCTGCCCTTAAAACACTGCTTTGCGTCAAATCCAGATTTCTCCCCGGGACTTTTGGCGTCTATCCCACTCATCCATGCCAAAACTCAGATGTTAGACCCTTTGAAACATCTTTTCCATCACTTTTGTGGCCAGCATAAATGTTTCTAATTTTCAAAGTTCACCTCCCCATTGAAGTCTGTTGCGGTTCACAAAAGTTTGCATGTTCGCGAACGTTTGCAGAGGTTCACGAACCGAAAATCAAAGGTACAGGCCATCTCTAATGGGAAAATCATCAATAATGTGTAGCCCCCAACCCTTGTCTTGAATTGCAGATACAATTTGGAAACCAAGCGAATACATTTGCCTACCCGTAACATTATTCTATTAACCACCTAAATAATGTGGGGTCCTGGAAGTTACTTTAAATTTGAATGCACCTTTGAAATTACGTAAATGGTTCATATAGTCCTCGACTTCTACATTCGCATTCAGGGCCACTCAAGAAGTTACATGTTAAAACCACGTATAAAAGATATTTTTCAATGTTCGGACCAGGACTCAGAAAGGGTTGCTGTTTAAGTAAGAATGGGATTCAGAATTATTTGAAATTCATTCATTGTCCCACTCCACAATACCAGCACATCATCAATGTATCGAATCCAGATGGTCATCTGGCTCCACCAGGCAGAGTCCCCATACACACTCCTGCATTACCTGTAGCCTAAATTCAAATTCATACAAGCGAGAGCATACACTGTACCCATCAAAGTTCCCCTCACTCAGTTTTAGAATTCTCCATTAAAAACAAAACAGTTTTTCCCCGACCATCTTGTAAGGCGGCAGCCCCAGGACCGCCTAACACCATAAGGTCTCAAGAGAGGTGGGCAGAGATTAGCAGGGATTGCATGTTCTGATGTGCGTGCATCACCATCGGAGTGATGCCTATGAGAGAGGATCGCCCTGATTGGCTGTCGGGCCAAAAACAGATAAAAAATAGAGAAATCTATTTTAAAAAATACAAATAAATAAAAAATAAATAAACATGACATCAGCGATCAGAGCCCACCAACAGAAAGCACTGTTGGAGGGCAGAAAAGAGGGGGGGGGGGGATTCACTTGTGTGCTAAGTGATATGGCTCTGCAGCAAGCTATTAAAGAGACTCCGTAACAAAAATTGCATCCTGTTTTTTATCATCCTACAAGTTCCAAAAGCTATTCTAATGTGTTCTGGCTAACTGCAGCACTTTATACTATCACTGTCTCTGTAATAAATCAATGTATCTTTCCCCTGTCAGACTTGTCGGCCTGTGTCTGGAAGGCTGCCAAGTTCTTCAGTGTTGTGGTTCTGCTATGAACTCACCCTTCCAGGCCCCTCTCTGCACACTGCCTGTGTGTTATTTAGATTAGAGCAGCTTCTCTCTTCTCTCTTATCTTTTACAAGCTGGATAAATCGTCCTCTGAGCTGGCTGGGCTTTCACATAGTGAGGAATTACAGACAAGGGCAAAGCTGTTTGCAGGAAGAAAAGAGCAGCCTGAAACTTCAGTGCATGGGGGAAAGAAACACACAAATGATCTCTTGAGATTCAAAAGGAATGCTGTATACAGCCTGCTTGTGTATGGATGTATTTTCTATGTGTGGACATACTGTACATCAACCTACTTCCTGTTTTGGTGGCCATTTTGTTTGTTTACAAACAAACTTTTTAAAACTGTTTTTAACCACTTTTAATGCGGCGAGGAGCGGCGAAATTGTGACAGAGGGTAATAGGAGATGTCCCCTAACGCACTGGTATGTTTACTTTTGAGCGATTTTAACAATACAGATTCTCTTTAAAGAGACTCCGTAACAAAAATTGCATCCTGTTTTTTATCATCCTACAAGTTCCAAAAGCTATTATAATGTGTTCTGGCTTACTGCAGAACTTTGTACTATCACAGTCTCTGTAATAAATCAATGTATCTTTCCCTTGTCAGACTTGTCAGCCTGTGTCTGGAAGGCTGCCAAGTTCTTAAGTGTTGTGGTTCTGCTATGCACTCCCCCCTCAGAGGGGAAAGAAACACACAAATGATCTCTTGAGATTCAAAAGGAAGGCTGTATACAGCCTGCTTGTGTATGGATGTATTTTCTATGTGTGGACATACTGTACATCAACCTACTTCCTGTTTTGGTGGCCATTTTGTTTGTTTATAAACAAACTTTTTAAAGCTGTTTTTAACCACTTTTAATGCGGCGGGGAGCGGCGAAATTGTGACAGAGGGGAATAGGAGATGTCCCCTAAGGCACTGGTATGTTTACTTTTGTGCGATTTTAACAATACAGATTCTCTTTAAGGCCGCAGAGCACTGAATTGCAAAAAAATTGCTTGGTCACTTGGGGCGGGGAAAGCCTATGGTCCTGAACTGGTTAATGACATATTCCACTATGAGCTCATTAATATGGTTTAGTATATCTCTCTTGAAGAAAAAATGCTGCTTCCCTTATTCTATCCTCATGATCATTCGACATGTATAAAGATTCCATGTTATGGAGCATGAGGATGAATTGGTGGGGTATGCAAAACTCAGCAAGGATGGACTCCACCTCGCCTGTGACTTAATCAAAACATAGGAGATTGGAAATCTCAATCAACTGAGGGAAAAAAAATCCTTTTTAACATTATGATTACATTATAATTATATTATTTTAACTCATTATGATGGTTAAATTTAGCCTCTCTCTCTCGTCACTTGAAGAAAAAATGCAGCTTCCCCGATTTTATCCTTGTGATCATTTGACATGTATGAAGGTTCTATGTAATGTGGCACAAGGATGAATTGGTGGGGTATTTTGCTGGAATTGTTATGGAGATGATCCTTTTAATTGATTTAAATTTTGCCTAATAGTGTATTATTGTTTCAATAAAATTGTGATATATTTTTTGCTCATTTATATGTGTAGTAGTGTTACTTGGGCTATATATAGTCTTCTTTTCCTTTTAAAAAGACTCTGAAGCAGTTCTAAATCCGCGTTTTTAACTTCTATTTATGTAAAGCACTATAGCTAGTGCTAAAACGCTGCATCCCCATGGCAAAACAGGGAGTTTATACGCCTCAAATCCCCTTGTCTAAGTCCGGGGAGTGCTTGTTGCTTGAGGCAGAGCTTAGGGCTGTAGCTCTGCCTCTTCGCGCGTCAATCCCCGCTGATTGCCGCCCTCTCAATCTTCCTTCACTGAGAGGGGCGGGGAGAGGCGAAGATCCGCGGGCAGATTGATGTGAATGGAAGCAGAGCTGCAGCTCAAAGCTCTGCCTCCATGAGCAGCAAAATTCACGACCAAGAAAGTTGTGGATTTTGCCCTGTGATTTGGAAGGTATAAACCCCTCGTTTTGCCACGGGGATGCGGCAGTTTAGCACTAGCTATAGTGCTTCACATAAATAGAAGTTAAAAATGTGAATTTAGACTTGCTTCAGAGTCTCTTAAACATATTCACCATCCGGTAACAACTGAACAGCGAATGCAGCTTTCCCAATTCTGTCCTTGTGGGCATTCAGCATGTATAAAGATTCCATGTTTGAGCACACTAGGATCAATTGATGGAGTATGCACAAATCAGCAACATCCCAATTAAGATCACCATCACTTGCCTGTAGTAATCTACTAGGACTCGAATGATGGATTTAAAGGATTTCTCTCTAAAAAAGTTGTGCCGAACCCCTTCATGTGTGGAATCAACATATTTAAACATTTCATATCTGTTCTAGGGATGCTCATTTGGATTCCACAGAACTGAAATTTCGGCATTTCCAATCGAAAAACTGAATTCGGAAAAAGGATTTTCACAGAAATTTAATTTCCTGTAATTTAGTCATTTTAGCCCAATCACAGAACTCAGAAGCGTTGGACTAATCAGAGAATAGGAATTTTTCCGCAAAAATCAGATTGCCGCAGTAATTTTGGACCAATCACAGAACTCAGCAGATACAACTGAGTATTTCTAAGTCTTGTGATTGAACTAAAATTTCCATGGTATTCTGATTACTGTGGTAAAATTCCACGCTCTCTGATTGGTCAAATACTTCCTAGTCAACTCTGAAGTATTTGACCAATCAGAAAATGCAAAATATGAAAAAAAAAACCCACTGGAAATCGGAAAATTGGAAATGTTCAGAATCGTCAGCATTGGCGGAAATCGGAATTTCCACGGAATCGGAAATGAGCATTTCTGACCATCCCTAATCCATTCCCATGAGGAGGGCGAGAAAAGGATTCAAAATCATTCAGTGTTCCACTCTACATTACCAGCACATCACCAATATATGGACTCCAGATGGCCTCCTAGCTGCACCATGCAGAGTCCCCATATACAATCACCAGCGCCAGCAATGTTCCCCTTGTCAGAATTCTAGCGCTTTATTTATGCAGGAAAAGCTGTCATATGTGTACGCTTTAAGTTTTAAAGTTCTATGCAAACTTTCGTTGAAAGTTGTGGTACTTTTTTAAAATATTGCTCTGGGACATCTCAGCATTCAGGCTGTGAAACTTGTAAGATTATTTTAGTTACAGAAGCTAAAACACTTTTATTTGTTACAAGCATTTTTCAAACGTCAAGGTTAGACAGCGTACTGTGTGAAGACTGAAAAGAAGAAGTTTAAAGTTACATTACTGCAGCAGTCATATATATACATTTTCTCAATTATTACACATAAATATTATTGATCTAAATAATAATCAATACAGTCCTTCCAAAAAAAAGAAATAATTATTGTTAAAACCTATAATTGCATATAATAGAATGTATTCCTTTGAAATACATTTTAAAAGCTGGATTCTGCCAGTGATACTTTGAGACAGTAAAACATTTTCATAAGATTGTTTTAGTTCTAGAAGATTGTTCTTCTTGCTTGAAGGTGTCTCAGCTAGCTGAACATTGATACTACATGCCATGTTTTGGGAAAATTCATCAACTATATAAAACAATAAGGGGTTTTCCCAATGATTTAAAAATGATTGAATGGTGACCACTGCCGGTGGACATTATTATATTTATTTTATAAGAAAGGCAAATATATAGAATATGATCTTAAATTATTACATTTTAATGTGCAATTATATCTTATATGATTAATTGTTTTAAGAAGAATTATATAACAAGCTTTATATTTAAATGAGTATATTAGAAGCCCTGTATGTTTCAATAAGCCTTAAATTGTTGAAAACTATTACACGTCTGTATTACAGTGTCAACCGGACCAATCTTATTTCGGGGATAGGACAGACACATTCCAAACTAATTAGCAGAAGGACACATTATCAGAAATGCGTCATGAATGACATTGTTTAATGTTTGAAAGTCCAAATGTCTGGGGCAAATAAGTCAACCAAAAGACAAGATGGCTGGTGACGTCCATTTTTAATTAAAGACGTCAAATATGACCTGATATTCAATGTCATAATTTGTAAACACTCCAAATGACGTTAATTCTCACAAGATAAGTGTAACGATTGGTGTCAGCAAGCACAGATATTCTGATTATTGGTGATCTGCAGTATCACCAATAATACAGATGCTATACCATATTATATGGTGATCTGCAGAATCACCAATAATGCAAGTATAACGTGACACGAAACAATCGTATGCAAAAGGGTGCTTGGTACAAAAGAGTATCTCTATAGGACACGCAGATACAACCTCCAGCAAGCTGGAACAACAGACAACAATAATAATCAACAGCATAAATTCAAGTCTGTGGAAATATCCACCACACCGTAATTCCTCAGAGGTGTGGTTACCTCTGATTGGGAACCCTGTGTGTGAGATCCTCCAAATGATGGGGTGGAGGAGTCTCGGCCTCTAGCAGCAAGGGTTTGCTAGTGGCGGTCGTCTCAAAGAGGCAAGCCTCTGATAGAACCCTACAGTGGGAGACGTTCCACTGAAGGGAGAAAGGTCAGACAAAATGAGGTTCGGCAACAGATCAGGCGGCAGCAGTACAGAAACGTGAGACAAGAGAATAGTCGGAAACCAAGCCAATAGTCGATAACGGTACCGGCTGGCGAAGTACAAAATCAGGAAGCAGAAGAGTAGTCAAGACAGGCACAGAATCATACACGATAAATCAAGACAGTATGATATGTGTATATATTGGCGATAAACCAATATATAACACAATCTCAAATGCAAGGCAGACTAGGTCTGAGTGCTGACACAGAGCAGAGTGTTCGGACGGGTTTGCGCAGCGGATGCGGACGAATTTCCGCATCCCGCGTTGAAAGGTCCGCTTGCCGGACTGGATGCGACTATATTTTCGCAATCCATCTGGCGTTGCGGATTTTTCGCTACAGTAAGGTAATAAGGAATTTATAAACACTAATATTATGACTTAGGTATTCAAAACATGATAAAGCATTGACGCATGGAAGTTTCAGCCAATCAGAACCTGGGATTTAGGGAAATTCCAGATTAGGCAGCCATATTGCATCCAATCACTATAAAAGTAGGAGCTGAAAGCTCATAGTTTGCATTAGCCTACCAATCTCCTGAGAAGACACACGAGGCAGAAGCTACCTTACCACACGTGGTTCTAGATGCTGAAGAGATGACAGAGAAGGGGTAATATGCTTAATATTCTGGTGATTTACTTTATTAATTTTTCATCATTAGGTTGTGTTAACATGTTAGCAAGAAGTTTTTTTAGGCTATTTTTTATGCTATTTCTTTAAGAAGATTACTACAAGTTTTATGCAGCTACTATATACACACCTATTGATACAGATGAGACTACTATTGATCTTATGCTACATAACACAACTGTTATATTCTTTTTTGAATGTACTTAGATGATTGATGATTGCTTGGCTTTAAAGTCTTGATGAGATGAAATACTGTTAGAAGGAAACACTACTTGGAACTGCTCATATTTTGTATATATGCTGTATGATAAGCTGTACACTGTGTGACAGTGTGTACTGGAACCATTCTGAGGAAGGATTATATCCGAAACGCTGTGCGTCAATGGTGATCCGGAGCGCACTTCAATTTTGCTTATGACATTTTAAAGAGCTTTAATAAATACCTGTTTTTAAAGACAGTGCGGATCCTTTCAACTGATACATGTGATCCCTGTGACTCCAGGGGTGATCCCGGCACGTCAGTTATCCATCGGTGCAGATGTAACTGGACTATTTGTATGATAAGCAAATACAATTTTTTATATAAAATCATATACTGAGTGCTCTGATTCATTTCAAGGTATACCGTCAACCTATAATTACTGTTATAGAGGGTTCAGACCCCACTATGCCGGATTTATATGATAGCAACGCTTTAAAGGCTGATCCTTTACTGAGTTAGCAATCATGAAAAAAGCAAGAACCGCTCAGGTTTTTGACACCCTCATCTACCTATACGATTACCCACTGGAAGCCAAACAAGTATATTCAGACACATAATCTAAATGTCATATGATGGTTTACATCGGGACACCTCTTTACCAGCTTTACTGATTTTTTTCCTTAAGGACATTTGACATGTATGAAGAGTCCATGTTATTGTCCACTAGGATAAATTGGTGAAGTATACGACAAGCAGCAAGCATTCACTACACCTTGGTAAGATAAAATGCAGCTTCTTGGCAAAATCTCATTGCTTGAGGAATACATAAAGATTTAGAGGGTTTTTTTTCCCTTCAGCACATACAGGGAGTGCAGAATTATTAGGCAAGTTGTATTTTTGAGGAATAATTTTATTATTGAACAACAACCATGTTCTCGATGAACCCAAAAAACTCATTACTATCAAAGCTGAATATTTTTGAAAGTAATTTTTAGTTTGTTTTTAGATTTAGCTATTTTAGGGGGATATCTGAGTGTGCAGGTGACTATTACTGTGCATAATTATTAGGCAACTTAACAAAAAACAAATATATACCCATTTCAATATTTATTTTTACCAGTGAAACCAATATAACATCTCAACATTCACAAATATACATTTCTGTATATACATTCAAAAACAAAACAAAAACAAATCAGTGACCAATATAGCCACCTTTCTTTGCAAGGACACTCAAAAGCCTGCCATCCATGGATTCTGTCAGTGTTTTGATCTGTTCACCATCAACATTGCGTGCAGCAGCAAACACAGCCTCCCAGACACTGTTCAGAGAGGTGTACGGTTTTCCCTCCTTGTAAATCTCACATTTTATGATGGATCACAGGTTCTCAATGGGGTTTAGATCAGGGGAATAGGAGGCCATGTCATTCGTTTTTCTTCTTTTATACCCTTTCTTGCCAGCCACGCTGTGGAATACTTGGACGCGTGTGATGGAGCATTGTCCTGCATGAAAATCATGTTTTTCTTGAAGGATGCAGAATTCTTCCTGTACCACTGCTTGAAGAAGGTGTCTTCCAGAAACTGGCAGTAGGACTGGGAGTTGAGCTTGACTCCATTCCCAAGGCCCCACAAGCTTATCTTTAATGATACCAGCCTAAACCAGTACTCCACCTCCACCTTGCTGGCGTCTGAGTCAGATTGGAGCTCTCTGCCCTTTACCAATCCAGCCACAGGCCCATCCATCTGGCCCATCAAGACTCACTCTCATTTCATCAGTCCATAAAACCTTAGAAAAATCAGTCTTGAGATATTTCTTGGCCCAGTCTTGACGTTTCAGATTGTGTGTCTTGTTCAGTGGTGGTCGTCTTTCAGCCTTTCTTACCTTGGCCATGTCTCTGAGTATTGCACACCTTGTGCTTTTGGGCACTCCAGTGATGTTGCAGCTCTGAAATATGGCCAAAATGGTGGCAAGTGGCATCTTGGCAGCTGCACGCCTGACTTTTCTCAGTTCATGGGCAGTTATTTTGCGCCTTGGTTTTTCCACACGCTTCCCTGTTGACTATTTTGAATGAAACGCTTGATTGTTCGATGATCACGCTTCAGAAGCTTTGCAATTTTAAGAGTGCTGCATCCCTCTGCAAGATATCTCACTATTTTTGACTTTTTTGAGCCTGTCAAGTCCTTCTTTTGACCCATTTTGCCAAAGGAAAGGAAGTTGCCTAATAATTATGCACACCTGATATAGGGTGTTGATGTCATTATACCACACCCCTTCTCATTACAGAGATGCACATCACCTAATATGCTTAATTGGTAGTAGGCTTTTGAGCCTATACAGCTTGGAGTAAGACAACATGCATAAAGAGGATGATGTGGTCAAAATACTCATTTGCCTAATAATTCTGCACTCCCTGTAGAAACTGAAAGGGGTTGATTCCCAAAGGTTACTTATTTTACACCTTAAATGTAAGGAGTGCTAATGCATGAAATAAACAAATAAGGGGATATAATTTATGAGATAAATAGATAAGGAGAGCTAAACCATGAGTTATGTCAAATAAGGAAAGCTAAACCATGAGTTATGTCAAATAAGGAGAGCTAAACCATGAGTTAAGTTAGATAAGGAGAGGTAAATTATGAAGTAAGTCATTTAAGGAGAGATAAATTGTGAGTTAATAAATAAGGTGAGCGAATTTAGCAGAAAAGCCTTGTGAAGCATGCCCAAAAAGTGCTAAGAAGTCATGTTTAACTTGTTTTGACCATTTATCTTGATTGGTTGGAGCATTAAAGGTATTTTATTGATAAAGTTAAGGAAATCCACTTGAAGCAGGCACCATCTATGTAAATAGTCGTCTCTTTATTGATTACATCAATTAAAAGCAGCGCTTACAACGACAGACCGCTGTTTCGAGCCAAAGTGCTCTTTATCAAGTTGTCAAAGCAACAGCTCCAGTGGTGTGGAATGCTGTAAGCCTGGGCACACGCCTTTCTCCTTTGATGGGTGCTGATCCAAACTTTTCGTGTATCTATTGATAAAGTTAAAAAATATGTCCTTGGAGAAAACTAAGGAGAGAAGTTAAAAGGATATGGGGCCTGATGCTATTCAAGGTGATAGGTAGCTTGCAGATGCGAGCTACTTATCACCTTGCCATTGCACGAGGAGTATCATGTGATGGCCGATCGTTAGTGAGCATTACTCAGGCGAAAGCCTGAGCGATGCTCCCTTGTCACGGGCGATGGGGAGCGAGGTTTTACCCTGTGGTGCTGTCCTTCAGCAACACGGCCTCGCTCCCCACACATGCGCACACCCGCCGCCATCTTCCGCCGCTGCATCTGGGGGTCTCCTTTAATAAGGAGACCCCCAGAGCTCCCCACCGGCCACCCCTAGTGTGTATAACCCCCCACGTAGTTGCAAAGATATTTCGAACCAATTTACCTACCGCCGCTTAACAACCCGCCGCATCTTGCTGTAAGTCCCCGACGTGTAATTACAGTGTATGAGTGACTGTAATTACTCTATGTATAGCAGAGTCCCGGCAAAGCATCTTTGATTTAGCCGCCGGGGCTCCCAATTGGTTCACAGTCTGGACCAATTAAATGGCTCAGACTGTGAACAAATGGGGAGCCCCGGCGGCTGATTCAAAGATGCTTTGCCGGGACTCTGCTATAGATAGAGTACAGTGACTCATACACTGTAATTACACATCGGGGACTTGTGGCGAGATGCGGCGGGTGTTAAGCGGCAGTAGGGAAATTGCTTCCTAGTATCTTTGCAGCCAAGTGGGGGGTTGCACAAACTAGCGGCGGCCGGCGGGGAGCTCTGGGGGTCTCCTTATTAAAGGAGACCCCCAGATGCAGTGGCGATGACGCGCGTTAGCATGTTTAGACCTGCTTTTTGCAGGTCTAAGATAAGGATTATGCCGGAGGCATGCAAAGTGTAATAGGACAGGGTGTAAGGAACTTGCTGGGCGATAATATTGCCCAAGCGAGTTTATTTAACACCCTGCCTAGGGCTAAATGCAATTGGATCAGGTGACTTTACTGTCGCCTGATTATCGGACTCACCAGCGTTTAAGTCTGAAAATTGCATCAGGCCCATAGTCCTTAAAGGACTTACGAGCCTAAATCATAAAAAAAGGTCTGTACCTGGATGAATTTTGAAGGCACGGAGGATGCCATCCGCGCCCTCCGTGCAGTTCCGCCGGGTCCCTGCTGCTTATTTATCCCCCAGCCGGATCCCGACCCCACAGCCCAGGTCGGGCTCTCCTGCCTCCTCAAATATGGCCGCCGGAGGAGGCCGCGGCTGCGCAGTCTGCACAGACGTGAGTGCAGCAGACAGGCAGTCAGGAATGTGGGATAAAAGGGAATCAAGGATTTGGATAAGAGAGGTACAGTTGTGTGTCATCAGCATACAAGTGGTACTGAAAACTAAATGAATTTATTAAGTCACTGTAAACCATGCATATGTTTGGAAAAAAGAAGAGGACCAAGGACAGAGCCCTGAGGAACCCCAGGAGACCGTGGCTGTAGAGAGAAGATGTGGTCTGAATAAAGATGCCATTAAAAATAAAAAGATTCTATTCTGTTCTGTTCATTAATTAATGTTCCCCAATAGAATCCAACGATGTGATAAAATCTGCCAGAGACTGATGAACCATCGTAATTTTAATTATTTTCTGGTTGAAGTTCATCAAAATTATTGATCACACCAAACAAAATATCTCAATTGAATGGGGACGGGGGTGGGGGCACACGGCAGTAGCAGTGGTAGATGGACAGCCTTCCATGGATATAAAAGTAGGCATCCCCCCCCCCCCCCCCCCAAAAAAAAAATATACTAATAATGGTCACTTGGGGCCCATCCAGAGTACTCATGGCAGTAGAGTATACTCACCTGTCCGTCTAGCGCATTCCCTCCTGTCCATTCCTGAACACCTGCCCCTCTTCTCCATGACTTGATGGCAGATCAGGTGGCCATAGGAGTCGAGACTGAAAGGACAAAGCTGGGAGCGCAGAATTCTGCAATGGGCTGGTGTTGTGCACTAGGATAACAAATGATTTACAGACTTTAATATTGTGACAATCCAGCCCCACGATCCCGTCTACAAGACGTTAAAAGACCGGTTGCTGGATCTTCAGAAGAAGGTAGTAATGTGACAGAGCGTGCCAATCTCATCTAATCTGCTCCCGTTAGCATTAGCAGGAAGTACGGTGAGCAGACTGACAATAAAGATTGGTTGCAACTCTGTTGACAATATGTAATGTGACAATCACTCACCAATCCCGTATTACTAGGCCACTGTTGCCATGCCAGTCTCGTGCACTAGAGACTCCTGGAGGCATATTCACTGTGTGCATAGTAAACAGTTAAGATTGGTTGGAGGTGCCCATACATGTACAATCACAATTGTATGTACAATCGGTAAACTAAAAATATCGATTTCGCACTGGAAATCGGGTAATTTCCCTGCCACCACTGTCCCTGTTGAATGGAGTGGACAGTCTACAACTAGCTACTCCTAAAAGGAAGAAAACGGTTATTTACAACCTAGCTAGCAAATCAACAATTTATAAGAAAATAATAAAACCATACGGTAGTATGACTCTCCAGAGGGAAGATTCTTTGTAGCAACAATCAAATGACCAGAACAGGCACAAGACTGAACGATAAAATTGTTAGTTTTATTCTAAAACTACATACACACAGCATACTTTAGCCCACAGATAAATATACCTGTCCGGCAGAACAGACTGGTTTGATAGAAAGAGAGTAGAGATAAAAGACAAACAGAATGTCTTAAATGTTCAAATACCGTTATTGATAGTCCATGCGGCAATCGCCTTTGGCGGAAAGTCCACGATGGCGATTGCCATGCCTTTGTGAGAAATAATCCAAGGGGTTTTTGCCAGTGTCCAGCTGGCTGTCCGATGTTATTAGACAAAAAGATTTCAGATGAAGGACTTTTTGGACCCTGGACAACCTAGGTCCAGTTAAGTTATACCGCTCACTTCAACCAGGAGGAGTTAAGGCGGGGATCACACACCTCTTTGGAACCTGAGAGGAACCAGACCCTTCTCATGGAGACTGAAATATATCTAAATCAGGTTAGGTGTTGTATCTCCAAAACCGTACGTGTTATGTTAAATCTAATAAAATTTTTAGGTCGATCAGACTTTATCAATAACAATGATATCAAACTTGAGGGGTCAGGAGCGAACTGCAACCCCAAAATGCATATCTCTGCTTTGGCAGGGCTTACCGTGAATTCGGAAACATCCAATCGTGTGGTTTGTTACGGATTTCATAATGAGTGGGTTCTAACGTCCGACGCCCATTTGGAAAGTCATATTTATGACAAAAGATGGATTTCATATTTGTGAGTTCACAGAAAGGTTTCCTAACTGGTCAGTGAGAAAGCAGCTGTTTTCTCTAAGTGGCTTCTGCAGGATGCTAGCAGGACCCCCTGTGGCTAGCTCTTTGGCTGCTCTTTTCATGTACGGAACTCTGAGGTAGTACCTTTTGGCTGCTCTGGGTGAAGGTGTCAAAAATACAGACATCATTCTCCCAGAAGCTTGGGTTTTACAATTTATGTCAAGCACATATCTGTCTTCATCTGATGGATGAGCCATAAACTTTCCAGGGATGCTTGGGAACAGCTTTCACACATTGGTGCGAGGTTTTGTAATTAGAAGCTACCAAAGTGCCATTGAAAAGCGAGAGAGGAAAAAAAGTTGATTTAAAAAAAATGTCATTTTTACTATTTTGCAATGGAATTTGCTTTTGCGACTTGAATGGCGCACATGCGGTTTTCTCGGGAACCATGTGAGCGTCACAAATATCAAGACTCAACCGACATAAAATTAACTTTTACATCAAATTATTCAAATATGAGCTTTTTGGACCTGAATTTGACACTAGAGGGTGATATGATTACTGTACTTATTATCTTCACTTACAGCCAGGAAACCTACAGGGGGAGGTCTACTGTCATAATCCTCTTCCCTGCATAGGGGTAGCCATGTCAGATAGTTCCAGTGAACATGCAGGAACTGAGTTGTCAATGTTTCAGAACCTTGGAGTGATGTGGCTCTATAGAGCAAAAAACAAGGAGAGACTGCTACACTCACGTGTGTTACACATATGGGAGCAGGGAAATCGGATGCCAGAATTCAAGAAGATAACCAAGGAAGTCCCGCTGCACCAAATGTTAGGGTGAAGTAGAAAATCTTTTATTCTTTAATCCATCATCAATGTTACAGATAAAAGGTCACAGGTATCGGAGCTATAGATGGCTCCTTAATCATAGCTACAAATGCATGTGTTACACAAGTTATATAGTGGATAGACACACCCCAAGGGGCGTCAGTCTTGTTCTTAAAGGTACATACATCATAGTCTAAGATAATGTGAACCACTACAACATATACATAAAAAATCTATTTAAAAGCACATAGAAAACTGCATCAGTGTATAGCAACCCATTAATCACAATAATTCTTATTAGAACACATTGGGCCATATGCAAAAAGTTTTTCTCCTGAGTTTTCTCCTAGGTGATATCTTTACAACTTGTTATAAAATGCTTTTGAAGTCACCAGCAAGCAAGAATACTCAAAATAATTTTGATAGTACTTTTTCACCAATTTTGGGTACATTTTCATTTGTAGAATGCTGAAAATGTAGTTTACAGAGATGTTGAAAATTATCTCCTAGGACATAACTCAGGTGAAAAAATTAATTGCATATGGGCCATTGTCTCGCAAAGAAGGGATTAGTAACAGCTTCTAAAAGAGGGAGAAGAAAAAAAAAGGGGGGGGGGGACAGAAGACAGGAGCAAGAGAGGACAGATGGAGAAATCTTCGGAGCAAATATCCCTTTAACAAACTAGACACATATATATATATATATATATATATATATATATATATATATATATATATACTGTATATATACACCTATATATAGAGAGAGGTCTAAGCAGGAAAATAGGGAGGAGAAGAGACATAGGGCTTGATGCACAAAGCCGTGCTAACTGTTTAGCACGGGCGTGCTAAACAGTTAGCACGTGAAGTGCCGCTCGCAGACTTTTGCGTATCAAAGTGCTGCGATCGCGGACATTTGCGCGCGATAACGCAGACTTTGCACGCAATCACGCAGACTTTTGCACGCGATTGGCGGCAAATGTCCGCGATCGCGCAATGGCAGCACTTTGCCTGCCCCAAAGTCCGCGAGCGGCACTTCACGTGCTAACTGTTTAGCACGCCCGTGCTAAACAGTTAGCATGGCTCTGTGAATCAAGCCCATAGTCTATTATCTTTCATAGAACGTGTTAAGGTCCAATCTAGAATTGAGACCCAAAGGGGAACGTGTCCCCAATTTCCAAATCCAAAAGGCCTCTCGTTTTAATAACCTCCTATACAGATCCCCTCCCCTTAATAAGCATGTTACTATCTCTATACCTTGAAACCTAAACCCTAACATATTGCCTGAATAAACATAAAAGAAATGCTTGGATACGCTGGAGGCATTAGTGATATATGCAACATTCCTAATGCATCTTCCAGCGCTATTATAGTGTTCCGAGATTCTCTGACGGAGAGGGCGAGTGGTACACCCCACATATTGCACCCCACACTCTATGCACGTGATCAGATAAACAACATTATAGGATTGGCAATGAATATACTGCCTAATATCATAGCTGTTGTGCCTGGAGAGCGAGATACCTACAAGTGGGTTTAGGTCTATCTGTGCTCTGAAACAGGCTGGGTGAAAGACTGGTGCCCAAAGTAGCGGCACATCATGAAGAAAAACCACAGCCTTCCATCAGCACAGCGTGGAGTTTGGGATCCGAATGGAGGACAGGCAAGTATTTCTTAATAATATTGACAATCTGGTTATTGTAACGATTGTGGAATTCTCTCCGTGATCAGTGCACAAGACGTGCGCTGACACTGCAGAAATCCTCCACAAGCGTGTAATTTGAGGGAACCCAGCAAAAGGTGCAATGCACCTGTAGAGGGAAACTCCTGTCGGCAGAGGGAGCTGTGGAGTGCAGAGGAACAGCTCCTCTACCCTGCTACACATGCCAGACAGGAATTGTACGAAGGGAAGAAACGCAGGGCAAGATAGCCCTGAAAGAGAGAGATCAAAGCGACAGAGGGTATGTGTGTCCACCAAACTAGTCGCCACCCTGCGACGATGAACACACAACCATGAAGACAAAGTGAGAGAAGGCAATCGCCAGAGATGGCGATTGCTAACAGCGACACAAGACTGAATAAGCACAGATGAGAAATGTATGTATGTCCACCAATCTAGCCGCCACCCTGCGACGGCGGACATACAACAAAGGAAACCAAGTGAGAACGCAATCGCAAGAGAAGCGATTGCGAAAGAGAATGAGCACAGGGACAGATTGTATGTGTGTGCACCAAACTAGTCGCCAACCCGCGACGGTGCATACACAATAGCAGATACGAAGTAGGAACGCAATCGCGAGAGAGGCGATTGCCAGAGGTGACACAAGGCGACAGCAAGGCAGAGCACGAGAGTAGCAAAGGCACAGCAAATCATACAATGAGAAGATAAGGAAAATAACAAACGGTAGCTAAACACGAACACTGCACTCATTCGCAGCAGTGCACGCGTTTATGCGCGGTCTCCGCGTGATAAGCACAACAGAGACAAGCACGCCTAACTAACCACCGACAGACAAACATGAAACAGAGGACTTGAGCGCTTGCTTAATGGTTACCTCACCGAGCCTCCAGCAAGCGTTCGTAGCAGACAGGACAGATACACGAAAGCAGGAATAAGTGAGAGAGACGGATCCACAGCACTAGCACAAGAGGCTAGTGCGATCCAGGAAGACAGAACAGAAGGATCCACAGCACTAGCGCAAGAGGCTAGTGCGATCCAAGTATAGAAAGAGAGATGGAGATCAGACGGATCCACAGCACTAGCGCAAGGCGAGTGCGATCCTGGCAAGACAGAACAGATGAGATAGCTGGTAGCAACCGCTGCTCCAGCTATACTCTGAGTACAAAGATCAGAACGACTTCCTGTCGGCCACCGCTGGGACAGGACAATCGCAACAGACAAACAAAACAGATATGCAATCCTAACTGCACTAGGGAATCTGCCTAGTGCAGTTCCAGGAATTACTCTAAGATAATCTTTAAACAAAGAGCAAGGCTGACACTCCAGGCAAGTTACACAGGACTAACCCTTATGACCAGCAAAGGACTCTGGGAAACATAGCTCTTTGTATTGCCAGTCATCAAAGGAAGCAGGTAGGTGATTTCCATAACGAGTGTATGCAAATTCCCCAGCAGCAGAACAGACCAGAAACTTGTAATGGAAAAACAGGTCTCTCTTGCAGAGACCTGCAGCCCACAGACTAGAGGAATGGTCAAACAGCTGTCTGCCAGTGCATCCAGCTGGGCGGATCATTACAGTTATATTCCAAACTATAAGAGGTAACAAAATGTATACCTTTATTGCGTTGCCTGTTCCTACAGCCGGAGCCTGGGGTCAATAGGTCTTTTCTTTTCTTACACAGAACACGATCTCTTGCTTCTGCTATCTAATCTCCCCGATACCCTCGGTCAAGGAGTCTAGATTCTACCAAACCTAACTCCTGCTGTTACCTACCGGGATCCGAGCAGTTTCTCGCTGCTCTAATCATCTCACCATGTGGAATAGATTTTAGTGTATGTTTAGGGTGGCAGCTTGTTGCTAAAAGCAACGAGTTGCCTTCAAATGCCTTTCTAAATGTTCTGGTATGAATCCTCCCCAATGTGACCTGGCCACTCAAAGTAAGATCCAAGTAGTCTATTTCTGTGGCACTATGGGACATCGTGAAGGACAGATTCAGATCATTGTTGTTACAATATGCCAAAGCCTTGGCTAGGTCACCCTCAGGACCTCTCCACACCAGCAGCAGATCATCGATGTATCTAGCATACCAAAATAAAGAGTCTGAAAAGGGGTTGTGTTCTCCAAAGATGCGGTGCTCCTCCCACCATCCCATATACAAATTTGCAAGGGATGGGGAGAACTTGGCTCCCATAGAAGCTCCGCATCTTTGCTCCGCATCTTTGGAGATAGTACACCCCGTCAAAAATAGAATCATTTCCAAATCCTTCTGGATTTGGAAATTGGGGACACGTTCTCCTTTGGGTCTCAATTCCAGATCGGACCTTAACTACTTCCCGACCGCCGTATAGACAAATGGCGGCCGGGAAGCTGACGCCGCAAGGACCGCCGTATAGACAAAATGCGGCGGTCCTTGTATGGGCGTGGGCGGAGCGATCGCGTCATCCGTGACGCGATCCTCCGCCGGGAGTCGGAAGCCTGGCATTTTGCCTCTGCTCGCCGGCCACTTAGCAGAGCCGGCGAGCGGAGGAATCCGTAACAATGGCCAATCAGAATGTATAAGGCACTTTGTTAAGTAAACAAAGTGCCTTATACGTGCTTCCTCCTCGCCTCGTGGTCTCATTGTTGCAGAGACCACTAGCGAGGAGGAAGCACTTTGTGAGTATACAGCACACACGTTTTTTTTTGCCTACAGCCCCCCTGATCTCCCACCCCAGGCCTCATACCCCCCCTGATCACCCCAGCAGACCCCTGCCAGCACCCTTGCACCCCTTTAAAAACCCCAACCCCCCCACCTATCACTAACTTTAAACGCTATCCCCTGCGTTAGGTCCCTAACTGCCTCCTAGTCACCCCTGATCCCCCCCCCCTACCTTTAGATCACCCCCAGACTCCATCCCAGACTACCCCCCTGTATACTGTATACATCTGTATACAGCTACCTTACCCTCTGATCCCCCTCTGATCCCCCTCTGATCACCTGTCTATCACCTGTCCATCACCCCTTGGCACCCCCACCCATCAGAGCAGACCCTAACTGCCCCGCGGGGGTAACCGATCACCTGCCCAGGCCCTCGATTGCCCTCATACCCCCCTTCTGATTACATCCCCTGCTCTTTGTTTACATCTGTCCTCCCCAGCAATCACTAACTGATCTGCGATCAGTAACCCCCTGTGTCTGCCTCTCATCAGATCAGGACTCAGTTTGCCCCGTGCAGGCTCCTGATCAACCCCCCACTCCCTCAAATCGCCCTCAGACCCCCCCCTAATCACCGTCCAAGTGCATTGTTTTTGACTGTGCTGCGCTTGTATTCGATTGTGCTGCGCTTGTATTTGATTGGGCTGCGATTGTATTTGATTGTCCCGTGATCTGCTTCGATTGTCCCGTGATTGTTTGATTGCCTGAGACCCCACTTCCCACCACACCCAACCCCACCCTCCCCCCCCCCCCACCACACCCAACCCCACCCTCCCCCCACCACCTCCAACCACCACCTTCCGAGTGCATCAGATTTGCTTGTGCTGTGATTGGAGTCGATTGTGCTGTAATTGTATTTGATTGTCCCGTGATCGGCTTCGATTGCCCCGTGATTGTTTGATTGCCTGAGACCCCACTTCCCGCCACACCCAATCCCACCCTCCCCCCATCACCTTCCGAGTGCATCAGATTTGATTGGGCTGTGATTGGAGTCGATTGTGCTGTAATTGTATTTGATTGTCCCGTGATCGGCTTCGATTGCCCCGTGATTGTTTGATTGCCTGAGACCCCACTTCCCGCCACACCCAATCCCACCCTCCCCCCATCACCTTCCGAGTGCATCAGATCTGCTTGTGCTGTGATTGGAGTCGATTGTGCTGTAATTGGATTTGATTGTCCCGTGATTGTTTGATTGCCTCTGAGACCCCACTTCCCACCAACCCCAATACCTCTCAAATACTCCCTTTTTGCTAGGTAGGTGCTCTTTTTTTCTGGGTAGTCTCGGAGGAAAACCCCATAAATTTAGCAATCCAAAATGGCAAGAAGGGGGCTTTCCGATGACGAGGTATACAGGTATATGGACCAGTCGGATGAGTTCTTTTGGGAAGAATCATCCGTCGAATCTTCCGGGTCCAATTTTGAACCTGTAGAAAGCAGTGGTTCCCTGACCGATACTGATGACGAGGCTATGGTCCCGGCTACAGCCAGGCGTACCAGACCCCAAGTCGTTAGACCGCAGGTGGCGCAGGATCCGCCTCAAGGGCAGCAGGGTGGTGCTAGCGCTGTTGATAGTTTTCTTGGTGAGGCAGGCACCAGCAGCGCAGCATCTCCTGGACTTAGTGCCAGTGCTTCCGTAGACCCTGACGAAGTGGTGAGCGTCAGCATGGAAGTGGAAACTGGTACGGTGGCAAGTGCAGTAGTACCCCCGTCGCAGCCACCAAGAAGAAGACGGGCCCGTAGTACCCATAGACTCCCAGAGGTGCTGGCACAACCAGATTGGCAATCCCCTGATTCCGCCGCACCCGTAGTGCCCCCTTTCACCGCCCAGTCTGGAGTCCAGGTGGCGACAGCTCATCTAGGAACGGCCCTAGACTTTTTGCAGCTGTTCATCACCCAGGTTCTCCTGGACTTAATTGTGGTTGAGACCAATCGTAAAGCCACACAATTCATCACCGAGCACCCGGAGAGCATGTATGCCCAGCCTTTCGGGTGGAAACCAGTCCAAGTTTCCGACATTAAAATCTTTTTGGCCCTTATCCTTCACTTGGGACTAATGAAACAAAATGTATTGCGGTCGTATTGGTCTACGAACCCAGTACATCATGTTCCCTTGTACCCTGCTGCCATGTCCAGGACACGATTTGAGTCCATCCTGCGCTTCCTGCACTTCAACGACGACGAAACCTGTCTTGAAAGGGGAGACCCTGCTTATGACCGGCTCCACAAAATTCGGCCCCTCATAGACCACCTGTCCTCAACATTTGCAGATGCTTATATCCCTGAACAGAACATCTGCGTAGACGAGTCCCTCTTACGCTTTACCGGGCGCCTTGGCATCAAACAGTACATCCCAAGCAAGCGCGCCCGGTATGGGGTGAAACTGTATAAGCTCTGTGAAAGGGCCACAGGCTATACATGTCGTTTTAGGGTCTATGAGGGAAAAGACTCAAAATTGGAGCCGGTCGGATGCCCTGACTACCTGGGGAGCAGTGGAAAGGTTGTGTGGGACTTGGTGTCACCCTTGTTCCGGAAGGGGTACCATCTTTTTGTGGACAATTATTACACAAGTGTGGCCCTCTTTCAGCACTTAAAGTTAGAAGGAATCCGATGCTGTGGCACTGCGCGGCCTAGTCGCCAGGGCTTCCCCCAACGGCTCGTTACCACCAGACTTCAACGGGGGCAGAGGGCCGCCTTGCGTACTGAAGACCTGCTCGCGGTGAAATGGAAGGACAAGAGGGACGTTTACTTTCTGTCCACCATTCACACAGACACGACTGTCCAAATTCAACGGGCAACTAAGGTCATTGAAAAGCCCCTTGTCGTCCACGAATATAATGTCAACATGGGAGGGGTGGACTTCAATGACCAGAGGTTAGCGCCCTATTTAGTTACCCGGAAAACAAGACGCTGGTATAAGAAAGTGTCTTTTTATCTGATTCAATTGGCAGTTTACAACAGCTTTGTTCTCTACAGTAAGGCTGGGAGAACTGGATCTTTCCTCCAATTTCAGGAACAGATCATTCTGGACATCCTGTATCCAGGAGGTGCCAGGCCCCCCCCCCCAGATGCAACTAGCCGACTGCATGGTAGGCATTACGCCTATCAGATTCCGTGTGCCCCAGGTCAACGCATCCGAAGAAAACGTTGTCGTGTCTGCAGCAGGACTGGAAGAAGGAATGACACCAGTTTTTATTGTCCCCGCTGTCCTGACCAGCCTGGCCTATGCGTAGGGCCGTGTTTTGAGAGGTACCACGAGCAGGTACACTATTAGAACCTAGGGAACTCCAGACACAGGAGTAGGCACACACTCAGTGGTCTTTTGCACATTGTCGCAGGGAGAGGAGAGGTAAGCTTGAAGACCAAACGGGTAAGCATAAAAGTGGGAAGAAGGATCGGTTTCCATGCTTGATATTGCTGATCTGTCCTGGATTGGCGATATAAGACGGCATGTTTGAATTTCCCTTGAGTGTGGACACCCCCGGTTTATATGTGATTTGGGCCGATGATGATGCTTTAATGCCACACAGAGTCATCTCTATTGGCAGGCATATTGCTGTATCCTACAGGCATAATGCTGTATACTAAAGTTCTGAGGCCCAGTCACATAAGTTGGTGGCTCACCCTGAGTGCAGGGTGGCACGGGGTGTCTCTCACCTGAGGTTATCACTGCCATTGATGTGGAGGAAGATCTGCCATTGATGGGGAGCAAGGTATGTTTGCCGTTCATTTTTCCTTTCAGCCCAGAGTGCATTACTTGTATACCCAATATAAGGAGTATAGCAGAAACTCCTAATACTGGCCATACATGTAATGATTGCAGAGACCCTAAAATGCCAGGACAGACTCCACAAATGACCCCATTTTGGAAAGAGGACACCCTAAAGTATTATGTGAGGTGCACAGTGAGTTCATAAAAGATTTTAATTTTTGTCACAAGTTAGCAGAATTTTTTTTTTTATTTTTTTTTAACAAAGTGTCATTTTCCGTTAACTTGTGACAAAAAATAAAATTTTCAATGACCTCACCATTACCCTCATGGAATACCTTGTTGTGTATTCTTTCCAAAATGGGGTCATTTGTGGGGTTTGTTAACTGTCCTGGCAAGTGGGCGGGGTGCTAAATTGTGAGCACCCCTGTAAAGCCTAAAGGTACTCATTGGACTCTGGGCCCCTTAGAGCAGTTAGGGTGCAAAAAAGTGCCACACGTGGTATTGCCGTACTCGGGAGAAGTAGTACAATGTGTTTTGGGGTGTATTTTTACACATACCCATGCTGGGTGGGAGAAATACCTCTGTAAATGACAATCTTTTGATTTTTTTACGCACAATTGTCCATTTACAGAGTTATTTCTCCCACCCAGCATGGGTATGTGTAAAAATACACCCCAAAACACATTGTACTACTTCTCCCGAGAACGGCGATACCACATGTGTGGCACTTTTTTGCACCCTAACTGCGCTAAAGGGCCCAAAGTCCAATGAGCACCTTTAGGATTTCACAGGTCATTTTGCGGAATTTGATTTCCAGACTCCTCCTCACGGCTTAGGGCCCCTAAAATGCCAGGGCAGTATAGGAACCCCACAAATGACCCCATTTTAGAAAGAAGACACCCCAAGGTATTCCGTTAGGAGTATGGTGAGTTCATAGAAGATTTTATTTTTTGTCGAAAGTTAGCGGAAAATAGATTTTTAATGTTTTTTTCACAAAGTGTCATTTTCCACTAACTTGTGACAAAAAATAAAATCTTCTATGAACTCACCATACTCCTAACGGAATACCTTGGGGTGTCTTCTTTCTAAAATGGGGTCATTTGTGGGGTTCCTATACTGCCCTGGCATTTTAGGGGCCCTAAACCGTGAGGAGTAGTCTGGAAATCAAATTCCGCAAAATGACCTGTGAAAGCCTAAAGGTGCTCATTGGACTTTGGGCCCTTTAGCGCAGTTAGGGTGCAAAAAAGTGCCACACATGTGGTATCGCCGTACTCGGGAGAAGTAGTACAATGTGTTTTGGGGTGAATTTTTACACATACCCATGCTGGGTGGGAGAAATATCTCTGTAAATGGACAATTGTGTGTAAAAAAATCAAAAGATTGTCATTTACAGAGGTATTTCTCCCACCCAGCATGGGTATGTGTAAAAATACACCCCAAAACACATTGTACTACTTCTCCCGAGTACGGCGATACCACATGTGTGGCACTTTTTTGCACCCTAACTGCGCTAAAGGGCCCAAAGTCCAATGAGCACCTTTAGGATTTCACAGGTCATTTTGCGGAATTTGATTTCCAGACTCCTCCTCACGGCTTAGGGCCCCTAAAATGCCAGGGCAGTATAGGAACCCCACAAATGACCCCATTTTAGAAAGAAGACACCCCAAGGTATTCCGTTAGGAGTATGGTGAGTTCATAGAAGATTTTATTTTTTGTCGAAAGTTAGCGGAAAATAGATTTTTAATGTTTTTTTCACAAAGTGTCATTTTCCACTAACTTGTGACAAAAAATAATATCTTCTATGAACTCACTATGCCTCTCAGTGAATACTTTGGGATGTCTTCTTTCCAAAATGGGGTCATTTGGGGGGTATTTATACTATCCTGGAATTCTAGCCCCTCATGAAACATGACAGGGGGTCAGAAAAGTCATAGATGCTTGAAAATGGGAAAATTCACTTTTGGCACCATAGTTTGTAAACGCTATAACTTTTACCCAAACCAATAAATATACGCTGAATGGGTTTTTTTTTATCAAAAACATGTTTGTCCACATTTTTCGCGCTGCATGTATACAGAAATTTTACTTTATTTGAAAACTGTCAGCACAGAAAGTTAAAAAAATCATTTTTTTGCCAAAATTCATGTCTTTTTTGCTGAATATAATAAAAAGTAAAAATCGCAGGAGCAATCAAATCGCACCAAAAGAAAGCTTTATTAGTGACAAGAAAAGGAGCCAAAATTCATTTAGGTGGTAGGTTGTATGAGCGAGCAATAAACCGTGAAAGCTGCAGTGGTCTGAATGGAAAAAAAGTGGCCGGTCCTTAAGGGGTAGAAAGCCCTAGGTCCTCAAGTGGTTAACACGTTCTATGAAAGATAATAGACTATGTCTCTTCTCCTCCCTATTTTCCTGCTTAGACCTCTCTCTCTATATAGGTGCACACACACACACACACACACACATATACAGTATATACATACATATATATGTATATATATATATATATATATATATATATATATATATATATATATATATATATATATATATAATGTCTAGTTTGTTAAAGGGATATTTCTTCCTAGATTTGCTCTGAAGATTTCTCCATCTGTCCTCTCTTGCTGTGTGGTGGACTATTCTGTCCCCCCCCCCCCCCCCCCCCCCCTGACTTTTTTTTCTTCTCCCTCTTTTAGAATCTGTTACTAATCCCTTCTTTGCGAGACAATGTGTTCTAATAAGAATTATTGTAATTAATGGGTTGCTATACACTGATGCAGTTTTCTATGTGTTTTTTAATAGATTTTTTTATGTATATGTTGTAGTGGTTCACACTATCTTAGACTATGATGTATGTACATTTAAGAACAAGACTGGCGCTCCTGGGGGTGTGTCTAGCCACTATATAACTTGAGTAACACATGCATTTGTAGCTATGATTAAGGAGCCATCTATAGCTCCGATACCTGTGACCTTTTATCTGTAACATTGATGATGGATTAAAAAATAAAAGACTTTCTACTTCACCTTAACATTTGGTGCAGCAAGACTTCCTTGGTTATCTTCTTGATGTGGCTCACCCATGCATGAATTGTAACGGGATAGCACTCTATACTTGCAGTGCCAGGGTCCCCAGTTCAAATCTGTGCCATATGGCTATCAGCATGGAGTTTGTATGTTCTCCCTGTGTTTATGTGGGTTTCCTCCTTGGACTCTGATTTCCTCTCACATTCCAAAAACACACGTGCAAGTTAAAGAGGAACTGTAGTTAAAATACCATAATGAATAAAATTGCTTTCTTTTTACAATCTTCATTTGTAGATTATTTAGACAGAGTTTGCCTGTTGTAAAATCTTTCCTCTACCTGAATTACATTCTGAAATTTATTACTGGTGGTGAGATCTTGAGTTCTGCCAGGTGATCTGTACGGAACCTTCGTTACTGAGAGTTCTATGCACGGGGCAAATGCTGTATGCTTAGCAGTTGGAAAAAGGTGTTATTTCCCACAATGCAACAAGGTTACCAAACAGCAACCTGTCAGGACCATAGTCATTACATCACACTGTGGGAGGGATTTTATCACAATATCAGCCTCACAGACACCTCTGATGATTTATTTGAGAAAAGGTAAAGATTTATCATGGGAAAGGTGGTATCAGCTACTGATTGGGATGAACTTCAATCCTGGGTTAAAGTTCTACTTTAATTTATCAAAAAAATGGCCTTAGACTACAATACACATATAAGAAATGACTCCTCTGAGGGACAGTGAGTGACATGACTATATACACTATGGAAAGTGTAGTGGAATCAGAATCCGTACCATTTATTTCACCAAGCACAAGGGGCAGGAGTTGTACCCTGATTTGGCTTTGGCTCATACAGATTCTGGAAAGAGGGGAAGACATCAGTGCTACATAAATACACAATAATAATAATAATTGCCATATAGAAGTCTGCATTTCCAGTACCCGAAATACAGATTCACATAGTCTGAAGCACGTTATTGTTACTGAACTCCCCCTCAAATGCCTGTTGTATTCTCTGTTGAAGTCAAAAGATTTTTGTTCAAACACAAAATCTACTAGGGCATAAATGAACGTATAACGATGTCCGAATCAGGATCCCACTCTCCAAGAACAAATGCAGCTGCCCCGATTCTTTTCTCATGGTAAATCGATGTCTAGAAAGATTTTATGTCAATTTCCATGGGGAAGGAGCCGGGGGTGTGTGTGTAAATATCATCAAAGATGTGGAGCACCTATCCCTTGTTTTCTACCAAAGTCGCCGGATTACAGGATTACAGGAGCCTCCATGGAAGGAACTAAGAGGATGCCGGGGGGACCTCGCAGGCTACGGGGGCTGGAGGAAGCCTTAGGTAAGTCCAGATTTCTTTTTTTTGGCACTGTTTAAGGTCCCTTTAAGGAGATACCATGGGTTGTGTTGCTGCTTGAATTCAGGTTTCCTTTTTTGGAAACTTGGATAGTGCCATCCAAAGCAGTTCAGCACCATTAAGGAATCACAGAGTTGCGTTCCACATCTCTCTTTACGTGACTCAGATGCTTCCTCCTTCTGAGTTGAAAGTGCAACGTTGAGTACAGCTATGTGACTCTGTCCGATGGTGCTGAATTGCTGTGGACAGCATTATCCGGGTTTCTGAACAAGGAAACCTGGCTTCAAACAGCAATCATGAGAACACCACATTAAATACAGTTGTACAAAGACTGCCTTCGCCTTCCTGATCAGGGATGAGCAGAAACTACGCCAGTGCGAATTTACGCATCGTAGTTCGCATCTACGCATCGTAGTTAGTGGGTGAAGTTTCAAAACTATGCTTATGAATTTACGCATAGCGAAGTACTGTTACGCGTAGCTTACACCCACTATGCGTAGTTAACATGTGTATTGCGTAGCGAAGTACAAAAGAGTTACTCACGTCTAATTTTCCGCGTGCGTGCTTACAAATTTACGCATTGGAAAGGGGAATGTACGCAGAGAAGAGGTCCCGGTATAAGCAAATAAAAAGGAATTAATGTGTAAGATTTTCTGCATACGGGCATAAGCATCCGCATACACTACGTTTTGCACTACGCGTAATTGTATATTTTAACTCGTAGTCTATGAAATGCATACGAAGCGAATATTTGATTTCGAAGCCGTAGTTTGGCGAAGCGTAATTACGTAAAACTATGCGTAGTTCCAGCGTAGCGAAGTTGGCTGACTACGAACATCCCTATGATGTGCTTTTTGAGATCAGAACTGGCACCACCATCAAGGCCGGATTTACACTTTTTCTGCCCCTAGGCCAGGTGTGTTGTAACTCACCTTCCTTATCTACTTTAGGACCATGGTGATTGAAATCTACGCCCTGTTTTGATGGTTACCTGGCTCCAAGGGCGTAGATTTCAATTCAATGCCGCAGCATGCATCCGCCGTTTTCATCGCTCTTGACGATCTCACCGCTGTCTTCCCACTGTGTGCCATCGCAGATCACTTGCTCTGCCTATCTCTATGACGGCAGAGCCCTGTGAGCGGGTCACTCAGGAGCCGATTTCATTGGCTCCTGGCCGTGTCTATCAATGTAAGCAACTCTCGTAGGCTTACATTGATAGACACGGTCAGGAGCCAATGAAAATGGCCCCTGACCGGCTCACATGACTCTGCCATCATAGAGATGGCAGAGTGGGTGTCCTGAGGATCCCGGCGTGCGTCATGGACGGCGGTTGTGGCGGGTATATGTGTCGATTGGCCGTTATATTACTTAAGTGATTAAGCAGCAGTTCCCCTCCTATTCCATGTGCAGCCCCCTCCTCCATGTGTAACATCCATGTAGTGCAGCAGCTCTCGGATGGCTGACTTGGACATTAGATTCCCTCATTTATGTGTTACTCCCTATTTCCAGCCTCCTCTTTCATATGTAGCATCCTCTTTTTTACGTCCAGGTGACCCCTCGGGCTGCCGCCGCCCAAGACCCAGACTTTCGTTGCCTTTCCAGAAATCCGGCGCTGACCACCATATACTATCCCCAGGCTGCCCAGATGCTGAAACTCTGTCACAGTTTCAATGTATTTCCCATATACTTGAAACTCTGTGTTAATCCAAGTTAAAGATTGGCAAGAAGCCTTCCTTGGCATTGCTGCTGCTTGTGTTTTTGTGAAATTATTCTCTTCTGAAGAATAGATCCTTTTACTTTTTTGAGTGGTGCTGTTACTTTTTTTCCCCTTTCTTTATTCCTCTTTAAGTGCAACACACTTTTAAAAATGGCTTCAAATCGCTACACAGCGGACTCCAGCCGCAAATTGTCCAACTGGGAGATTATCTCCGCGTACTAATGTGCTTCACTTATCTTTCCATTTTTCCTGTCCTCCGCGACAGATCCGTTATCGCTGTTGTGGCACGCCGGATAAAAGGACCGCAAACAAAAGCTTCTCAAGGCACCGAGGTGTTCCTAACAGAAAGCAGTTTACCATTTGTTGTGCCGCGGCTGTGCACAGTGCAGGGAAACCTCAAGGGTTTAAGGTGAAACTCTACCATCTTACCCCATAACAAACAGATAAAATAGCTGACTCCCATGTGTTTTTACCGATATTTATTCTGTATACAGCTTCATGGTTACTGATACTTTGTTATAAAAAGATACATGTCCATCAAGATCATTGTCTTCTGGCTCCTGTTTTTATAGTCTAGCGAAAGGTAGAATAGAGACCCCCAGGAGAGAGGTACTTAAAGTGAACCTGAATTGAGAAAAATTATTCAAAATAAACACATGAGGTACCTGCAAATAAATATTAAGAAAACAAAAAATGGACACTAAGATCCCGATATAGTGTAGTAAGTACTGGTATTGGATGAAGAATGTGAAAGTAAGTATATGTATACTCACAAACCAGAGTTACCACTTAGGCAACCACTGTAAATGCAGGTGGGGAGATTAGACCTGTCCCCACAGGATTAATGTGGTATAAACCCCTGACATAATATTCAATAAAAACATGTCTTACTACTTTTTATATGCCATACGGTTATCATATTTGCTTTTGTGCATAAGTATGATTATGCATATAGAAATTACAAGTTCCCAAAGTACATTTTTTTTGCTCTGAGAGCTGACTTTGCATTTTATTCATAACTGGTTTTATTCATTTTTAAATTTAAGCAGAAATACTGTGAGGATCCGCGTGGCTGCCTGCGCAGGCAGGCAGCCTTTTGACCACTGTTCAGGTCTGCATTCTGCAGGTCTCAGGAAGAGAGACCTTTTGTCAGTTGTGCAGCTTGCTGCTGAGGAATTTGCATACGTTTGTCATGCAGATTGCCTAGCCACATCCCTTGTGGGCTTGCTCTATAAAGAGCTATGTTTCCCACAGTAAGTTGCTGGTCATAAGAATTAGTCCTGTGGAACACTCGCCTGGAGTGTCAGCCTTGCTCTTTGTTTGAAGATTAGCCTAGAGTAATTCCTGGGACTGCACTAGGCAGGTTTCCCTAGTGCAGTTAGGTTTGCATTATTTGTATTGCCTGTTCTGTCTGTCTGTGGGGTGCTAACCAGAGCAGCGGTTGTTGCTGCTAGGCCCTTCTGTTTTGTTGTTGCCTTACTTGGATCGCACTCGCTCTGACGGTAAGAGCAGTGGATCATATCTCTTACGTATTCCTGTTTCCGTGTATCTGTCTTGTCTGCTACGAACGCTTGCTGGAGGCTCGGTGAGGGAACCGTTAAGCAAGCGCTCGCGTCCTCTGTTTTATGTTTGTCTGTCGGTGGTTAGTTAGGCGTGCTTGTCCCTGTTGTGCTTATCACGCGGGGTCTGCGCATAAAACGCGTGCACTGTTGCGAATGAGTGCGGTGTTCGTGTTTAGTTAGCGTTTGTTATTTTCCTTATCTCCTCATTGTATGATTTGCTGTGCCTTTGCTACTCTCGTGCTCTGCCTTGCTGTCGCCTTGTGTCACCTCTGGCAATCGCCTCTCCCGCGATTGCGTTCCTACTTCATATCTGCTGTTGTATATGCGCCGTCGCGGGTTGCCGACTAGTTTGGTGCACACACATACAATCTGTCCCTTTGCTCACTCTCTTTCAGGGCTATCTTGCCCTGCGTTTCTTCCCTTCGTGCAATTCCTGTCTGGCGTGTGTGGCAGGGCAGAGGAGCTGTTCCTCTGCACTCCACAGCTCCCCCTGTCGACAGGAATTTCCCTCTACAGGTGCATTGCACCTTTTGCTGGGTTCCCGCAAATTATACGCTTGTGGAGGATTTCCGCAGTGTCAGCGCACGTCTTGTGCGCTGATCACGGAGAGAATTCCACAATTGTTACAATTGCACAGTCAGAAAATGTGTCACATTCCTCACTTGATACAATTAATTAAACACAAGATAATGTTATCTCCAGTTCAGATGCATCCAGGTTTCTCTGCACTGAGCTTGTAAGTCCTGTGTTTAACTAGTTCTAGTAAAAAAAAAATGGTGGTAGTATATAATATGCTGTAAATAATCTTTTTGAGCAAAGAAGAAATGCCGGGTTTCATTCCGCTTTAAGAAATCTCTCTCCATAGATAGGAATAAGGGGTAGCACTCCTCCCCGAAGGGTGGACTCAGACAATATGCAGGCGACAAAAGAATAAAAATAGCTAAAAATGTTAGAAATAGAGGAAGCAGTGATTTACTTACCTCCTCCAAGTAGACACAAGATTGTTGTATTATACAACAATATAGTTTATTTACATACTCCCAGATTCAATGCAACACGTTTCGCAGGTGTGACCCTGCTTCATCAGGCAATATACACAGAAGTATACAGCAAATACAGGTCTAGTTAAAACCAACCGCCTCTGTCTGGGGCGTTTGGTTTGAACTAGACCGGCATTTGCTGTATACTCCTGTCTATATTGCCTGATAAAGCAGGGTCACGCCTGCAAAACACGTTGCATTGAACGTTAGAGTATGTAAACTATATAGATGTATAATACAACAATCTTGTGTCATCTTGGAGGAGGTAAGTCCACCACTGTCTCCTCTATTTTTAACATTTTTAGCTATTTTTATTCTTTTGGCGCCTCTGTTCGATTGCATAATGCAAATGAATATCACATACTTACCTCACCATCAGTTCCTCTTAGAAGCTCACCATGTCTTCTAACAATGATTCCTTCAAGTTCTGACAAAATCTTGTCAAATTTGTCTCTCAAGAAGCTTAGCGCTTCACTACATCAGTTGCTGTCTAGTGTTGGGCGAACAGTGTTCGCCACTGTTCGGGTTCTGCAGAACATCACCCTGTTCGGGTGATGTTCGAGTTCGGCCGAACACCTGACGGTGCTCGGCCAAACCGTTCGGCCACATGGCCGAACTAAGAGCGCATGGCCGAACGTTCCCCGAACGTTCGGCTAGCGCTGTGATTGGCCGAACGGGTCACGTGGTTCGGGCCCGAACGCGCTCTGATTGGCCGAACGGTCACGTGGTTCGGGTAAATAAATACCCGAACCACGTCATATCTCCGCCATTTGTCTGTGGGTTTAGCTTTGGGTAGGCAGGCAGGGTAGTTCGCTCTCCAGCCACGCTAGCCAGGGTCCCCCCCAGTCATTGTGTGTCGCTGCTGGGAACAGTAGTACACCGCTCGCTCAGCCACACTATATATAGCATTGTTTACTGCCACTGTGTACCTCGCTCAGCCACGCTATATATATAGCATTGTGTTTTCTGACACTCTGTGTACACGGCTTAGCCTGACTAATATAGCATTGTGTGTACTGCCACTGTGCACCTCGCTCAGCCACGCTATATATAGCATTGTGTGTACTGCCACTGTGCACCTCGCTCAGCCACGCTATATATAGCATTGTGTGTACTGCCACTGTGCACCTCGCTTAGCCACGCTATATATATAGCATTGTGTTTTCTGACACTCTGTGTACACGGCTTAGCCTGACTAATATAGCATTGTGTGTACTGCCACTGTGCACCTCGCTCAGCCACGCTATATATAGCATTGTGTGTACTGCCACTGTGCACCTCGCTCAGCCACGCTATATATAGCATTGTGTGTACTGCCACTGTGCACCTCGCTCAGCCACGCTATATATAGCATTGTGTGTACTGCCACTGTGCACCTCGCTCAGCCACGCTATATATAGCATTGTGTGTACTGCCACTGTGCACCTCGCTCAGCCACGCTATATATATAGCATTGTGTTTTCTGACACTCTGTGTACACGGCTTAGCCTGACTAATATAGCATTGTGTGTACTGCCACTGTGCACCTCGCTCAGCCACGCTATATATAGCATTGTGTGTACTGCCACTGTGCACCTCGCTCAGCCACGCTATATATAGCATTGTGTGTACTGCCACTGTGCACCTCGCTCAGCCACGCTATATATAGCATTGTGTGTACTGCCACTGTGCACCTCGCTCAGCCACGCTATATATATAGCATTGTGTTTTCTGACACTCTGTGTACACGGCTTAGCCTGACTAATATAGCATTGTGTGTACTGCCACTGTGCACCTCGCTCAGCCACGCTATATATAGCATTGTGTGTACTGCCACTGTGCACCTCGCTCAGCCACGCTATATATAGCATTGTGTGTACTGCCACTGTGCACCTCGCTCAGCCACGCTATATATAGCATTGTGTGTACTGCCACTGTGCACCTCGCTCAGCCACGCTATATATAGCATTGTGTGTACTGCCACTGTGCACCTCGCTCAGCCACGCTATATATATAGCATTGTGTTTTCTGACACTCTGTGTACACGGCTTAGCCTGACTAATATAGCATTGTGTGTACTGCCACTGTGCACCTCGCTCAGCCACGCTATATATACAATTGTGTGTACTGCCACTGTGCACCTCGCTCAGCCACGCTATATATAGCATTGTGTGTACTGCCACTGTGCACCTCGCTCAGCCACGCTATATATATAGCATTGTGTCTACTGCCACTGTGCACCTCGCTCAGCCACGCTATATATATAGCATTGTGTTTTCTGACACTCTGTGTACACGGCTTAGCCTGACTAATATAGCATTGTGTGTACTGCCACTGTGCACCTCGCTCAGCCACGCTATATATAGCATTGTGTGTACTGCCACTGTGCACCTCGCTCAGCCACGCTGTATATAGCATTGTGTGTACTGCCACTGTGCACCTCGCTCAGCCACGCTATATATAGCATTGTGTTTTCTGACACTCTGTGTACACGGCTTAGCCTGACTAATATAGCATTGTGTGTACTGCCACTGTGCACCTCGCTCAGCCACGCTATATATAGCATTGTGTTTACTGCCACTCTGTGTACACCGCTCAGCCAGACTATATACCGTTGTTTACTGACACTCTGTGTACACCGCTCAGCCAGACTATATACCATTGTTTACTGACACTCTGTGTACACGGCTCAGCCTGACTATAAAGCATTGTGTGTACTGCCACTGTGCACCTCGCTCAGCCACGCTATATATAGCATTGTGTTTTCTGACACTCTGTGTACACGGCTTAGCCTGACTATATAGCATTGTGTGTACTGCCACTGTGCACCTCGCTCAGCCACGCTATATATAGCATTGTGTTTACTGCCACTCTGTGTACACCGCTCAGCCAGACTATATACCGTTGTTTACTGACACTCTGTGTACACCGCTCAGCCAGACTATATACCATTGTTTACTGACACTCTGTGTACACGGCTCAGCCTGACTATAAAGCATTGTGTGTACTGCCACTGTGCACCTCGCTCAGCCACGCTATATATAGCATTGTGTTTTCTGACACTCTGTGTACACGGCTTAGCCTGACTATATAGCATTGTGTGTACTGCCACTGTGCACCTCGCTCAGCCACGCTATATATAGCATTGTGTTTACTGCCACTCTGTGTACACCGCTCAGCCAGACTATATACCGTTGTTTACTGACACTCTGTGTACACCGCTCAGCCAGACTATATACCATTGTTTACTGACACTCTGTGTACACGGCTCAGCCTGACTATAAAGCATTGTGTGTACTGCCACTGTGCACCTCGCTCAGCCACGCTATATATAGCATTGTGTTTTCTGACACTCTGTGTACACGGCTTAGCCTGACTATATAGCATTGTGTGTACTGCCACTGTGCACCTCGCTCAGCCACGCTATATATAGCATTGTGCTTTCTGACACTCTGTGTACACGGCTTAGCCTGACTAATATAGCATTGTGTGTACTGCCACTGTGCACCTCGCTCAGCCACGCTATATATAGCATTGTGTTTTCTGACACTCTGTGTACACGGCTTAGCCAGACTATATAGCATTGTGTGTACTGCCACTCTGTGTACACCGCTCAGCCAGACTATATAGCATTGTGTTTACTTCCACTCTGTGTCTGCTGGGCCTGGGAACAGTAGTACACCGCTCACCCGCCACTGTATAGCATTGTGCTCTGTGTCGCTGCTGGGAATAGTGGTACTGTATAGCATTTCTGTGCTGCCACTGTACTGCTGCCAGTCAGCGTGTACTGTAAGGATAAGTGAAATGAGGAAGAAATCCGGTGAAAGAGGAAGGGGCAAGGGAAGAGGTGTTTCCCCTGACGGTTCACGTACAGGCCACAGGGGAGCACCCAAGAAAACCCACTCAATACCGCCCATGTTGTCCAGGACAACAACCCTCACAAATCCAAAAGAACAGGACCAGATAATTACTTGGATGACCTCTCAAGCGTCCAGCAGTGGGTTAAGCAGCACCAGCACATCACGCACGAGGTCCGAGTCCTCAGCCAGTTACAAGGAGCCAGTGGGCACAAAGCTGACACAACCGCCAGTGACACCACGCACACAACTGCCAGATAACCAGTCCTATGAATTACCTCAGGACACAATGGGGTATTCGCAGGAGCTATTCCCAGCCCAACAAACTTCCACCTATGAAAGGTCAATGGAGGAACAGCCAGAAATGTTGTGCCCGGATTCACAACCATTAACTGTGGGAAATGCACCGCGCACTGAAATACAAGGCGAGTCCGAGGAGGACTCGGAAACCCAAATCCCAGAGCAAGTTGGGCAGGAGGGGTTGCAATTGCAGGAGGTCGGCCGACAAGATCTGGAAGAAGACGTTGGAGTGAGCTGCGCAGAGGTTGTTCTGGGGAGCTCTACTCCACGGCGGCGGCCCCCACAATGACATATGACGAGTTTGAGGAGATGGAAGAGGAGGGTATGGACAATGTGGACAGAGACCCAGATTTTATTTGTGAACGAGAACATCGCCGTCGTAGCAGCAGCACAGATGAGTCTGTTGAAGAACCCACTGCTGCACGAGTTCGCCTTGTGCCACAAGGTAGGCGGCGCGCAATTTCAGGCACCACAAGCGTGGAAGTTAGAGTGAGAGGCAAAAGAGAAGGAAACAGAAATCGCCAGCAAGGAGGCAGGTGCTCCAAAGTCTGGGCTTTCTTTGAAGACTGCACTGAGGATGTTACCATGGCGATTTGCAAGGTGTGCAAGACTCGCCTGAGCAGGGGGAAAAGTATTAACAACCTCTCCACCACCAGCATGAGCCGCCACATGCTATCCAAACATCCCACTCTGTGGGCAAACGCGGCAGGACAGGGTACCAGCAACACTGCCTCCCTTGGGTTCACCAGACTCACCACCAGACCCGCCTCAGCAGCAGCAGTAGCCCAGCCATTGCGTGGTTCACAACATTCACAAACATCAGACGACGCTGACACTGTCACTTTCCGGAGTAGTGCTCTTGAGGTCTCCCAGTGTTCATCAAACACAACAACCAACAGCCCTTCCGTGTGCAGCGCTACGGTTCAGTTGTCTGTGTCGGAGATGTTTGAGCGCAAGAGGAAATTGCCAGCAAATGACCCCCGGGCCGTGGCAGTAACAGCCAGCATAGCCAAGCTTCTGGCCTGCGAAATGCTGCCATATCGAGTGGTGGAGACAAACAGCTTCAAGGGCATGATGTCAGTGGCCATCCCACGTTACGTGGTTCCCAGCCGCTACCACTTTGCGCGCTCTGCAGTGCCTGAGTTGCATGAGCACGTGGTCAGCAAAATAACCCGAAGCTTGAAGAATGCCGTTGCCTGCAAGGTTCACCTCACCACTGACACCTGGACGAGTGCGTTCGGCCAGGGTCGATACATCTCCCTTACCGCGCACTGGGTGAACCTTGTGGAGCCTGGCAGCGATTCCTCACCTGCTACGGCGCGGGTGTTGCCCACGCCGCAAACAGCTGCACCGCCGTCCCTCCCACTGGATAACAACAGCAGCACCTACCTCTCTGACTCCTTCTCCTCCAACGCATCTCAAAGCTGTACCTCTTTCGGAAACGCTAACCCAGCAGCAGTAGGATCGTGGAAGCAGTGCAGCACAGCTGTTGGCATGCGTCAGCAAGCGTTGCTGAAGCTGATCTGCCTTGGGGATAAGCAGCACACAGGGGAGGAAATTTGGAGGGGAATAAAGGAACAGACGGATTTGTGGCTGGCACCGCTGGACCTGAAACCGGGCATGGTTGTGTGTGATAATGGGAGTAATCTCATTCGCGCTTTAAGGTTGGCTAAGCTGACACACATCCCTTGCCTGGCGCACGTGATGAACCTAGTAGTTCAGCGGTTCCTGAGGACATACCCAGGCGTGGCCGATCTTCTGTTGAAGGTGCGTCGAGTGGCCAAACATTGTAGAAATTCCAGTACTGCTTCGGGGGCACTCGCCAAGATGCAGGAGCGCTTCAATCTCCCCCACCATCGCTTGCTGTGTGATGTCCCTACGCGCTGGAATTCTACGCTGCACATGCTAGCACGCTTTTGTGAGCAGAAGAGTGCAGTGGTCCAGTACATGACGGCGCAGTACCGAGGCGCATCCGGACAGCTGCCAAGCTTCTGTGGATCCGATTGGGCCAACATGTTGGACCTCTGCCAAGTCCTCCAAAATTTTGAGCAATCCACGTTGCTTGTGAGCAGTGACAACTCTTCAGTCAGCATTACCATACCACTGCTGTGTTTACTGAAGAGGTCGATGTTAAAAATCAAGGAAACAGCTGTCATGATGCAACTGGGGGAATCTGAAGGAGAAAACGATCAGCGTGATGGTACCAACATCAGGCCATCCGCCTCAGGGAACGCTGGCCCCAGCAGCTATGACGAAGAAGAGGAGGAGGAACAGCTGGAGTTGGAGCAGGAATTTCATGCCACCACTGACGAGGGCCAGAGCGGTGCACGTTGGACTTCCACAATTCAACGCGAATGGTCAGCAGAAGCAGACCAGGAGGAAGGTGACGACTATGATGCATCACAACAACTATCACAACGCTCACAAGAGGATGATGAGGATTCTGGTAGGACTCTGGCTCAATTCATGCTAGACTGCATTGAACGTGACCCACGCATTGTGCGCATTCTGGACAACACCAATTACTGGGTTTATACCCTTCTGGATCCACGGTACAAACACAATGTTCCAAAACTGCTTGAAGAAAGAGTCAGACAGGTCAAAATGGAAGAATACCAGCAGGCCCTTGTGGAGACTTTAGAGAGGAGATTGACATCCTCCCCCTCCTCTAGCCAGTTGTACGCAGACAGACTGACTTCCGCAAACCCAGGACGACCAGGAGGGCAGCAAACAACGCAAGCCGCAGCTAGTACCCAAAAGGGAACAGTATCGGCAGTGTCCTTGGAGTGGGAAAATTTTCTGACACCCATGCAGCAGCAGCCCACTGAACAGGAAGCGTGCAGATCCACCTCCAACACCGATCGCCTGGAGAAGATGGTCAAGGACTACATGTCAGATGACGTAGCTGTGTCGAACAATCCATCTGCACCCTTCAACTATTGGGTATCGAAGCTAGACACCTGGCACGAACTGGCAATGTACGCAATAGAGGTGCTGGCTTGCCCGGCAGCCAGCGTTATGTCGGAACGCTGTTTCAGTGCTGCCGGAGGCATCGTCACAGATCGGCGTATCCGCCTCTCTACAGAAAATGCAGACCGTCTGACTCAAATTAAAATGAATCAATCCTGGATTGGAAATGACTACGCAACACTCCAGGACCCCAACCAAGTAACATGACCAATGAACATCTGGGATGGTGTAGCGTTTCCGGTCCCTGTTTATTGAACCTCTCATCTGTATTACATTTATGACTGCATGGCGGCAAAAAGCATTGCTGCTATATCCGCACGCTTTTTGTCCTCATGCAAGGCCTGGGTTGTTGTGTCTCAAAAACCGTGGCCTTCTCCTCCTGCGCCTGCTCCTGTTCCATCACGTCTGCTGCTGCTGGGTTAGCGTTGCCGCGTGGTCCCTGTTTATTGAACCACTTATCTTTATTACATTTATGACTGCATGGCGGTACAAAGCATGCTATCCGCACGCTTCTTGCCCTCATGCAAGGCCTGGGTTGTTGTGTCTCACAAAGCGTGGCCTTCTCCTCCTGCGCCTCCTCCTGTTCCATCACGTCTGCTGCTGCTGGGTTAGCGTTGCCGCGTGGTCCCTGTTTATTGAACCACTTATCTTTATTACATTTATGACTGCATGGCGGTACAAAGCATGCTATTCGCACGCTTCTTGCCCTCATGCAAGGCCTGGGTTGTTGTGTCTCACAAAGCGTGGCCTTCTCCTCCTGCGCCTCCTCCTGTTCCATCACGTCTGCTGCTGCTGGGTTAGCGTTGCCGCGTGGTCCCTGTTTATTGAACCACTTATCTTTATTACATTTATGACTGCATGGCGGTACAAAGCATGCTATCCGCACGCTTCTTGCCCTCATGCAAGGCCTGGGTTGTTGTGTCTCACAAAGCGTGGCCTTCTCCTCCTGCGCCTCCTCCTGTTCCATCACGTCTGCTGCTGCTGGGTTAGCGTTGCCGCGTGGTCCCTGTTTATTGAACCACTTATCTTTATTACATTTATGACTGCATGGCGGTACAAAGCATGCTATCCGCACGCTTCTTGCCCTCATGCAAGGCCTGGGTTGTTGTGTCTCACAAAGCGTGGCCTTCTCCTCCTGCGCCTCCTCCTGTTCCATCACGTCTGCTGCTGCTGCTGCTGGGTTAGCGTTGCCGGTCCTTGTTTATGGAACCTCTTATCTTTATTACATTTATGACTGCATGGCGGTACAAAGCATGCTATCCGCACGCTTCTTGCCCTCATGCAAGGCCGGGGTTGTTGTGTCTCACAAAGCGTGGCCTTCTCCTCCTGCGCCTCCTCCTGTTCCATCACGTGTGCTGCTGCTGGGTTAGCGTTACCGGTCCCTTTTCCTGGAACCTCTTATATGTATTACATTTATGACTGCATGCCGACAAAAAACATGTTACCTGTGCAAAGAAAACAGACATTTCCCGCATTTAAAAGACAGTTTTCCCTTTGAAACTTTAAAATCGATTTTCTCAAAAACTATAAGCTCTTTTTGCTAATTTTTTTTTTCCTCTTGTACCCACTCCCAAGGTGCACATACCCTGTAAATTTGGGGTATGTAGCATGTAAGGAGGCTTTACAAACCACAAAAGTTCGGGTCCCCATTGACTTCCATTATGTTCGGAGTTCGGGTCGAACACCCGAACATCGCGGCCATGTTCGGCCTGTTCGGCCCGAACCCGAACATCTAGATGTTCGCCCAACACTATTGCTGTCAATTATAACTGAAAGTACAATTGATGTGAAAGGTATTGCCCATGTTTCACTATGCCTCAAGCAATATTAATAATAATAATAATAATAATTCGAACATTTATATAGTGCTTTTCTCCTGTCGGACTCAAATCGCTCAAGAGCTGCAGCCACTGGGACGCGCTCAAGAGGCCACCCTGCAGTGTTAGGGAGTCTTACCTGAACTCCTTACTGAATAGGTACTGACCCTAGCCAGGATTCGAACCCTGGTCTCCAATGTCAAAGGCAGTGCCCTTAACCAGTACTCTATTCAGCCACTGCCAGTCAACCGGCTGTAGGTAATATTGGCTCTTCCTATTTTGGTAAGACAGCACCTATTCAGTAAGGAGTTCTTGGGCGAGACTCCCTAACACTGCTACTACCTACTGAGTGCGCTCTAGTGGCTGCCTTGCAAGCGCTTTGTGTCCAACAGGAGAAAAGCTCTATACAAATACTGCACTTATATATTATATATACTAAATATACCGGCAGGTGGTTGCAGGTTACTTACTTTTTACGTTTTTTTTTTAACCTTTTTTCTTTTTTGCTGTATACGTTAATGGAATGAAATAAAACAATATATTTTGATATTCAGTGGTGCTGTCTGTACCGCTTTTCCTATTTCTTTTGGGGCATTGGGTTGCTAGTTTACTGAGAGGGGACATAACTGATGCCTAAGGAGAAGATCGGAGCTGCGGAGAGGGACACATGTGACTTCTGGGGGCTGGGAAAAGCCCCAGGTAAGTAAAGCTAGTTTTTATCCCTTGCCTCGAATATCCTTTAAGAATAAAGTAGAATGTTCTCCTGAAGTTGGCCTTTAAATGAAGGTTAGCAGAAGGTTTCGGAGAAGAGAAATGTTCCCAGGAAAAGTTTTTGAGCTTCTTAAGAACCTGACTTCAAGGTGAGATGAAAAGAGAGAGATGAGAACAGTTTCTGAAGGTTATAAAAGATAATAATAAGCTCGGAGTGTGTCAGAATGGGATGGGACTTTATTTACATACAAATTATACAGAGCAGGAAAGATTTATGCAGATTTGGGTATCAGTTCCGTGCACAGTAATTATAAGTAGACAGCAAATAAATGACATTTTAATGAGACGATTCTGATATGGCTTCTCTTTGATTTCAGTGTTCTTTCACACCCTGTTTACCGCAGCTTGTTTTTTCCGCAACACTTTATTGGGAAACTCGGGGCACTGTCAGCTCATTGCAAAGCGATGATTCAGGGATTAAGATAGGATTAAAGCAAAACTCTGGGATTAATAGTACTTCACCTTTCTAGCGTCTCTGTCATCTTGACTCTAAATGAGGCCCCTTTTACACTTTAAAAAACTGCATTTTACACTTTAAAAAACTGTTTCAGGGTAAAATAATACATGATTACTCCCTCAGCCACCACTGCCCTACGCCTATCCCTCCCTCCCTTACTCCCTCCTTCCCTTGGTCCCCAATATCAGTGTGCCCCTCTCCCCTCCTTCCTATAATTTTTCTTTACAATTGTATTTCTAAATGTGTGTTACTCTCAGGCATATGGCTATTAGCCCTCTATGTTTATCTTTTAGATACTGTATTGATCTGAGTAACCAAGCAGCTCGAGGTGATCCAAAACCACTAGGAAAGTATAGGGGACTTAAAGAGACCGAAAAGCCCTCCTACTAAAAAGCAATGCTTAGTGTGACTTGCCTTCTTAAAACAGAAGGTACGTGCGATAATTCAGCTTTAAGTGAAAATCTGTGGTTACCCACAATGCACTGCTACTGAATATGCAAAGTATCTCTTTATGCCCCTGAAGCCAGGCTTGCATCCAGAACTGCTGGTGTGTAGCAAGCCTATAGCTTTAGATTTTACAGAGCCACATCATCCCCACATGCAGACAGCCTGTTTTGGACTTTGTATGCCAGGGATTGATATGGCTCTATGGGATAGGGCTTGGACCAGTACAGAGCATTGTATTGATCTGAAGAAGCTGGAAATAACCTTGAAACGCATTGCTGTAAAAGTGTTCAATATATTTTGATATTGTAGCATTATCCATCATCCATCAGTAAAATTATTTAAACGTGTCTTATCTACGTATGGTTCCTATATCATAAAAGCAGCGGCCAAGACAGCCAGCAATCCAATACATAGTCAAGGGGTCAAGCAGGGTTTGTAACAGTAATCAATCCAAATCACACCCAGCAGCGCAGTACAACTTACTGATCACTATTATGGTGCCCATACATGGTACCATTTTTTCAATCAGAAAAATTCGATTGATTATTCCATTTGGTCGAATTGTTTTTAAAATTATTTTCGAGACACCATACACAAACATTCCATTTTTCTGAAAATCCAAGAAAAAGGTTTGAATATGAAGAAAAAGTTGGTTTATCTAATAGCAGTTTCTTATACAACCTACCATACACTATACAATTTAGCAAACTATCACCAGATTTTTCCATCATGTCCGATCAGATTTTTATTGAAAAAAACTGAATAATGGTTCATTTTTTTTCTAGATCCAAAAAAAGGATTATTTTCAATTTCCACTGTATTCGATCATTTTGGTAGAATAAACGGAAAATTCAAACTTTTTAATTGTACCATGTATGGGTATCGTTAAACTATGTGCCTACGTTGTGACTTTTGAAGCAATTTTTCCCGCGATCTGTGTTTTCTTGCACAAGGAGCAATCATTACTACAATTTCCATGTGGATATGTGTGCGCGATTAAGCCAACGACGTTTTGCATGCGCAGCAATTACAACTGTCACAGCTGATCGGATCTTTAAGATCCCCAACGACACCTGCGCAAAGTGCCGCAATCGTTTGAACTCTTGTTCGCAGCTGTCGTGTGCCATCACCTGTTCCCTCGAGTAGGAAAATGGATCAGGGAATGCTCGTTGGTTGGGTTGTGTTGCTGAGCGTTCCCAGAACCATCTACCAGTGAGTACGGGCCTTCACGGGCGAGGTGCACTGGACAGAGGCAGGCTTTATTTGGGAAGGGACCAATCAAAGTGGGACTACAAGTTCATTGGTTGCTCAAACAACACAATGGCCTATTGGCCACTCATACCACCTTAAAGGACCACTGTTGCAAATATCTTAAAATGTAAAATATATGTAAACATATACAGGTAAGAAGTATGTTTCTTCCAGAGTAAAATGAGCCAAAATGACTCTTCTATGTTGCTGCCACTTACAGTAAGTAGTAGAAAACTGACAGAACCAACAGGTTTTGGACAAGCCCATCACCTCATAGGGCATTCTCAGGATTTTCTTTATTTTCAAAAGCAATTAGTGAGTAGCAGTTGCTTCGTCCACCTGCCAAAGAAGTGTGCGGCAAGTAGGCACGCTGGCCAGCATCTTTTTTATAAATCTTTTTTAGGGAGTGTCTTTATAAAGAATAAAGGCCATGCTGAGAATCCCCTATGGAGAGATGGACTACCCCAAAATCTATTAGTTCCGTCAGATTTCTACTACCTGCTGTAAGTGACAGCAACATAGGAGAAAAGTAATTTATGGCTCATTTTACTCTGGAAGAAACATGTTTCTTATTTGTATGTGTTTACATGTATTTAAAATTTTTGCGACAGTGGTGCTTTAATTTAAACACTTTCCTCCCGCAGTTAGAGGTGACGACGATGTAAATATGAAAGGCATGTGACCGCGTCCACCCGTCTAAGGGGATGCAGAGCCAAGCATGCGTGCACGGCCTCTGGGGATACTGCAGCAGACAGTGGAGGGACCCAGCTGTCTAAATAGCCGGAATCACTGCAAGAATGCTGCCGATCAGGGACGTTTCTTGGGCAGGCAGGCACTGCCCTGGGCACAGTCTGGCAAGTAGAAGAAGGGGGTCGTAGGCAGAAGGACATAACTGCTAGGGAGGTGGTGACGCATGATGCAGCCAAATGGAAGAAGAAAGAAGATTACCAGCGCAATCACCTTCCTTGACTCAGCCTCGGCTGCCTGTGCCCGACGTCAAATCATCATCACGTCAACACCACTGCGTGATGACACCTGATGCCCTGTACTGGTACTGCAGGCTGTCAGTGTGCGGCACCCATGGAGGAGTCGGCTTTCCGGTCTCTCTTCTCGCCTGTATGTTCTCCTGGTCCTGGCTTCCTCCTGGATGAGCGGCTGGTCACTAGTAAGTAGGCAGATCTACTTGTGACCTGTGGCTGTGTGACTGTCCCTAAAGAGTATGGGCTTGTGTGTACCCGGGAGGGGTGCAATTTTTACACCCTCATTCTGGGTGCAATTTAGCCTGGAAACTGCCTTGCTGCCGGTGTACATTTAGATTCGATAAGGACCTTAAATCAAACCAAAACCTTGCAGAGACTAATCAAATGTTTTTTTTTTAGGTTTTTAAACAAACACAGACACAGAACATTTATATTGCGCTGTTCTCCTGGCGGACTCAAAGCGCCAGAGCTGCAGCCACTAGGACGCGCTCTATAGGCAGTAGCAGTGTTAGGGAGTCCTGCACAAGGTCTCCTAATGAATAGGTGCTGGCTTACTGAGCAGGCAGAGCCGAGATTCGAATCCAGGTCTCCTGTGTCAGAGGCAGAGCCCTTAACCATTACACAATCCAGCCACCGCTGGATTAAGCAATTAATATGTTAATACACAGTAAAAAAAACTTGTTTTGCGTCATTCTAAAAATCACTATTTATTCGTTTACCTTTATTTATCCTTCGCTGATGTAAAACCATTGCATTTATTTTTTTGAGGCTGGTTTAACATCGGCAACCAGCGTTTTCATTACGGTGCGATTAGAGGATCGCATTACACCGCAAAAAAACTAGCTTTGAGATACCTGCGTTAATGAGCATTAATGTAATTCTTGGAAGCAAGACACATCATAAGTGAGGCTCTCTACTGCTCACTTCCTGTGGCAGAAATACGTATTTCAAGCAATTTTTCCCTCGCAGAGCCAGATTAATTGGGGTCAACGCATGTGCCCTGCAACGCTAATGCCAAACAGTTTAAAATATTTGTGGCACCACTGACTTACAGTCCAGTCAACATGCGTTACCGCGGATACTGTCCCATAATGCGCTGATGACTTTAGAGTCAGATCGGATGCAATGCCCCAGAAGCATCCGATCTGACTCAAAAGTCATGAAATGTCCCATAGACTTTCATTGCTTTAGCGTTACCTTGCATTAAAAATGGGTAACACTAGGCAATGAAAACGTGCCAGTGTGAAAGGGGCCTGATGCTAATTTGAACTGAAAATAAACTTACAAGATAATTAAGTGTATGTGCAATAGCAATAGTATAGATATTCCCTACTCTATCATATTCCGATTTTCAGTTTAAAGGGTTCCATTTTTCACTATGAAATCTGCACAGTAGCCATTTCAGTGTGACGTACTATCTGACCAACAATAACTTTTCAGCTCTCTTTTGATATCAGCAGGGTTTGGTCAGTCAGATAAAGCTAATTTGCTTCCGATTCCTTTTTAGGAGCGTTGCACTTGACTTGCTTTACAACTGCTTAATTTGTATACAAAGACCTACTCTATGAATACTTGTAATGCAAAACATAGGAAGTGGAAACAGGCAAATTCTAAAGGGAACTAAAGTGAGAGGGAAATTGAAGCTGACATATTTATTTCCTTTTAAACAATGCAGAATGCCATTGCCTAGCTGTCCTGCTGATGATCAGCCTCTAATACTATCATCCTGGAATTTTGGCTATAGACCATGAACATTGAGCAAGCATGCAGATCAGGTGCTTTGACTGTAGTCTGCTAGGAATAGCAGCATGCATGTTTCAGAAGTGATCAGGCCTGGATTTACTTCACAAGAGCCTATAGGCACAGATGTCCTGACACCTTAGATTTCTCCCTCCATGAACCTACAAACTCCCACCAAACTGCGCCACCGCAAGTGTGCCGGCTGTCACAGCTGTCACTTCTGTATTAATTCTCTTGCCTATCATAGGTACAGTAGCTACAGGTGCACCTTAGTATTATGTATCCAGAAGTACCCTCAATATTAAATAATTAGAAATGCCCCTGACTGAAGGAAAATGTTGTCATTGGAATGCCAAGAGCAGGGTGAGTAACCTCTCATTTATACTCTCATCAGGACTCTACATGGGAAAAGAGGGAGGGAGGTGCTCAGGGAGGGGAGTGAGCCATCTTGCCATCACCAGGCGCCTGTAAGAACGTGTCTACAGTGCCTTATGGTAAATCCAGCCCTGGGTGTGAATAATAAACTGCTGCAGCCAAACAAATCAGCAGGACTGCCAGGCAATGGGCATTGTTTAAAAGGAAATAAACACTGTATGTCAGTTACCATATCTCTGTCACTTCAGGTGTCATTTAAGTAGGCAGAGTACCATATATATCCATATTTATCTCATCATAGGGCACATTCACTAGTGATAATCGTAATCAGCTAATTACAATTACGCCAAATTTTGTGTAAATATTCACAATTATGCCCATGTGTAATTATGATTTATAAATTCAATTGATTTTGTGTAATACATAGTATTTTCGTGTGATGTTCGTGTAATTTTTGCGTAATTTCGTCCTCCTTACTTAACCCCCTGAGCGGTATGCCCAACACTGTGTCAGGCATGCCACTCTAGGGGTTGTAATAGGCTCAGGAGTCCCCCAGGTAAAACCTATTAGATTAAATGTGATCAGAACATATTAGCTAGCACTAGGCTAGCTAGTATAGGTAGCTGACAACCCCCCGATCGCCCCTGATCCCCCTGATGCAGCCACTTATACATTACCCAGCCTGGCTCCAGCGATCAGAGCAGACTCCCCACACAGCTCCGGTCTTCTTTATGTCTTCAATTATATTCAGGTTTGGGAACTGAGATGGCCATTCCAGAATGTTGTACTTGTTCCTCTGCATGAATGCCTTAGTGGATTTTGAGCAATGTTTAGGGTCGTCGTCTTGTTGAAAGATCCACCCCCAGGGCAGCTTCAGCTTTGTCACTGATTCCTGGACATTGGTCTCCAGAATCTGCTGATACTAGGTGGAATCCATGCGCCCCTCAACTTTGACAAGATTCCCAGTCCCTGCACTGGCCACACAGCCCCACAGCATGATGGAACCACCACAATATTTTACTGTAGGTAGCAGGTGTTTTTCTTGGAATAATGTGTTGTTCTTCCTTCATGCATAGCGCCCAAATAACTCAATTTAGTTTCATCAGTCCACAGCACCTAATTCCAAAAAGAAGCTGGCTTGTCCAAATGTGCTTTAGCTTACCTCAAGCGGCTCTGAGAACTGAGCCTGTGGTCTTCCATTTCCTCAATATGTTCTTAACGGTGAAAACAGACAGCTGAAATCTCTGAGACAGCTTTCTGTATCCTGCCCTAAACCATGATGGTGAAAAATCTTTGCCTTCAGGTTATTTGAGAGTTGTTTTGAGACCCCCATGTTGCTACTCTTCAGAGAAAATTAAAAGAGGAGGGAAACTTAGAATTGACCCCTTTAAATACTCTTTCTCATAATTGGATTCACTTGTGTATGTAGGTCAGGGGTCACTGAGCTTACCAAGCCAATTTGAGCTCCAATAATTAGTTCTAAAGGTTTTGGAATCAATAAAATGACAACAGTGCCAAAATGTATGCACCTGCCTAATTTTATTTAAACAATTATTGCACACTTTCTGTAAATCCAATAAACTTAATTTCACTTCTCAAATATCACTGTGTGTGTCTCCTATATGATATATTTAACTGACATTTTTTTATCGTAACAACCAACTATTTATACAGGAAAATCATGACAATTAAAGAGAAACTCCGACCAAGAATTGAACTTTATCCCAATCAGTAGCTGATACCCACTTTTACATGAGAAAAATAATGATATTCACAAACAGACCATCAGGGGGCGCTGTATGACTGATTTTGTGCTGAAACCCCTCCCACAAGAGGATCTGGTACCGTACGGTACTCTGGGCAAACTGTCACAATGTAACAATGTTCAGACAGGAAATAGCTGTCTGTTAAAGCCAGACCAGCTAGAAACAGCTCCATAATCTGCCCACAGTAACAATGTCACCATGTAATACAAGTCAGAATGTGAATCTGGGAGAGGAAAGATTTTACAATGAGCAAACACTGACTAAATCATGTATACATAATTATTGTAAAAATGAAGCACTTTTTTTATTACATTATTTTCACTGGAGTTCCTCTTTAAGGTTGCCCAAACCTTCGCATCCCACTGTATTCACTAACCAGTAGGAAAATTGCCATACGCAGGTAGCGCACTGCAATTTTACCAATGCTCACGCCACTGATATTGTGTATGTTGTGCAATTAACTCAACCTGCATTACCTAGGTAACGTAGTATGCATACAGAAATGCCAAGGATAAAAGTATCTAAAAAGTTCAAAACATGAGTAGGCAGTGATGGACTTATTTATTTACATACTCTGGGGGACAATGCAACGTGTTTCGCAGGTTTGATCCAGCTTCATCAGGCAATAACAACAGAGCAATAGCAAATGTGGTCAGTAAAAGAGCCAGGTACCTCTGCGATAGCAGGCGCATTGCTAGCGTAATGCACGATATGTAAATAGCATAGCGATTGTTACTTTAGCAATGCAGCTGTTCTAGCTAATGCATTTCGAGCTAATTGCAGACACAGCAAATTTAACGCTAGTTAGTGAATATGCTCCCAAGTCAGTCCCAATTCGCTTGTCAATTCAGTTACTCTTTAATTTAAAAGAAAATTATAGTTATTTCTGTACACGAGAAGAAACAACAACAGGCAGCAGGGAAATTCATAGATCTCTTCTGGGAAGAAAAACCAATAATGCAACATGATTATATTTTTGATTAGGGAATTTGGGCCCAAGGCATTTATGTTATTTGTACACATATCATTACAATGTACCTGAAATGACACACTACATATTGAGATAAACATGGGCACATATAATGCAAAGCCTACTAAGAACTTGCCTATGTTCACTTTTTTTTTAATTGCAAGGGTAAATAAACCAGTTGGTTGAGGTCAAACTGCAGGGTCAGCTCCAGTGATGAGAATGAGTTTTGCATAACTGTAATTTTGAACCGTAATTCGCAATTATGATGCAAAATCGTAATGCGAAATTTCAGGGAACATCATAATTAATTTTGTATGTAATCAGCAACAGCAATTTCACATTTTTGCGTAATTTAGGGGTTGATAGCAAAGCTCCCATGCATTCTATCATCACTCTACATATAATTAAGGAGAATAGTTGGAACAAGTCAAAAAATTATATGTAGTTGTAGTTTTTGAGAAATCGATTTTAAAAATGCAAAGGTAAAATGGTTTTTAAACTTTATGTTTTTCTGAATAGTTTTCTCAAAAACTACAGGTTTTTTTTGAAAAATTATTTTTCCGATTTAAAGCCACTATTCCCATTAACATACATAGCGTTTTGATGATGACAGTGGGTATTGGGACGTTTGCTATTAAAGTTATGCAGGAGAACAGAGGCGCCAAAAGGATAAAAGGAAGCTAAATGAGCTTAAAAAACGAATTCTTGGTAAATAGAGGAGGTAGTGGTGGACTTACCTCCTCCAAGTAGACACACAACGACTGTAGTAAAGACAGTCAATATATTTTATTTATGAACTCCAAATATGCAATGCCTTTTGCAGGTTCGATCCCGCTTCATCAGGCAATAACAACGGAGCAATAGCATATGTGGTCAGTAGAAGAGCCAGGCACCTCTGTTTGCTATTAAAGGACCACTATTGCACACAAAAAAAAAAAAAAAAAATTTAAGAGAAATGTATATTGTATAAGTATGTATTTCAAATTTTGAAATGTTTTGCGATAGTTGTCCTTCAGCCATTAAAGTCGGCACAAAATTATTGGAAAATTACACAAAATTACAAATGGATTTCACAAAATCGATTGAATTTCCAAATTGTAATTACGCATGGCTGTAATTGGGAAAATGTATGCAAAATTGTGCGTAATCGTGATTAGCAGATTACAATCATTCCCTATCCAGTTCTCCCGAAAAGTAATTAGAAGTCAAATCATTTATATCTGGCTGCACAAACACTCCTGATAGCAGGATAATATGTAAAGGTCCAAAAGGTCATTATTTATCTGCTTACAGTGATATAACTGCTATTTTAAACTGTGGGCATAGACCTCCAGCTCTTAAAGAGGAACTCTAGTCAAAATAATATAATTAATACAACTGCTTATTTTTTTTTTTAAAGCCCTCCTACTAAAAAGCAATGCTTGCTGAAATTTGCTATCTTAAAACAGAAGGAAACTTGCAATAATTCAGCTTTAAGTGAACATTTGTGGTTACCCAAAATGCAGCACTACTGAATATGCAAATTATCTCTTTATGCCCCTGTAAGCCAGGCTAGCATCCAAAACCGCTGGTGTATAGCAAGCCTATAGCTTTAAATTTTACACAGCCCTACCCCATACAGCTATATCAATCCCTGCCATGTACTGATGAGGACCAAAACTCTGAAACAGGCTGTCTACATGTGGGGTTGATATGGCTGTTTAAAATAGGCTTGCTATACACCAGTGGTTCTGGATGTTTGCCTGGCTTACAGGGGCATAAAGAGATAATTTGCATATTCAGTAGTGGTGCATTGTGGATAACCACAAATGTTCATTTAAAGCTGAATTATTGCAAGTTTCCTTCTTGTGACATGATGAGATAGACATGTGTATGTACAGTGCCTAGCACACAAATTACTGTGCTGTGTTCCTTTTTTTCTTTCTCTGTCTGAAAGCGTTAAATATCAGGTATGTAGGTAGCTGACTCAGTCCTGACTCAGACAGGAAGGGACTACAGTGTGACCCTCACTGATGAGAAATTCCTCTTTTTATCTCTTTCTTGCCCTCAGAAGCCATTTTCTGCTAGGAAAATGTTTTATAGTGGGAATTTCTCATCAGTGAGGGTCACACTGTAGTCACTTCCTGTCTGAGTCAGGACTGAGTCAGCCAATTACATACCTGATATTTAACGCTTTCAGGCAGAGAAAGAAAAAAAGGAACACAGCATAGTTATTTATGTGCTAGGCACTGTACATACACATGTCTATCTCATCATGTCACATGTCACTTCGGGAATCCTTTAAGAAGGCAAATAACACCAAGCATGTGATGTAGAGAGAATTCTGCAGGGGTCGTTTTATACAAAGCAGCTTGCCAAAATAAAACAGCCTTATATTTCTGAAGAACTGCTGCTAGCCGTATTTTAGCCTGGCATGTAGTGCATAAAGTTCTCCTTAGAGGGCGCCAGAGAACTAGAGTAAATTAAACACTCCATGCTTTGGCGCAAATGGTTGTGAATTCATGAGCCTGATATAAAAAAGCTGTGGTAAGTGTAGTTAAATAGGAACTGTAGTGAGAATCATGTGATGAAGAAAACTGCTTATTTTTTGTTTTGTTTACAATATTCATTTGTAAATTGTTCAATCAGTTTTAGCCCATTGTAAAATCTCTCCTCTCCCTGATTTACATTCTGAAATGTATAAACATCCTTAGTTGTGTCAGATGCAGGTCTATGAAATGTTTGTTTCTGAGAATTCCCAAGCCAGTGAAAATAGTGCCTGGTCTCCCAGAATGTTCTGGGAGGAGAATTCAACATAGCTAAACATCCTAGGATAAAAATTCTATTTGCAGACTTACTATAAGTTAATGGGCTTGAGAATGTGATATCTGCCCTCATTATAGAACTTAAAGAGAAACCGTGACCAAGAATTTAACTTCATCCCCATCAGTAGCTGATACCCCCTTTCCCATGAGAAATCTATTCCTTTTCACAAACGGATCATCAGGGGGCTCTGTATGGCTGATATTGTGGTGAAACCTCTCCCACAGTGGGATGTCAGGAACATGGTCCTGACAGTTTCCTGTCTGTGAACCTCATTGCATTGTGGGAAATAACAACCGTTTACAGCTGGGTCCAACTGCCAAAAAAGCAAGCCACATCTCCTTCCAGTGACATCACCTGCCAGCAGTAAAAATGTCATTATGTGATAAATGTCTGAATGTAAATCAGGGAGAGAAAAGATTTTACAATGGGCAAACACTGACCAAATCATTTATACGTAATTACTGTAAAAATGAAGCACTTTTTTATTACATTATTTTCACTGGAGTTCCTCTTTAAGGACCTTTTTCATTAACTTATTAGCAGCCCTAGTGGCGCTGCAATCTCTGCATCCTCCTCGGAGTTCCGATCACATGATATCACATGTGATTGTAACCCAGGGGATGGTGTCAGCATTGCCAGGGCCGGATTTACCATAAGGCACTTTAGGCACATGTCTACAAGCGCCTGATGATGGAAAGGCGGCTCTATCCCCTCCCCGAGAGCCTCCCTCCCTCCTTCTCTATGCAGAGTCCTGATGAGAGTGTAAATGAGAGGTTACTACTGACCCTGCTCTCGACATTCCACTGACATCTTCCTTCTGTCAGGGGCACCTCTAGCTACTTAATATTGAGGTTACCAAATAATAAGGGGAACCTGTATCTACCTGTGAGGAGTAAGGGTAGTAAGGGAGAAGTGACAGCTGGGCAGTTTAGCGGGGGGTGGGGGGGTTGTAGGTTAATGGAGGGCGAAGTCTAGGATGCCTGTGTCTGTGTCTATAGGCTCCTGTGATGTAAATCCGGGCCTGAGCATTGCAATGCCGCCCGGTGGTGGAAGAGTCTCTTCCATCTCCCCTCTTCACCCACCAGGCAGCGCTGCTACACTGACACCATCCTCTGGGACAGGATGACGTCATACCATGTGTTTGGAACTCTGAGGAGGATGCAGAGATTGCAGCGCCACCAGTGGAGGAGAGGAGAAGCTGGCCCAGCCGTCCGGAACAGGTAAATATAAAGAGGCTCCCTGTACCGCTCTGCACAGCTACATTAGGCAGCTAAATGGCATATGCCCTTAGAAGACGCCCTGGCTCCAGATAATGCGTGCAGGGCTGATAATAGGTTAAATGAAGGTGGCATTTTACTTTAATGGACACATAATTCCCACCATGTTTTTAGTTTCTTATCACTGTTTTGTTGGCTAGAAATGTCTTACATGGATAAAGTGAGAAGGTGTCATTTTAATATAATTTAAAAAAGGAAATTTAAGGGCCCGTTTCCACTAGAAGCGGTGCGATGCGGCTACATAGTCGCATCGCGCCGCGGGTGTCCTAACACACATGCATGGCAATGGAACAGTTTCCATTCCATGCATGTTGTGCGGCGCGGTGTGAAGGGATCAGAGAATCCGCATTCGCCTGCACCCGATACACTCCCGATGCGGAAGTGACACGCCAGCAGCGGAAGTGATGCGATGCGACGAGGTAGCCGCATTCGCATCACTATCCAAGTGGAAACGAGCCCTAACCCAAGATTGAACTTCATCCCAAGCAGTAGCCAATGTCCCCTTTCCCACAAAATAATCTTAGCATTTTCTCGGATGGATCATCAGTGGGCTCTGTATGGCTGATATTGAGATGAAACCCCTCCCACACTGTGATGTCAGAATCTTAGCTCTGACACAGTTTCCTGTCTGTGAACCTCGTTGCATTGTGGGAAATAATGGCTTTTCCCAACTGTCAAGCAAACGGGATCTCTCTGTGCATAGAACTCTCAGTAATGAACATTCCGTACAGATCACCTGGCAGAACTAAAGATGTCACCACCAGTGATACATTTCAGAATATAAATCAGGGTCAGGAAATATTTTACAATGGGGAAAATTGACTGACTGACTGACTGACTAAAAGACTAAATGACTGACTGACTACATAATTTATAAATGAATACAGAAATATAAAAAAATAAGCAATGTTATTCATCATCACATTATTTCCACAACAATTCCTCTTTATACAACTTTTACAGCCTAAAATAACATATTTTTATGCTTCTAGTGCAATTTAAATGTAAAGCAGGAATACCCGTACAGTACTGATAAGTTGCAGCCAGTGAACACACTGCACGTGCTGCTTCATCTGACCTATATAACAGTCTCCTCTTCTGTCTCTGACAGTATCAGAGTTATTGTAAGCTCTAGGGACCTGGGATTCCCCAACTGGCAGCTAAATGACTTAGCCAGAGGCAGCTGCACTGCACAAATGAAACGTGTGTGTGTGTGTGGGGGGGGGGGGGGGGGAATTGGAGGTGTTGGAAGGAACTTTATTGCAATGAGGTTATACAGAAAACAGTCTTGTGCTATAAATCTAGAGCAAAGCTCTACAGAAGGGAAGAGAATTCCATATTTGATTTATAAGGCGATTTATAGGTACTGCCAACCTATAGAGTTTGAGTTTTCAGCTGTCATGTGGATATAATAACTGCGGGACACCAAGCTGCTAATGGAAAAATATGGTGGCCAAAGGGGATCTGAAGCAGGAATGGATTAAGATGAAATGGGGTCATAGGCAACATAGCAGTTTTTGCCCACTGCTGGCGCTTACCTGCCGTTTTTAGTTGGATTTGGTGGGACTAGCATCCACCAGGCCCCTAAATTCTTTGCAGATCCTAAGCAACTACCGAGTATTGCCTTGTGGATGATGGAAGCTTCTGCCGAATGTGTGTGTGTGTGAGGGGGGGGGGGGGGGGGGGGGCTGTTGTACATGGAAGAGTGGACAGCAAATTAGTGCTGTGTGTGTGTGTTGGAGGGGGTGACAAATCACCAGACAATCCTGTCATATTTTGCCACAGTTGCTATACAGGTCTCATCCACTAGAGACATCTGGAGGCGGAATCCACTGAGAGCGCAAGTCAATGGTAATGCTGCCACCACTCTCTAGGTTTTACGAGATAGATCTCGAAGCTAATTATTTCTAAGAGGAAGAAAACGGTTCATTGCCCCCTAACCAGCCAAATCAACAATTTATACAAATAAGACAATGTGGTAGTGTGTCTCAATGTTGAGGACATAGCGTTTTAGCATCAGGACCGTTTCTTGGGCAGTGCGGGCAGGGCGACTGCTCTGGGCGCAGACCAGCAAGTAGAAGAAGGAGCAGACGGAAGGAAGGCTGGTGACGCACGGTGCAGCCAAATGGAAGGAGATTACCAGCGTGATCACCTTTCTTGACTCAGCCTCGGCTGCCTGCGCCCGACGTCAAGTCATCATCAGGTCACCACTGCGTGATGACACCTGATGTCCTGTAGCGGTACTGCAGGCTGTCAGTGCGCGGCACCCATGGAGGAGTCGGCTTTCTGGGCTCTCTTCTTGCCTGTGTGTTTTCCTGGCCCCTGCCTCCTCCTGGATGAGCGGCTGGTCACTAGTAAGTAAGCAGTTCTACTTGTGACCTGTGGCTGTGTGACTGTCCCTAAAAAGTAAGGGTTTGCGAGTCCCCGCCCTAGGTGAAATTTAGCCTGGAAACTGGAACGATTCAATCATTAGTTTATTATAAAGCTATACACAAAAAATATACATTGGCGCTGGCAGATAAATGTATCTGGCAGCTGAACAGATTGATTGGAGAGTATAAGTAAGAGTTGAGGAATGAGGTAAAATATCTGAAAATTCAAATACAATGTTTGGAGTTCAGTAAAACGATTTTTTGTGCTGAAATAATCCAAAGCATTGTGTTTATGGCCAGTGTCCTGTTGGCCTGTTGATGCATGGACGTTCGACAACAGATGATAAACAATGGACGCTGGACCATGTGTAGGTCGCTGGAAGTGGCACAAGTCCAGTCTTGTGTAATTGGAACAGGGGGGCAGTTAACTCTTCACAGATAGAGATTTTGGCTTGGTTCCTGTTTTGCCCGTCTCTCTGTGCTCATAGTTTGTTTTACACAGTGAAATGCATATTCAAATTCACTATAGCGTTACAAATCCCTTTCCTTGCCCTGATGACGCAAGTTTCGCAAAACTGGTCAGGAAGGAGATGGGGACATGGGACCATCTATGACAATCAGGCTCTTAATACAACCTTATATTGTGAGTTGTTAGTGGCTGGTAAGCCTTATTTCTCTTTGAGTGCTGGGAATTACATCTGTGAGTTGATATTCCAAGGAGATATTGCAAGCACGGTGGAATTGAATATATATATATATATATACATACAGTATATCTGCATTTGGCCTGCACTGATTTGTTTATATTATTATTTGGACATTGTTCTCTCTCGGCTACGGTCACACCTACCATCCATTGCCGATGTTCTCTTTTCTGCTATAAAATATTATTCACCCCCTGAGTCGTTGCAACTCGGAGAGAGATGTAATTCAGGGTCCGGCGATCGGCGGAACCCCAAATTTACCTTACGTGTCCCGTACAGTATGACATTACTACTATGGTGCTGCCTAGTTTTGGTGCTCGGTGCTGAGTGCCATGCGCTGAAACCACCTGCTTCGAAACAGCGCCTATGGCTAACACTGAAATCCGCTCCATGGTGGAGGGGGGGGAGCAGTGACATCCAGTAAATTTAAGGTGTAGTCTCAGTTGAATTGGCTGTGTCCAAGTTGAAGTAAAGCATGACCTGTAGGTCAGCCTATTCCCAAACAACAATTATGAAACTTGCTTGACCCCCCCCCCCCCCCCAAAAAAAAAATAAAAAATATACACACACACACATATATATATATATATATATATATAGATAGATAGATAGATAGATAGATAGATAGATAGATAGATAGATAGACAGATAGATATGTGCAGCAGAATGTTTCCCAGATACAAAAAAGTAGAATCTATAAGGGGATTCTATGGAGCCACCCCCCCCCCCCCGTACAAGGCACCCATGGCACATGCCCTACCTGCAGCCCTGTGGATACGCTTCTGCTGATGTCTTATATACACAGGAGACTAAGGCCAGTAGCATCACACTCATTGCACTTGGGTTTCCAGGTTCTGGCATCTTCCTTAGTTGTCTTATGAGTAATCCAGGCTCCAATCCAGATTCGTTATTATCGAACGGCTGTTTAAATAAACAGGAAGACTTTACAAGGCGACCATTATAGATTACACATTTACAAAGCCATCGGAGGAGATGGTGACTGATTATCAGGGTCAACAGGCCAGAGAATTACGGCGGAGGGGCACATGGAAACGCATCCTTTATTCATGGCAGGAAGTTGACGCTGTAGACAAGGCTTAAATGTGACAGAGAAACGTATTGAACACTTCGGGGTATAAATGATGTTAAATGAGCCTCAGGAGGACCGAGGAAGAAAGAGAGAGACGCAGAGCAGCGATATCGTCCTAAGCTCACACTGATCCCAAGCAAGCAATAATGCAGAGTATTGATCGTAGGCTACGAGCGAGATACCAGGGAGCGCGATAATGCTGGAGCCTGGCCTGGAAACCAGGAGGGAGCTGCTGGCCTCCTACTTAATTTAAATATATCTCTAAGTAATACAAGACATAAAATAAGATTTAGGTGGCCTGGAGCTGATGGGCATTAGGTAATGTACATCAGAGGAAAAGGGGGGAAAAAACCTTTCAGACTTGTGCAGAAGCAATCAATAGCCTAGGCCACCTGCACTTATATTGCTATTAATTTGCAATATGGGTTAGTATAGCTAGCCGTTTCCACGAGGGAAGGGCAATGGAAACATTGAAAAGATAAGGATTAACTCTTGTGTTTGCAGAAGTTTAAAGCTCATTTTATAAAGGTTTTTTTTTTCTTTTTAGTATTTAGTGTCCACTCCACACATGACAGTTTTTTTGCTGAATTTCTGTCTTTTAAAACCACTTAACGACCGCCTAACGCCGATAGCAGCGCCGTGGTGACGTAGATCGGCGATCCCTGGCCTCTGATTGGCCGGGGATCGACGGCATATGATAGGCTAAAGCCTATCCTAGGATGCGCAGGACGGACCTCCGTCCTGCGCATTACAGATGAAGAGGCAGACGGAGGTAAAGTGAGGGAGGGCGGAAATGCTGCGGAGGAGGGCTTTGAGGAGCCCCCCCCCTCGCTACTCCGTAATAGCCGCAGCGATCAGACCCCCCCCAGCAGGACATCCCCCTAGTGGGGAAAAAAGGGAGGAAGTCTGATCGCCCGGCCACATTCCTGATCGGTGCTGCGGGCTGTAGAGCCCACGCAGCACCGATCATTAGAAAACCCCCTGGTCCTTAAGTGGTTAAATGTTTCATTATTATTATTATTATTATTATGATTTATTTATAGAGCACAAACAACATCCATAGTACCGAAAATAGTACAAAACAGATAGTGAGGAGCATAGATACATGAGATGTTCAAAACTAGGGATGGGACGAATCCGCTATTTTTTCGATTCCGAATCTAAAAAGTTTCTCGAATATCTCTTACCTTTTCGAATGTAACGAATTCTGCACATAGGGGGAACAAGGAAGTCAGCATGAGGTCTGCCGCTCTGCACTCCGCTCTGGATAGGTGAGCGGATACTTCTTAAGTATGCGGGGGGCGAGCGGAGGAGGGACGGAAAGACGGAGAAGGACAAGGGCGAGGCAGGGGGAGCGACGGATGCACGGGGACACAGCGTTGGGATTCGGCGGATTCGGCAAGCGGTTTAATGGCGTCGGGATTTGAATCATGAATCCCGAATGTTTCCCAATATTAGAGGGATTCGTGGATTCGCCGGATTCGCCGTCCCATCCCTATTCAAAACTCGCTACAATCAGGACATCCAACAAAACAAATATGTACATAGTAAACAGAACATTTATACAGGTAGTCCCCGGTTAATGAACGAGATAGGGACTGTAGGTTCGTTCTTAACAGGAATCTGTTCTTAAGTTGGAACAATGTGCCATCTCTGTCCCCTGTACCTCCTCTGTACCCCCCTGTGCCTTCAGTGTCCCCCACTGTGTTAACTCTGCCCTCTGTACCTGCTTATACAAGTTTAAAAGCCATTTTTTTCTTTGAATTTTTTAAAATCGATTTTCTCAAAAACTAGAAATCCAATTTAAAAAAAAAAAATTAGACTTGTTCCCATGGAAAAAGAGAATCCATGCCGTTCGTATCGGCGGGTCGTTCGTAAGTCGGGGACTACCTATATTGAGCTTTTTTTTGGCTTTCAGACATTATCCCCCCCCCCCCCCCCCCTTCCCTTCCCAGAACAACCTGTATGAGCCAAAACCAATTCCAGGTACCACCCCCTGTTTGCACTTGGCAAAATAAAATATGCTGATTCTGCTGGTGGCAGGGCCAGTGCTTCCATAGAGGCAAAGAAGGCAATTTCCCCAGAGCCTTTATGGGCCCCCAAGGTGTGTGTGTCCCCTCCCCTTCAGCTATATTGACCCCATATATGCCTGCAAGGAACGAGGTAGAGAGCCGATGTGGGGAAAAGTGTGTACACTCTGGATTTGTAAGGGAAAGAGGAGGGGAATAATGTGGTCCCCAACAATTATTTTTGGGGTCGGATGAGACCTGGGAGTGTGCTTAGAGGCTTCTGGAGGTTCGGGCACTGCTAGGGGGCCCCAAAGTTACTTTTGCGCTGGGGCCCAATTGTGGCTAGAAGCGGCACTGCCTGGTGGACTCAAAGCATTTGAGCTGCAGCCACTAGGGCATGCTCTATAGGCAGTAGCACTGTTAGGGAGTCTTGCCCAAGGTCTCCTACCGAATAGGTGCACGCAAAGTGAAGAGGTGATCATTGAGGAAAAGCAGCTTGTTGTACTGTGTGAGGAGTCTGACAGTGAGTGAGGAGGAGGGAGGCAGGAGTGCAGCAGTGTTTCATTTGACTTGCACAGCAGAAGGGAGGAGGTGGCACTGCTGTCCTGACTGAGGAGGAAAGAAGGACGGCCAACTGGCTGAGGGTGAGCAGTTTGTTTGTTACAGATGTGCAGCCAGTCAGCCAACCAGTGTTTTATTGTGTTGAGGTGCAGCATTTGATGCCTCAAGTTGTTGTATATGCTCCCTTGCTGACTGAGAACATTAAATGAAGCAAAGTGAATTGTTGGGTGCTGTGTGATCATTCCAAATCGAGAGGGGGCGGGGGGGGGGGGGGGGGTAAGGTAGGATAGGCGCAACCTCACAAGTTTGCCTCAGGCAGCAAAAAGTCTAGAGCCAGCTCTGCTGATAAAAGTTTATCACCCGCAAAGTATTCAGCAAGTGCTCTGTAACGATCGGTGTAACACAGAGAGGATCTGATTACCGGTGATCTGCAGTATCACCGAGAATGCAGATATATACCCGATTATTGATGATCTGCAGTATCACCGATAATCAGATATATCTCTAACCTCTGGACACCTGAGAGACGAGAGTGTTTTGGTGCAGCAGTAATACTTTGAGGACCGCACCTGGATAACAGGTGCTAGAGCAATAAGGAGTATTGCTCTGCAGCAAGTTCCTTCCGTTGGTCTGAACTCTCCGCAAGAAGGAGCCAGGCTGAGACAGTGGGAAGGACAGAACGTGAGTGACACCAATGAGGGAGTGTCACTGACAGATCTGTGAACTATCTCTCAACAGGAGAGATAGTTCTCGTGGTCGGGCAGACCAGGTCGTTAACACACTGACAGATAAAGTACAGAGACAGGAGACAGAAGCAGAATCTTGAGACTAGCCGAGTTCAGCAACAGAGTATCAGAATGACAAAGGTACAAAATCAGAGATCAGAAGAATTGTCAGGAAAGCAGAAGGTCATAACAAATAATCAACAATTCCTAGACTAAGGTGTGAGTTCCTTGATCATCAACACCTTGGAAACTGGTCTAGATAATAATACAATTGATAACAGAATTCCTAGACTAAGGTGTGAGCTCCATGATCATCAACACCTAAGAAACTAGTCTAAAGTAACACAGATACTGACAGGGTCTGAGTGCTACCACGTAGTGATCGCAACGCCAGACACCAGAGGAATGACCAGCACCCAGTATATATACATCAGCGCTCACCTGCGCTTTCCCTAAGTGCTGGACCAATGAGAACTGAAAGAATTGTCAGCTGACCGGCCTGGTCAGCTGACACCCCTCTGGCTGTCATAAATGCTCTGCCTCTACGCGCACGCACGCGTTCCTTCTGAACCAGTGTGGACTATCAGTCCCAGCCACACCAGACATGTGTTGTAATACCTCTGCTGATTTGAATGCGGAATCTGCCGCACCGCTGTCCGAGCGTGCGGCGTTTTCTCCGCATTCAGCAGTACTGAGAGAGGTAGGCCTATGCGTGCAAACCGCCGCGTCGGACGCAGAATCCGCCGCCCTGTTCTCTGGGCATGCGGCGGTTTCTCCGCGTTCCGTCAGGCCAGTGAATGCAGGTCCCTGTGCGCAAGCTGCCATGTTGAACGCGGAATCAGCCGCCTTACTCTGAGTACTTGCGACGGCGTTTCCGCGTTTTCTCACATGCTCACAATAATTTTACTTGTGAGAAAGAGAAGTGCCAGCTTGGATGCTCTGCCCCTTCCTCTGACCCCTTTTGCCCCCTGTATGGTGCAAAACCACTCCCTTAAAGAGAGTCTGAAGCGAGAATAGATCTCGCTTCAGACCTCATATATAGCAGGGGCACGTGTGCCCCTGCTAAAACGCCGCTATCCTGCGGCTTAACGGGGGTCCCTGTCCCCCCAAATCCCCTCCGTAATGCGGGGGAGCGCTTCCGCATTGGGGCAGGGCTAACCGCCGCAGCCCTGCCCCACGCACGTCTGTCAACGCGTATCTCCGCCTCTCCCCCGCCCCTCTCAGTCTTCCTTCACTGATAGGGGCGCGGGAGAAGCGGCGATGCGCGTCTGATAGACGCGACTGGAGGCAGGGCTGCAGCCGTTAGCCCTGCCTCCAGGAAGACAAATCCTACGACCAACTTTCCGACCAACTTTTGCGGGGGGTGGGTTGGGGGTGAAGGGACCCTCGTGCAGCCGCGGGATAGCGGCGTTTTAGCAGGGGCACACGTGCCCCTGCTATATATGAGAGCTGAAGCGAGATTTAGTCTCGCTTCAGTGTCTCTTTAATCTATTTCCTGGACCTCATTCGCTTTCTTCCATCCACTACTGCCTCCTCTCTTCCCCATTCTTTCCTCTCTCCCCGTACTCTACTTGTCTCCTGCAATTCCTAACAGCACTAATGTTATGTCACATAACAGGACCTCACTTTACCCAATATTTGAATGTGGCTGTAAGCATTAGTAAAATACAGTAAACAGTCAGGCGCCTGATGATGGAAAAGTGGCTAATTTCCCTCCCCGAGCGCCTCCCTCCTTTCTTCCCTGTGCAGAGCCCTGATGAGGGTGTAAATGAGAGGTTACTCAGCCTACTCTTGGCATTCCACTGATGAGATCTCCCTTCAGTAAAGAGCCCTTCTAGGTACTTAATACTGAGGTTCCTCTACCTACCTAATACTTGTTAGCACCTCTAGCTACTTAATATTGAGGGAACTTCTGGCTACCTAATACTAAGGGGCACCTGTAGCTGCCTATGACGGGCAAGGGAAGTAAGGGAGATGTGGCAACTGGACCAGATGGCACACTTGTGGTGCAGTTTGGTGGGGGTTTGTAGGTTCATGGAGGGCAAAGTCTAAGGTGCCAGGACATATGTGCCTATAGGCTCCTCTCTGAGGTAAATCTGGGCCTGAAAAAGCTTGATGATCCAGTAATAGGAAATAATCAGGTAGATGCTAGCAGCCACCTTCTCTTGTGATAATATTACAGCTTGTTCTGTTGGTGAAATGTTTTGTTGTATGGTAAAATTTGGGACCAAAGAATGTTTATTGGTATAGTCTACCTCATGTTGCCAACTTTTTTCTTCCTCCTTTATAATGAAACTCACTGTTCCTGTCATGTTACATGCCAGATCATTCAAATAAACCTGTAAGGTTTGAAAATCAAAAATTAGATACTTCTCTCAAGAGATGGAAGTCTTTGCATCGTCCAGAGGCTTCCCCTGTCTCCCCCCACCTCGCTGTTCCAGTGTTGTGTCCTCCTGAAGCTCGAGGCTGAGGTCCCATATGAGAACGAGCGCGGCTGTACTGCGTCTGCACAGTAGCATGGACCCGCTCATGCTTTTGTGGAAAAAGCCAAGCCCGATTGCGTCCACACTACTGCACATGCTCAAAGGACACAGTCCGGAACGTGCTGGTGGAGGAAGATGGAGGAAGCTTCTGGTTTATCTAGAGGCTTTCATCTATTTAGGTGAGTACCATTTGGGGCACTTTTTTTGCTACAGGTACACTTTATGCACTGGCTGGACAGTGTAATGGTTAAGGGCCCCACCTCTGACATTGGACAGATTCAGTAAGGAGTCAGGTATTGTTGCAGCCAGCTGGGGGCTCCTGCAGTGTCTGTCTGTTGGTTGATTCTGGTGCCTGGTGTGGTTGTAGCCTTCAATGTGATTCCTAATAATGTCCCGAAATTAGCAATGTTTGCAGGTTAGAGACATCCCCTCCCACCCCTTTAAGCACACACTCTTTCCTCTGGACCCCCGAGCAGCAGCTACCACTTTAGTCACAACCCCTGACTGGCCAGACTTTCTATTACTTCTGTCTACTGAGAACTCAGAACATGAAAAAGCTCAGATTTTAGTTATTTTCGAGCCATCGGGAATTTGTGATGCCCTGAAATGGTTAATGGTGAGAGGGGAAGATAAAAAGGACATTGTGCTCACAGATTCTTCACGAGCCCTGGGCGAGGGAATCCATGAAGAATATTAGATAACAGAGACCTATAAATGACAGAAAGGATGCAAAACAGTTATTTCAGGAGACAAAACCCCATGAATGGAGCTCAATGATAAGACGCCGACAGAAAATGCCGACGCGCTCCTCTCTGATTCCTCCCGTCTCCTGGGGGAGTGTTTAAAATGTTAATGCCTGTGAGGAGGGAAGGAATCGTCTCTATAATTGAGCTGTTGGTATTTCCAAACTGTTTGATTCTTTCTCTCTCGCAGCATTTAACCACTTTTTTTTCCATCTGTGGAAGAGAGAGGAAGAAGAACGCCTCACCGGCAGAGATCAGTCGCAGGAGGCGGTGGCATTTCACTTTTAGAGGGGATATTTATCAGGAGCCCAACACGGCTGGACGGTGCTGAGGTGACGGCCACTGCGAAATGTCAGGAAACTGAAAGTTTCTCTTTGCCTTGCAATAAAATTAGCTGCTGTTCTAAAATAAGTACCTCATAACGACTTTATCTGCTGATCTCCTCATGCTTTAGAAAAATACATCTTCTTCATCTTATTGCCATTCTCACTGATGTAATGGTTCTAAAAGGAACCTGGAGCGACAAGGCCGGTTCTGGTAACAATGGGGTCCCCAGGCAAAATTAACCCAAGGAGAACCAAAAGACCCCCCCCAACCAAAAAGCAGCAGTAGAGGCTCTTTGTTGCAGCTAAATTTCCCCCCAGGGCTCCTGAGCCGGGGCAGGTGAGACGCTACTCTGACGAAGACTCTGCAGGGGCCCACGGGGAGCAACAGTTACGTTTGGGGGGAGACCTTGGGGGCCTTACAGGCTCTGGGCCCAGGGGCAATTGCCCCCTTTGCCCCGATGGTAGAGCAAGCCCTGTGGGACAGGAGGAATATGGAGGCTGTCATATGTATTTCCTTGTATATAATGCAAGGTGTCTGATTGTCTTGCTGATCCTGTGCCTCTAATACTTTTAGCCACAGACCCTAAACAAGCATGAAGAACAGGTGTTTATGACTGAAGTCTGACTAGATTATTTGCATGCTTGTTTCAGGTGTGTGATTCTGATACAACTGATGCCTGCATGATCAGCAGGACTGCCAGGCAACTGGTGTTGTTTAACAGGAAATAAATATGGCAGCCTCCATTTCCCTCTTAATTCAGGTTCCCTTTAAAGGACAACCGTAATGAGAGGGATGTGGAGGCTGCCATATGTATTTCCTTTTAAGCAATACCAGTTGCCTGGCAGCCCTGCTGATCTATTTGGCTGCAGTCGTGTCTGAATCACACCTGAAACAAGCATGCAGCTAATCTTGTCAGATTTGACATTAATGTCAGAAACGCCTGATCTGCTGCATGCTTGTTCAGGGGCTATGGCTAAAAGTATTAGAGTCAGAGGATAAGCAAGAAAGCCAGGCAACTGGTATTGCTTAAAAGGAAACAAATATGGCAGCCTCCATATTCCTCTCGCTTCAGTTGTCCTTTAAATCCTCTCTCGATAGAGGGAGGGTTCCCTGTAAGAGTAAGGTTAGGCTAGGCCATAGTAAAATATTGGTAAAGATTACCAATATTTTGCCAACATAGTTAAGTAGTAGAATATCATGAATTTTACCAATATTCTACCAGCAGCAATCCCCTGTGACCTTTTTACCTTGCCCCATTCTTACATGTACACCTTGAGGGAGCCCTATGTACAATTTGCACTGCTCAAACTTTCAAATAGCTACCGTGGGCCATGCTGAGGGTATACACAGAGGCGGGACAAGGTCCGTCAGCACCCAAGGCTGAGACACCAAAGTGCGCCCCCCCCATCCCTGCCACCCCAGCCATCACACACTGATTGCTATTAGACTAAGAGGCGCCACAGGGCCCATAACCTCCCCAACACCTTAATATCTAGTTATCTGGCTTGCAGTCACTGCCATGTATCCCCTTTTCTTATTTCTTTCTGCTTCAAACACAATTAGGAATGACAGCTGAATGAATTCTGCGCCCCCTCCTACACTGCACCCTGAGGCTGGAGCCTCTCCAGCCTATGCCTCGGCCCGGCCCTGGGTATACAGCCCACTTCCTGTTCATCTTAAGGTGACCTGAACTCCCTGTATGGATTTAGAGTTTAGCCTGTCTAATTCCCCCTCATCTGTGTCTGATCACAAGTTGTAATTTGATCACTCAGCTGTGTCAGCTGACTGCCATGGCAGAGCAGCTAATTTGTAAACACAGAATGTTAACAATGTGGAAGTAGACACACTGCCGATTTATTGCAGGTTTTGTATCAGCTGTAACAAAGAAATGTTTTCCTTTAACCACTACAGGATTGCTCCATGCCAAGTGGCGCGGTGGCAACCCCAGGACCACCTAACGCCGATCGGCGTGCAGTCCTGGGGGCGGGTTTGGCAGGAGATCGTACGCCAATGTGCGTGCATCTCCGCTTGAATGACGGAGGAGCTCTGTCATCGGTCTCCCAGCGGCGACTGTTAGTTTCGCCATCTATTTACAGTGTACAGTGCTGCGATCTACTGCAGCGCTGTACTGGGGACAGCCGTGTGACATGGCTGTGCCCCTGAGCGGCAGATAAGTGATCTGCTGTCATAGGCTGAAGTCTATGACATCTGATCACGCTGACTGACTGGCTGGGGAGGATTATTAACCACTTGAGTACCAGCACCCTCTGCTCCCTTAAGGACCTGAGGGTGCTAGTACAGTAAACCGCCGCTTCCCGACGAATCGCCGCTAAAATCCACCGCTCCCACCGCTCTGTCCCCGCCGCAGGCTGCTCTCTCTGCCGTCTTTATGACGGCAGAGCACTGTGAGCCGGGCAGGAGCCGTTTTCATTGGCTCCTGACCCTGTCACTCCATGTAAGCCAATGGGAACGGCTTACATGAATGACAGGGCCAGGAGCCAATGAAAACGGCTCCTGCCCGGCTCACAGTGCTCTGCCGTCATAGAGGCGGCAGGGCAGCTGATTGCGGCGGGGACGGGCGGGGGCGCGCGGTGAATGGGACGTAGAGTTTACGTCCGGTCAGAACCGCAGCGCCCCCTGTCCGCCATAGATTTCAACTACGCCGGTCCGCAGGTAGTTAAAATTATTTAAACAATTAGTTTATTTATTGAAAAAATAAATAAATAAATATATATATATATATATATATATATATATATATATATATATATATAAATAAACATTCTGGGAGCTATCACAGCCAACCAACAGAAAGCTCTGTTGGTGGGCAGAAAACAGGGGGGATCACTTGTGTGCTGAGTTGTACGGCCCTGCAGCGAGCTATTAAAGCTGCAGTGGCCTAATTTGTGAACAATAGCCTGGTCACTAGGGGGGCGTAAAGCCTGTGGTCCTTCAGTGGGTAAAGGTAATTATGCTGCTGCATATCTTTTAGAGCAGAGAGGAAGTTCTGAGTTCAGGTCCGCTTTAAACTATCCCTGACTGTCATGAATGGGTATTGGCAAGAACCTGAAGTCCACTTTTATACTGTTATCACAGCAAAGTGTTTTGTTTTGTTTTCTTCTTTAGAGTTGTGATTGAGACTGACTGCATTTCTCTGACAGCAGCACTATCAGCTTGCCTGAGGTCAGCAATGATAAGGACTCTATTTTGTTCTTGCCAGTTATCAGCAATGGGAAAAGAAAAGTGCCCAGAGTCCCACTAAACCCAAAATTAAACAAGGCAAATTCTGAACGCAATCATGTGGATTTGTTTAAATTATTATAAAGTCTTTACCTCCGGAAATGAACTTTTCGAATTGAAAAATGATTTGTGTACTTGAGATTTCTGCATCTATAGCTTCAGGCCTCCACCGACTGTTATTTCCTGGCAGTGAAGATGAGATCTTACACCAGACTTTCTGTAAATATAACACACAAAAGAGGGGACACACAGTGAGCCCAATATAGTGTAGTATGTTATGATACCAAGAACAGGCCCGGATTTATCTCACAGGAGCCTATAGGCACAGATGTCCTGGCACTTTAGACATTGCCCTCTATGAACCTGCAAACCCCCAGCAAACCACACCGCAAGTGTGTTGGCTGGTCCAGCTGTCACTTCTCCCTTATTTCCCTTGCCTGCCATAGGTAGCTACAGGTGCCCCTTAGTATTAGTTAGCTAGAAGTGCCCTCAATAATAAGTAGCTAGAGGTGCCCGCAAGTATTAGTTAGCTAGAGGAACCTCACTACTAAGTAGCTAGAGGCGCCCCCTGACTGAAGGGAGATATTGTCAGTGGAATGCAGAGATCTGGGTGAGTAACCTCTTATTTACACTCCACTCAGGACTCTGCATAGGGGAGAAAGGAGGGAGGCACTTGGGGAGGAAGTGAGCTGCCTTTCCATCATCAGGCGCCTGTAAGCACGTGCCTATAGTGCTTTAAGGTAAATCTGGCCCTGACCAAGAAGATTTGTATAAAAGATATATGTAAGTATACTCACAAACCAGGGTTACCACAAAGGCAACCACTGTAAAAGCAGCTGGGCAGATCAGACCTGACCCCACACAGGTTAAGAAGTCGCTCTCTGTAGAGTGGAAAGATGAGGTAACAACCCTCCACCAAGGGTGGACTAGGCAATTTACTGAAGTTTGTAACAGAGGTGCCAAAACAGGATAAGATTAGATAAAAAGTGTTTAAAAAAAGAGGTAGTGGTGGACTTATCTCCTCCAGGCCGTACTCGTTTTTTGCTCCAATATTGCCTGATGAAGCTGGATCAAACCTGCAAAACGCGTTGCATTCGGGAGGGATTTAATAAAATGTATTGTTGACTGCTAATCAACAGCTATTGTGTCTACCTAGAGGAAGTAAATACACCACTACCTCTTATTTTTAAATGGTTTTTAACAAATCGTATCCTGTTTTGGCGCCTCTGTTACAAACTTCAATATATCCTGTAAACTGTAGATGTAGTCATTGGTGTTTTGGAGCTTGCAGTGGTGCATTGCAGGGGACCCCGGGGAATGGTGATGGACCAGTTGGACTATGGGGGAGCTGGAAAAATCCCCAGGTATGCTTAAGACCTCATTTGTTTGTCCACTTCAGGCACGCTTTAAGTATGCCCCATGTGCTGCCTCTTCAAGCAATGTGGCGGGATGGAGAGAGCCCCATCCAAATGTTTTGTGGCGGGGGGTCGGGCATTGATTTCTAGTCACGCCCCTGTCTCTGTGTCTCTATTTGTGAATTACGCCCTCACTTCTTGTTCATGGATCTCCATGGGATCAACATGCACCGTGGCGGCAGGAAAGAAACTTCAGCACGAAGGAAGCATAAAAAAGCTAAAAGATGTTTAATCCTTAGTATTATACAAAACAAAGACTAAAATAGTAGAAATGCAGGATTTCCAGTTTGTGACTGATTCTTTCTGAAGCACCCGGACTTGGCAGCTTTCTTGGTGAGCTGAAACATATATATTAAATAAGGGTGCCAGGAAAAAAGGGCGCAGGGTGAAGCTGAAATAAAATATTGTCTATAACAATGCTTTTTATAGTTTCTCCATCTTTGTTAGAGTTAGAATAATAAATATGTTAAAATGCCAGTAATATAAAGGGCGCAGGGTGATGCCGAATTTGCAAAATATCAACAATTAAAATGAAGAAATATTTACAGTCGTAGACGGGATATTAAAACATTGGTAAATATTTTCAATATTTTACTACATCTAAACCTAACCCTACTCTTGCACAGAACTCTCCCCTGGTGGTGCCTAACCCTTACCCCCCTGGTGGTGCCTAAGACTCCCCTTGGTAGTGCCTACTCCTACGACCCCTCATGGTGGTGCCTAACCCTAAGACCCCCTGATAGTGCCTTACCCTAAGTCCCTCCTGACTAACCCTAAGACTCCCCTCCTGACTCCTAACCCTAAGACCCCCCTTCCTCACGCCTAACCCTAAAACCCACCTTCCTCACGCCTAATACTAACCCCCCCTTCTTGACACCTAACCTTAAAACCCCCTCCCTCTGCTGCAAATAACGTAAAAAAAGATACCTTTCTATGACAATAAATTTAAAATCAGTAATTCAGAAATTTATAATTTTAACTACTTTACCCCCAGCGCTACGGATTTCTCCGTCCCTTTTTCCACCCTGTTACCACCAAGGGACGGAGAAATCTGTACTTGACGCCGCTCCCGCCGCTGTCCGCGCTCCTGCTCGCCCGTCCGCGCGCCCCCGCGCTCGTGCATGCCGCTGCCTGCTTGCCCGGAGATCAATGAACGGGAAAAACCTTTCCCGTTCGTTGATCTCTTCCCCCCGCAATGATCAGCTGCTTCTACGAGAAGCAGCGATCATTGTGAGAAAAAACAGTCTCCCAGCCTCTTAACCCTTCCTGCAAGCGTACTTCCTGTACGCTTGCAGGACGCATAAACAAACAGTTACTGTGGCCATCTTGTGGCCAAATAGTAAAACTACACCCTAAAGCATTTTTCATATACAAATACATTACTTTTACACTAAAAATTAACTAATTACCTCCTACATTCCCCAATTTTATTTTTTTTGTAATTAAAAAATAAATAAAAAAATTACAATAAAAAAATACATAAATAGTTACCTTAGGGACTGAACTTTTTAAATATTTATGACCAGAGGGTATAACACTGTTACTTTATATACTATGGGCTTGTAACTAGGGATGGACGCAAAACTGAAAAAAAATGCACCTTTATTTCCAAATAAAATATTGGTGCCAAACATTGTGATAGAGACATAATTTAAACTGTTTTATAACCGGGACAGAAGGGCTAACACACTTCATGGGTTTTAATTACAGTAGCATGCATTATTTAAAAACTATAAAGGCCGAAAACTGAAAAATAATACATTTTTTTCCACATTTTTTCCTATTTTCCCATTAAAACACATTTAGAATAAAATCATTCTTGGCATAATGTCCCACCTAAAGAAAGCCTAATTGGTGGCAAAAAAAGAAGATATAGTTCATTTCATTGTGATAAGTAATGATAAAGTTATAGATGAATGAATGGAAGGAGCGCTGAAAGGTGAACATTGCTCTGGTGCTCAAGGGGTAAAACCCCTCAGTGGTGAAGTGGTTAAAAACAAATTTCAAAACGATAATTTTAAGAACAATATTTTGAAAAAAATAAGAAATAAAATGAAAAATTTAGGTTGGAAGGTCCTGGGGCCCCAATAGTCCAATAGCCCCCAGGGGCCCAATTTACTGCGCCCTGCTGAAACTCCCTGTGAATCTCATCAAGCTGTATACTCTCCATATGGACTCGGCACTTTGTTCTCAGAGTGATGAAAGCTATGACAAAATAATTCACCATAACCATCAGTGGCCACAGTGACATCACACAAGCTCATGCAATAAAAACACCTTTATTTTTGTTGTTGCTTTCCTTTACCCCTCCCTCCCCCCATCCCACCCCCGCTCTGGCATAATAATTTAGCACAGTCTCTGTGTCTGCAGGGAAGCACTGTGTCATGGAAGAAATGTAATAAGATCGGTACAGCGCGCCTCCCAATATAACGACTTCATTTTCACCTGCTCAGAATTTTTTTTTCTTTTTTCTTTTGCAACGAGTAAGTGTTGCTGAGTAACTATGGCCATCTTAGGTGACTTGGATCCTATTTTATTTATAGATTTAATAAGCTGCGAGTCAGCCCTTGATCTGACCTCCCACAAGTATCTTGTTTTGTAGCGGCCCCGGCTCAGCCGACAGAGAGGAAAGAGAAAATGCTGAACATGATAATAGGAAAACCGATAAAGAGAGTTGCGTGGAAAATATGGCAGGGAAGCCGGCAGCGTGTGATAGAGGAGGGAGAGGGGGAAGGGGGGGGGGATCAAAGATCTTAGGGTTAGATAAAACTGCCGTATGGTAAACTGAGTTATTGATGGCAAAATCCACAATACAGGATAAGGGCTTATAGCCTCATTTGAATAATTTGTTGTCATGTATTTAATATAATATTATTTTTAATAATTATGCATATTACGTTAATTGGTTCACTTTCACTTTGCAACCCTGGTTCCCGGGTCAAATCTGGGCTTGTGTGAGTTTTCTCCTGGCACTCCAGCCCACGAACTTAGAAGAGCACTGAGATGAAAAATGGGCGCATGATATTGCGGTTAGTACAACATCGGTGATTTTGACAGCATTCTACTTAGAGCCGGATTTACAGCCCACTCTAGCACCCTAAACTCCGCCCTTCAACACAGGATACACCCCCATATTGGGTAGGCTCCTCCCTCTCCACACTAGGTAGCCAGATTTTCCCCAGTATTTGTTGGCCCCATTATTCTAGGTAGCAGGTCGGCCTCCTTCTCTCCCCCCCCCCCCCCCCCCCGGTACTGGAGTATAGGTAACCAGATTGTGCCCCCACCCCAGCATTAGGAACCCCCCCAATCGGTAGCAGATTGCCAGTTCTGTCCCCACAAGTTATTAAAGACCCGCCACCCCCGAATAGGCAGCAGATATTCCCCCAGTATTAGACGGTCTCTCCTTACTATAGATTGCCAGTTAGTAAGGACCGCCCTATTGGGAGGTTGGGGAAATATAGTGGCTGGCTGCAGCACACTTTATTTTCAAGGGAAGAAGTGCCAGCCAGGGAACATTCAGGTAAGGGGAGCCGGCTCTCCTAAGTAAGGCATCTGTAGGCACAAGCCTGCAGTGCCTTATGGTAAAGCTGTGCCTGATTCTACTGTTATGTATAGTGAACAATAGGTAGCGTTTCCAATATTCTGCCGTCCCCTATCTCAACTTATTGTCACACTATCCTTCCCTGCATCTGTGCCTAACACTAATCTTACCCCTACCTATGCCTAATGCCAGTTTAACCCCGTTTATAACTAACACCAACCTTCTCCATCTATGTCTAACACTAGCCTACCCTCATCTATATCTAACACTAACCTTCCCTTTAACTACACCTAACACTAGCCTATGTTCATCTATGCCTAATACTACCCAACACCACCACACACACACATCCACACACACACACACACACACACACACACACACACACACACACACACACACACACACACACACCTACCTTTATCTAACACGGATGTATCCCATACCTACACCTAAACATGCTGGCGTTATCTACAGAACAGCAAGGCCTGGAGAACAGGAAGGCCCATAACCAATTAACTTTTTCTCCTAGGAGAACACTCCAACACTTCTATTCTCCATCCATTGTAGCCTTTGAAGATTAACTGATCTCTGCTTTACAAAAAGACAATAACAGATTTTGAATGTAGACTATTTCACATAAAGCAGCCACTGTATAAACTGATCACCATTTTATTATTAATCCTGCAATCAAGCCATAGTTTCTACATTTTCCTGGTGGTCAATCTTTTTAAATAGGCCCCTTAGGCTTACTATTTAGCCTCTATAATTAGTACGTCTAAGGGGCCTGATGAATAATTTAAAAAAATAAATTGTGTTTGGGTGTTAAAAGAAATGTATGTTTTGTTAAGCACATTTATTTTTTGTTTGGCACTTAAATAAACACTTTAAAATAGGAAGGCCTGAAATATTACAGATAAATAGGGATGCTCAATGAGATGCAAATATTTTAGTTTATGCAGGGTTCCATTTTTTTTTTTTTGCAAATAATTGCAGCTTGAAAACAGACCAATCAATTTAAACCTAGGTGAGACTTGATTGGCCCATTTTCAAACTGCATATATTTGCATAAAAATGTACATAATCCTTGAATTCAATAAAAATAGTGTTACAAAAAAAATGTACATAATCCTGCATGAACTCAGAAAGATTTGCATCTTGTTGCTCATCCTTACAAATAAACATACATATAACATATTTTTGAAACCTCACTTACTGTTCTTATTGGTCTGGTAAAGTTTTATAAAGTTCTAAGAGAAGTAATGGGAAGACATGATGAACTAAAGAGGTCCAAAAGTCCCCTAATAAGTAATCTGGAAAGTCCAGTACTGCCTTAGAACAGAAGGAGTGATGTCTTAGCCCTTGTCCTGAAGTGGTGCATTATGAAACATGATTTTTTGGCCGCCTAGGAGACACAGCCACTGCAATTATTATTATTATTATTATTATTTATTTATTTATTTATTTATAAAGCGCCAACATATTCCGTGGCGCTGTACAATGTAAGAAAACAAACAAGGGATACATAATGATACAGACAATGATATACATGGAAATATGAACACTGATACAAGATACAGCACTGCTGATTACAATTTGATTTAACAGGATGACTAAAATGTATAAATGTCTAACAGTGTGCAAGCAATTGAATTAATAACATTCCATGACACAAAAGGGTGAGAGCCCTGCCCTTGCGAGCTTACAATCTGAAGGAATGGGGTGGAGGCAAGAGGTGGGGGAAGTATACAGTATATGTACAGGCAGTGCGTAATTAGGTTATTTAGTGGGTGCATGGCCTAAGCTAGAGAATATGCTTGTCGGAAAAGGTGGGTTTTGAGGGAGCGTTTAAAGATTTCAAAGGTGGGAGAGTGGCGGATGTGTTGTGGAAGGGCATTCCAGAGGAGGGGTGAGGCACGTGAGAAGTCTTGTACACGTGAATGTGAGGAGGTAATTGTAGAAGAGGATAGAAGAAGCTCGTGTGCAGATCTGAGATTGCGGTTGGGTTGGTATCTGGAGACTAGTGAGGAGATGTACAGGGGAGAGAGATTGTGGAGAGCTTTGTAGGTTATGGTTAAGAGTTTGAACTGAATCCTCTCATTAATTGGTAGCCAGTGAAGAGCTTGACAGAGAGGGTCAGCAGAGGAAGAGCGAGAGGAGAGATGAATGAGTCGAGCAGCAGAGTTCAGTACAGAATTGAGCGGTGATAGTCGGTTAGTTGGAAGTCCACCAAGCAATATATTGCAATAGTCCAATCGAGATATAATAAGAGCATGTACTAACATTTTGGTTGTGTCATGGGAGAGAAAAGGTCGGATACGTGCTATGTTTTTCAGTTGGAAATGGCAGGAGCTGGTTAGGGAGTTAATGTGAGGAGTAAATGAGAGAGAAGAATCAAATATTACCCCCAGGCACCGTGCTTTGGGAACTGATGTTATAGACGTGTTGTTAACATTTATTGTAATATCAGGCAAAGGGGTGGACAGGGATGGTGGAAAGACTATTAGTTCAGTTTTATTCATATTGAGTTTTAAGAAGCGAGAGGACATGAAAGAGGAGATAGCAGACAGGCAGTCGGGAACCCGTGTGAGGAGGGAGTTAAGGTCTGGGGCCGAGAGGTACAGTTGTGTATCGTCTGCATATAGGTGGTATTGGAAACCGAATGAGCTGATTAAGTTACCAAGACCGTGCATGTAGATGGAGAAGAGGAGGGGACCGAGGACAGAGCCTTGAGGTACCCCTACAGACAGAGGATGTGAAGAGGAGGCCTGATCTGAATAGGAAACAGTGAAAGACCTTCTAGACAGGTAGGAAGATATCCAGGAGAGAGAGAGGTCCTTTATTCCTATAGATGAAAGGATCTGTAGGAGTAGAGTGTGGTCGACAGTGTCGAATGCTGATGACAGATCTAGAAGGATGAGTATGGAATAATAGCCTTTGGATTTAGCTGTGAGGAGATCATTAGCTACTTTGGTGAGTGCTGTTTCTGTGGAGTGGTTTGGCCGGAAGCCAGATTGGAACTGATCGAGCAAGGAATTTGCAGATAAATACTGACTTAGTTCAGCATGGATGTGGCGTTCAAGTAACTTAGATGCAAATGGAAGAAGTGACACTGGGCGGTAGTTAGCAAGTTCGGTGGGGTCTAGAGATGGTTTTTTAAGTAGTGGTGTTACAACAGCCCTCTTGAGTGAGGATGGAAAAATTCCGGAGGAGAGGGATAGGTTAAACAGCGATGTTAGGGCAGGGATGAGGGATGTGGATAGCTGTGGAATGAGATGTGATGGGATAGGATCCAAAGAACAGGTGGTTAGATGGGATTTGGAGATAAGGGAAGAGAGTGAATGTTCAGAGAGTGGAGAGAAACTGGAAAGAGAGCAGTCAACAAGAGGAGTGGAGATGGAGTTTGATGTCTGCGTGGAAAACACACTACGGATTTTTGCAATTTTATCTGTAAAGTATGTTGCAAATTCTTCAGCTGATAAGCATGAAGAAGGAGGAGGAGGGGGTGGACGGAGAAGGGAGTTGAAAGTACTGAACAGGCGCTTTGGATTGTGCAAGTGGGAGGATATGAGGGAGGAGAAGTATGATTGTTTTGCAGAAGAGAGAGCGGTTTTAAACTTGTTCAACTCTTTTTTGTAAGTAATGAAATCCTCATTAGTATTAGTTTTTCTCCAACGGCGTTCAGCTACCCTAGAACACCCCTTTAGCTGTTTAGTAGCTTTGGTCAGCCAGGGTTGGCGACTGACACGGTGCGGGCGGACATTGGTGAGGGGTGCGATTTCATCCATGACTTGCGTGATTGAGCAATGATAGTGTGCAGCTGCTGAGTCAGGGTCAGTGAATGGGTGTGTGAGGAGAGGTGCCAAGGCATCAGAGACAGATTGCATGTCTATGTTGCGGTAGTTCCTGCGTGTATATGAGCGTGCTTGAGGCAGGGTGGTAGGAAGAGAGGAGGAGAGAGAGAAGTTTAGTAGGTTATGATCAGAGAGCGGGAGAGGAGAATTAGTGAAATCAGTGATAGAACAGAGACAAGTGAATATGAGGTCAAGTGTATGACCATTAGAGTGAGTTGGAGCAGTGGACCACTGAGACAGGCCGTAGGAGGAAGTAAGTGACAGAAGTTTAGTGGCGGCAGAATTGTTGGTGTCAACATGAATGTTAAAGTCGCCCATAATGATGGTAGGGATATCGGAGGACAGGAACTGGAGGAGCCATGCAGAGAAGTGATCTAGGAAGAAGGAAGGAGGGCCAGGAGGGCGGTAGATTATTGCGATCTGGAGGTTAGAGGGAGAGTATAGACGGACTGCATGGACTTCAAAGGAAGGTAGAGAAAGAGAAGGAATGGGGGTGAGTGGCTTGAAGGAGCATCTATCAGAGAAAAGAATGCCCACACCACCGCCATGTTTATTCCCACTTCTAGGCGTGTGACTAAAGTGGAATCCCCCATAAGAGAGGGCGGCAGGTGAGACCGTGTCAGAAGGCGTCAGCCATGTTTCTGTGACCCCAAAGAAGGTGAAGGCGTTGGAATTGAAAAGGTCATGGATGAAAGGAAGTTTGTTGCAGACTGAGCGGGCATTCCAGAGAGCAGCAGAGATAGGTGGGGGAGGAGGGGGGAGAAGAGGAATATTAATAAGGTTGTGGCAGTTTCGGTGTGCATGTGGTTGGCTGCTAGCAGTGCGATTAGTGTGCAAGAGTGAGGAGCGAGCCGGCAGAGAGGGTCCGGGGTTTGGTGAAATGTCACCTGCAGCAAGGAGTAATAGGAGGCAGAGAGAGCGAAGGATAGGGTGGGATTTAGATTTATGGGTAGTTGGAGTATGAAATGTATAGCGCGGTTGTATAAATAAGAAAGTTTCGTGGGAAGCAACCTGTGGAGATGATAAAAGAGAGGGAGAAATGTAGAGCGTGTTGCTGACAGCAGGAGGATGCAGTGAGTGTACAGATTTGAGAATAGCAGGGTAAAGCAGGCTAATCATGAAGAGCAGAGACAACATTATTGCACTAACCGTGAATCAGATTGCTAAAGTCTTGAGTCTGTTCCTTCTGGTCTCTTCTGTCTTAATTCTGGTGTAATTCGGTCGTTCTCTTTGTACTTAGAAACCGGTGTACTTTGAAATACCAGTGCATAAATCGACCAAGGTCTAATCGACTGAGAGTTGCATTTATATAGTAAGCCTGATAAGCCTATGCTTAGCAGGCCTGATTGTAGCCTGACTGATGCAGGTGAGGGAATGAGAGCTCAGCCTGTAGCAGATCACAGTAACTCAGGTAATTAAGCAGGAAGCTGCTTGATTGTCTATAGGTGTTGGGGCCAAATTAGCATGGAGCCAGAGGAGAGCAGACTAATTCATGGAATATACAAAGCCAGTCACTTAGCTATAGTAAAATGCAAAGTATTACAGAACTTCAGAATATTCACAGATTGCAGTAAAATCGATAGTTCAAATAAGCGCAGATCATACCATAAGAGTTAGATTGCGTTCACAGAAGGATTGCAGTAAAATCGATAGTTCAAATAAGCGCAGATCATACCATAAGAGTTAGATTGCGTTCACAGAAGGATTGCAGTAAAATCGATAGTTCAAATAAGCGCAGATCATACCATAAGAGTTAGATTGCGTTCACAGAAGGATTGCAGTAAAATCGATAGTTCAAATAAGCGCAGATCATACCATAAGAGTTAGATTGCGTTCACAGAAGGATTGCAGTAAAATCGATAGTTCAAATAAGCGCAGATCATACCATAAGAGTTAGATTGCGTTCACAGAAGGATTGCAGTAAAATCGATAGTTCAAATAAGCGCAGATCATACCATAAGAGTTAGATTGCGTTCACAGAAGGATTGCAGTAAAATCGATAGTTCAAATAAGCGCAGATCATACCATAAGAGTTAGATTGCGTTCACAGAAGGATTGCAGTAAAATCGATAGTTCAAATAAGCGCAGATCATACCATAAGAGTTAGATTGCGTTCACAGAAGGATTGCAGTAAAATCGATAGTTCAAATAAGCGCAGATCATACCATAAGAGTTAGATTGCGTTCACAGAAGGATTGCAGTAAAATCGATAGTTCAAATAAGCGCAGATCATACCATAAGAGTTAGATTGCGTTCACAGAAGGATTGCAGTAAAATCGATAGTTCAAATAAGCGCAGATCATACCATAAGAGTTAGATTGCGTTCACAGAAGGATTGCAGTAAAATCGATAGTTCAAATAAGCGCAGATCATACCATAAGAGTTAGATTGCGTTCACAGAAGGATTGCAGTAAAATCGATAGTTCAAATAAGCGCAGATCATACCTGTAACACAAAAACATGATGTCAGTCCAGAGAAGTAGATTGAGGGTAGAGGTGCATGGTGAATGTCTTAATTCTGGTGTAATTCGGTCGTTCTCTTTGTACTTAGAAACCGGTGTACTTTGAAATACCGGTGCATAAATCGACCAAGGTCTAATCGACTGAGAGTTGCATTTATATAGTAAGCCTGATAAGCCTATGCTTAGCAGGCCTGATTGTAGCCTGGCATCTTAAAGCAATGCTGTAATTTACTGTGTTTTCTGTAGAGAGAGTTTAAGGTCCTTTTAGTCCACATAAAATGCTGCTGGTTTTGGGTCACCATGACTTAACTGAGTAGTAGAATCATAAAATTTACTCCTTACACGGATAAAGATTGAAAAACCTGAAACAGCTCTACGTTAGATGGATTTTTGATACTGTGTAATTAAAAGAGAGTACGCACACACACACACACACACACACACACACACACACACACACACACACACACACACACACACACACACACACACACCACACCACACCACACACATCCACCACACACACATCCACAGACACACAGACACATACACACTACACACAAACACCACACACACATATACACACACACACACCACACACACACATCCACAGACACACACACACACACACACACACACACACCACACACACCACACACACACACCACACACACCACACACACACACACACACACACACACACACACACACACACACACACACACACACACACACACACACACACACACACACACCTTTTTGTTTTAGATCAGTTGGTTCTCACACTGTAGCAATAGAGCAAGACAATACTAATTACACATTTGTAATTTTTTGCACCTACTTTCATGTACTTTTTTCCATTGCAGATTGGCAAGTAATGATAAGCACAAATTTCGCATTAACATAATTTTGCATCGTAATCAAGGGGGTTGCTAGGATCCTAAGAGCTCCGGGGCACTTTTGGGCACTCCAGCCAGAAAATAGGTGTGGCCACACAACAGAATATGAGTGTGACCATGGGTGGAGTCAAATTTACATGAGCTTAAAGGGGAACTTCAGCCTAAACAAACATACTGTCATTAAGTTACATTAGTTATGTTAATTAAAATAGATAGGTAATATGATATCTTACCCACCTGTTTTAAAAGAACAGGCAAATGTTTGTGATTTCATGAGGGCAGCCATCTTTTTGGTTGAAAGGAGGAGACAGGGAGTTCCAACTGTCCTGTGTCCTGATCACCCCTCCCAGTTGCTAGGCAATGAGAACAACAACATCAGAAATCCCATCATGCTTTCACAGCATCAGGGGAAAAATGCCCGGGCAGTTTTGTTCTGTGCAGCTAAAAATGAGACTTGGGTAAGTAAAACAAAGTTCTGATGCTGTAAGACTGTTAAAGAAACACCAAGCATTTTCAGTGCTGCTGAGTAGATTTTTAGTCTGGAGGTTCACTTTATCAACGGTCTAAGTAGGCCTGCCCAGCAAAATGTTGGATGAAGGCCAGGTACCTGGCCTTCTTCCATGTTGTCTGGCAGTCCCGCCATACATTCCCATTCTAGTGGACCCTCTCCCATCATGCTCCCATGGGCCTCCCATTAAGGCACCACAGCTCCCAGCATGACTGTAACGATTGAGGAATTCCCTCCGTGATCAGCGCACAAGACGTGCGCTGACACTGCGGAAATCTTCCACAAGCGTGTAATTTGAGGGAACCCAGCAAAAGGTGCAATGCACCTGTAGAGGGAAATTCCTGTCGACAGGTGGAGCTGTGGAGTGCAGAGGAACAGCTCCTCTGCCCTGCCACAGACGCCAGACAGGAATTGTACGAAGGGAAGAAATGCAGGGCAAGATAGCCCTGAAGGAGAGAGAGCAAAGCGACAGAGGGTATGTGTGTGCACCAATCTAGTCGCCAACCCGCGACATTGCATACACAACCATGAAGGACAGGAGAGAAGGCAATTGCCAGAGATGGCGATTGCTAACAGCGACACAAGACTGAATAAGCACAGATGAGGAATGTATGTATGTCCACCAATCTAGCCGCCACCCTGCGACGGTGGACATACAACAAAGGAAACCAAGTGAGAACGCAATCGCAAGAGAAGCGATTGCGAAAGAGAATGAGCACAGGGACAAAGACCTTGTAGTTTTTAAGAAACTCGATTTTAAAAATGCAAGTAAAAAAATGCATTTTTAAGATTGAGTTTCTCAAAAACTACAAGGTCTTTTTGAATTCTTTTTGTGACTTGTACCTACTATTCTCCGTAACATATGTAGCAATTTTGGTAGCAATAGCATATATGGGGCCTTTGCTAGTCACCTCTAAAGTTGGCAAGAAATTACACAAAAATTACGCAAAAAATTAAGCGAAATGTTTAAATACTACTAATACATACAAAATGAATTACGATTTACTCTGAAATTTCGCATTACAATTACGATGTGTAATTGCAAATTTCGATGCGAAATTTCGTCCCACCACTGCTCTCTCCCTCTCTCCCTGCTTATAAATCATCCTTCATTCCTCACACAGCTCACAAATATACTTCACTGCGTCACAGCATGCAGGATACATGAGGAGGAGGAGGCTGATCTGACACAGGGTAGAGATCAAATTACAACTTGTGATTAGACACAGAGGAGGTGGAATTAGACAGGCTCTCTAAATACATACAGGGTACATTTCTCTGTTTTCCTCCTGTCCTGTGCAAGAGTTCAGCTCCACTTTAAAGCATCAGAATGACATTTATTTATAGTTGCTGAAAAATCTATGCATCTCTTTTGAATGCTGAATGTAAATATGGTGGTATGCTCTAACATATTGACTGTTTACAGGAACAAAGTCCTAAGAAGGCTGGTTAGTAGAAAGCTCACTCTTTTTCTTTTAAACCAATTAATGGTATCATCCTGATTCAAAACTCTCTACTTTCGCTGATGGCTAAGATGGTACAATGCTCTACTGCTACAGGAAAGCAGAAGGATGCCAAACCATACACACTAGCATAGAGGTAGTAACAGCTCAGGTGACAGTGACAATTTATCAATGAAAGGGAAGCAAACAGCATTTTTATTCCTGCAGTTCTCATAGATGGTAAGAGCTGAAGGACAGAAAATGAGTCAGAAAGAGTTAACTGAAGCAGACAAGAGATCACTGCTGGCTAGGAAGAAAAAAACAAAAGAGGAACAGTCATAAATTAGGGTTAGTTAAAGTGAATGGGAACCGTATTTAAAAAAATGAGATAGATACTTACCCAAGGAGAGGGAAGGCTCTGGGTCCTATAGAGCCTTCCAGCTCCTCTCCTGGTCCCGTCGTTCGGTGCTGGCTCGCCCGGTAGCAGTATTTGACTAAATTAGTCAAATACTACTTTACCCGGCCAAAGGAGACTTCAGAAGTGTTCAGGGAGCCTGAGTGCTGCTGAAGAAGGGCGGCCCTGTACTGCGCCTGCGCAAGCACGCTCTCTTGTACGCTCACGCCTGTGCAGTATGGAGCCACACGTCTTTGGGAGGACACGGCTCCCAAAGACTTCCAAATACCCTTTCAGCGGGGGGTTGAAACGTGGGGGGGGGGGTACCAGCACAGGATAGAGAGCACCGAGAGAGGAGATGGAAGGCTCTATACAACCCAGAGCCTTCCCTCTCCTTAGGTAAGTATTTGCTTCATTTTTTTTAAAATGTGGTTCCCATTCACTTTAAGAGTAATTAACAGCTGCTGGGGTCAGTGTCACAGCTGTAAAAAAGAGAAGGTGAAGAAACTAGCAGAGTTCACTGATGTTTGTGAATGCCTGCATTAAAACTCAGCAGAACTTAGTTCTTTCTGCTTTGTAATGTAAATCCCTGGTATTTCTAACATCGACTTGTATGTTCATCATACAGAGGAATGGATCATCAGGTGACAGCAGATGCTGATTGTCATAACACATCAGGAAGTGAGAGAGAGAGAAGCAGGAATTGGGGAACTCTGGAATTCAGCTATTAGTGCAGAGCAGGTCGCTGGCTGGCTGCGCTGCGGGACCAGAAGAGATGATTTACTTTGACATATGACCTCTTCTCTCTCCAAGTCCTGCCTCCCTTCTGATCTTATCTTTTTTTATCACCCTAGGCCATGGCCTTTGTGGCCTTCCCAGAAATCTGGCCCTGACTGGGCCACAAGCAAATATCACTGTTCCTCCTAGGTTTTAGAGAAAAATACACAGAGAAGAGCCTACAGAATAATCAGGCCCTAACTGTGGTGCAGCTGCATGGAGCCTAGAGTGCATGGGGCCCCTGTGCGACTGCACGGGCCTATGTCCCCCTTTGACTATAGCCTTATACTTCCACAAAGTTGTCCAGGGCCTATGGTTTCTGAGCACCGAGGGAATTACAATCTTCAGCATCCCACTTCTAATGTACCACATACATCACATACAGCTATTAAATATAATCTGTTGGCTCGACACATTTCATAAAACAGGTTCATATCAGGAAGCAAGGACAATGTACCTCAATAAAACAGAACATGCTATCAGCACAAGTGAAACTATGAAAAACTAATATCACCCTCTAGCTAATGCATCCAGCAGTACAGATAACAAAAACAACAAAAAGCAGAAAGGTGGGGGTTGAGATAGATGTAATTAAGGTTAAAGGGATACTGTAGGGGGGTCGGGGGAAAATGAGCTGAACTTACCCAGGGCTTCTAATGGTCCCCTGCAGACATCCTGTGCCCGCGCAGTCGCTCACCGATGCTCCGGCCCCGCCTCCGGTTCACTTCTGGAATTTCTGACTTTAAAGTCAGAAAACCACTTCGCCTGCGTTGCCGTGTCCTCGATCCCGCTGATGTCATCAAGAGCGCACAGCGCAGGCCCAGTATGGTCTGTGTCTGCGCAGTACACTCCTGGTGACATCAGCGGTAGCGAGGACACGGCAACGCAGGCGCAGTGGTTTTCTGACTTTAAAGTCAGAAATTCCAGAAGTGAACCGGAGGCGGGGCCGGAGCATTGGGGAGTGGCTGTGCCAACACAGGATGTCTGCGGGGGACCATTAGAAGCCCCGGGTAAGTTCCGCTCATTTTCCCCCGACCCCCCTACAGTATCCCTGTAAGAGAGGATAGTAGGATGGAATAAAGAAGGGAAACAATAGTGGAGGAGGAGCAGGGGAAAAAAGGTTACATTAGGGAAGGAGTAGAGGAAGGAAGGAAGGAAGGAAGGAAGGAAGGAAGGAAGGAAGGAAGGAAGAAAGTTGATGTGAAGAGGAGGAAGTCAAGTAGAGAAGGAGGTCAAGTAAAGAAGTGAAGGGTTAAAGTGGACCTAACCTCAGAACTCCTCCCTGCTGTAAAAGAAAGATAAACAGCATAATAAGCTTTAAACAAAAAATGTTTCTTTGTTACAGCTGATACAAATCCTAAAATAAGTCTGCACTGTTTCTACTTCCTGATTCATGGAAGCAGACATATTGTTTTTGTTTACAGCCTGTGCGTTCAAATGGGCTTATTTGCTTATTTGCCATAGGCAGTCATGTGACACAGTGGAGGAATCAAATTACAACTAGTGATTAGACACAAATGAGGGTGAATTACACAGGCTAAACTCTTTAAATACATACAGGGTGCATTTCTGTTGTTTCCTTGTGTTCTGTGCAAGAGTTTAGGTCCACTTTAAAGGAAGGGTAGGCAGTGGGGAAAGGGAAGAGAAGAGACAATTGAGGTGGTAAGGGGGAGTAGGGTGGCGAAGACAGAAAGTATAAAATAAGAAACAAAATGGTGGGGAGGGGGAGTTGCGAAAAAAGTAAGATGAGGGAAGAGGAAAGGAGAAGTAAAGGACAGAAAAATATTGGGAAAAACAGGAGAAGAAAGGAAATGGTGGGGGAGACAGTGGAAGGGGCAGGATAAGGGAATTTGGTTACTGGGATCAGCAGATAGATGACTAGTAGACCCATTGGAAAGTATCGGTAATGATCGGGTGCCCAGGTGGGAGTTGGGTCTTGATGCGGTACTAGTAGGGCTACTACTTAGGGAAGATTAGAAGGAGCGGATCATCTGTTTTGTAAAGGACTGACTACAAATAGTGGTTGTTTGGGCACATGGGGTTAGTGTTACATATGAGGAGGGAAGAGTTAGTGTTAGACACTGGGGGGGGGGGGGGTTAGTGCTAGGCATTGGGTGGGGGGGGTTAGTGTTAGGCATTGGGTGGGGGGGGAGGGGGCGGTTAGTGTTAGGTATTGGGTGGGGGTGTTAGGTACTAGGGAGGGAGGGTTGGAAGCAGGAAATTTGGGTGTATGAGGCAGGTGGACAAAAAGGGCGCCACCATTGACTTACATATTAAATATCGTTTAACAGGTGCCGAACAGGAAAAAAGGGCGCCAGTGATAATTAATGTTTTCAAACTGCATTTTCCAACTTCGCTCAGTAACGTTTACACAGAAAATAACTTATAGTTTTGAGTTAAATCGTAACGTAATATTTAAATAATCACTTTTCATAAATCATTATTTTCAACATATAAAGCTGTCAACAAATAAATTGTGATATACTTTTTCTTTTTATTATTAACACTCTGCAAAACATTATTATCCACCAAATAAACTGCGCAACAACAAAATCATAATATATTGTTTTTCACACTTAATAGTTATAAAACACTATTATCCGTCTGATAAACTGAGCAATAGCTAAATCTGATGAATAATGGTTACAAACATACTAAACATATCTATCGTATTTAACTAAAACGTTATTTAAAATGTTATCACTTACTCTTTGTAAAACATTATTATCCACATAATCAAGCGATCAGTAAGGGCATAGTAATATATTTTTTTACAGTCACTATTTTTAAAACATTATTATTCACACAATAAAGTGATCACTAAGGGCTCGTTTCCACTACAGCGAATCTGCATGCATTTCCTGCATGCAGATTCGCTCAACCAATACAAGTGGAGGGGCCTATTTCCACTTGTGCGTTGTGCGCTACGTTTTTGTGTGCGGGGAAAATCAGCATGGCAGAGCCGTCAGAATTCGCTCCCCGCACACCGCTATGCAAATCGCACGCCATGTATTTAATAGGGAAATCGCATGCCTTTTTGGCATGGGTTTTTCCTTGCGATTACGCGTGTTATTCCGTATAGGAACACATGTTAATTTAAACAGGCAGTGACATTGTTAAATTCGCATATACCCTTACCTATGCGGAATCGCAAGCGGAATCGCGGCAAAAACCGCATGTGGAATCGCACCCGCATGCGATTTCGTCCGCGTTGATTTCCTGACGATTCCGCAACGCACTAGTGGAAACGGGCCCTAAGGGGGGATTTAGGGTTAGGCACCACCGGAGGGAGGATTTAGGGTTAGGCACCACCAGGGTGGTCTTAGGGTTAGGCACCACCAGGGGGATCTTAGGGTTCGGCACCACCAGGGGGGTCTTAGGGTTAGGCACCACCAGGGGGGTCTTAGGGTTAGGCACCACCAGGGGGGTCTTAGGGTTAGGCACCACCAGGGGAGATTTAGGGTTAGGCACCACCAGGGGAGATTTAGGGTTAGGCACCACCAGGGAGGTCTTAGGGTTAGGCACCACCAGAAGAGATTTAGGGTTATGCACCACTAGGGGGGTCTTAGGGTTAGGCACCACCAGGGGGATCTTATTGTTAGACACCACCAGGGGAGATTTAGGGTTAGGCACCACCAGGGGAGATTCAGGGTTAGGCACCACCAGGGGAGATTTAGGGTTAGGCACCACCAGGGGGGTCTTAGGGTTAGGCAGCACCAGGGGGGATTTAGGGTTAGGGATAGGTAGAGGGAGGGTTCTGCGTGAGAATAGGGTTAGGTTTAGTTGTAGTAAAATGTTACTAATATTTACTAATGTTTTACTATTTTATTTACTTGAAATATGTGAATTAAGTTTTAATCAGTACTAAATGACTTTTTAAAGAATTATAAATTTTATAATAAAAATTGTTACAAAATATTGTTTAGAAACTTTATAGTAGTATAAAATGTAAAGATATGTTTTAGGATCCTGATCTGGTTAACCTCCCAGGCGGTAAGCCCGGCACAGTGTCGGGCTAGCCGCCGCAGGGGATCACATGGCCCCGGGAGGATTTTTTAAAATAAAAAGTGTATTACATGGTTAAGCTAGCACTTCGCTAGCTAACCATGTGCCCAAAGTCCCTCCGGTCCCCACCTATCGCACCCGATCACCGCCGGTATATGTACCCCCCAGGGATCCCGCAATGGCGCAGCCTCCCAATCAGCTCCAGGCTTCGCTATGGGGAGGATTGGGACTGCGCATGACATCATGACGTCGATGATGTCATGACGTCATGTCCGATCATCGCCATAGCGACAGTGAAGCTCATTGGAAAAGCTGCGCCTCTCGCGGGATCGCGGACGGGTAAATATTGCCGGCGGCGATCGGGTGCGTCAAAGAGGTGCCGGGGGACTTGGGACACATAGCTAGCTAGCCTACTGCAAGCTAACAAATAGAAAACATTTTTTATTTAAAAAAATCCCTCCAGCGGACGCATCCACTGCATCTGCGTACTGCCAGGGAGGTTGAATATTATTTTTTTTTTATATTTTAATTCTCATTTTATTTTAATAAAGGCGTTTTATTGCCCCTTATAATTGTCCTTAAACTAATAAAGTTTCATTGTTTTAAAAAAAACACACCTGCTTAATAATAGGACAAGCCATATAGGCGGGGTCCATCAACTCAATACTCCCAAACACTCCCACTTTGGGAAGTATAAATAAGAGCCGTATGGACTGTAGCGTCACCTGACGAAGGCGTGGTTACACCGAAATGCGTCGTGACGTCAAACGGCTCCAGCGCACCAGGCTCCACCCACCGCGTGTCACTCCCGCCGATACCACTGCTCCTGCTGTCCCGCCCAGGCACAGGAGCAGAGAGAGGACCGCCCGCAGGCCTGACAAGCGCACTTTTCTTCAACACACTGTAAGTGTATTTATGTTGCGTGTTTTTAAAGATTAAAAAGTTAATGCACCAAGGAGCGCTCCGTTATCTCTTCTTCTGTTACCTAGGATCACTGGCGCCACCCAGTTAAAGGAGCAGCACCCTTACACCTTCTTAGTACCAGCACAGCGCAGGTTACTTTCTACCTTTGAATCGTTTATGTAAAATCTGTTTGAAATCATAATAATTATAAACATCATTGTTAATATACAAACGTTATTGTAAGTTTCCGTCTATAATTACAGAGATTAGCGTTTTAGCAATACAACATTTCATAGACATTATTTAATGATTTGAATTTGTAAAACATTATTGTAAATGAAATATTAAAATATAATTGTTTTATAAATGATATTTCAGATTAACGTTTAGGCCTGGGCCACACTATACACGTTTGCAGATCGCAGTCCGCGGTCCGGGCTCCGTGTAAACAAAAAACGGAACGCAAACGGATCCGTTTGTAGAAAAATTGCAATCCGTTTCCGTTCCGTTTTTCAACCAAAAAACGTTTAGAAAACGTACCTGGCCCAATGCAATTGGTATTGACCAATAGGAAGGAAGTGGGAGGGGCTATGCTGCTAATATTTACCCATTTCCCACCTCTTGACCACTAGGAAGCCAGTGGGAGGGGCTATCTTTAGAAAAAAACAGTGTTTTGACCATTTTAAGGCATATGGAATGTCCTGGGGAGGTTTTTTGAGTGCCTGTACCAATGTCAAATGAGTGGGAGTGGTTTTGCTGTACAGGGAGTGGTTTGGTTATAGTCTATTGTCTGTACCATGTGTTTGATGCACTCTTGAGAATACAGCAGGCAAGAAAGTACAACATCAGGCAGCACCATGGACCCCATTGTCTTTCTGTTCTGGATGAACCTGGCTTGGATGGGGGTCTTCCTGTACTACAGTGGGACCCTCATGCGGTCAAGAGTGCGGAGATGGTGGGTACATCCTCTCCTGCAAGAGAGACAGCAAAAGGGGCAATTTTCTGTCCTCTATCAAGACCTGAGAAAACACCCGGTCAAGTTCTTTAAATATAGCCGGATGTCTGTGGACCTGTAAGTACCTTCTTCTTACCTGAAATAACATTTTACCTGTCCACACACTCTGTACCTGTGTCAGGCTAATGTTGTTGCCATTTTTGTCTTCAAGGTTTGATCACCTTCTCACCATCTTGAGGCCCCACCTTCTGAAAAAGGACACCAGGATGCGAAAAGCCATCACTCCAGAGGAGCAACTTATGATCACCCTGCGGTATGTTATGTCTTTTATCTATCATCTTTTATCTTTTTTGTAATGATGAGACAAACTATTTATTTTCAACAAAAAATAAAAATTTATTTTTTGGTTATCAAAAACAACAACAAAATGGCATTCACCAACATGGTGGCCAAACATAACTTTCAAAATTGAAAGAACATTTCTGCTTCAAGGTACAATACTTCTTGTTTGTTTGAACCATCCCCCACAACCCCCATTGTCCCATTGTTCCATTGTCCCAGTGCTCATGGCTTGGGAGTGGAGATGTTTGCTTGAACAATGTGGCAGACATTGGCTCTTGTTATCTGTCTGAAATGCTATCTATTTTAGCTGTGCCTTTATTTGTTGTACTGTGTTTCACCAATATGAAGCTAGCCAATTTTGGTGGTGGTGGGGGGGGGGGGGGGTGGAGTGTTGAAGAGCTATTGTTTTTGCATACCTGTGCAGCAGCAAACTTTAACAAAACACAAAACAAGTGTTCACTCCAAAGCAATGCCTGGCTGGCTACCTACCATTCAAGACCCTCTGAACAGCACTCACCCACACAACAGTCCAGGGACCATCTCTGGTAGGAAAGTGCTGTTCCAAAGGTCTTGAATGGTAGGTGGCAAAAGTAGGCAACCAGGGTGCCTGGGGAAAGAGGTAATTTTTCTTGCATACTACCTGTGCAGCAGCAAACTTTAGTAGTGCAAACTTTACAAAATAACAAACAAGTGTTCACTCCAAAGCAATGCCTGGCTGGCTACCTTTGGCTACCTACCATTCAAGACCCTCTGAACAGCACTCACCCACACAACAGTCCAGGGACCATCTCTGGTAGGAAAGTGCTGTTCCAAAGGTCTTGAATGGTAGGTGGCAAAAGTAGGCAACCAGGGTGCCTGGGGAAAGAGGTAATTTTTCTTGCATACTACCTGTGCAGCAGCAAACTTTAGTAGTGCAAACTTTACAAAATAACAAACAAGTGTTCACTCCAAAGCAATGCCTGGCTGGCTACCTTTGGCTACCTACCATTCAAGACCCTCTGAACAGCACTCACCCACACAACAGTCCAGGGACCATCTCTGGTAGGAAAGTGCTGTTCCAAAGGTCTTGAATGGTAGGTGGCAAAAGTAGGCAACCAGGGTGCCTGGGGAAAGAGGTAATTTTTCTTGCATACTACCTGTGCAGCAGCAAACTTTAGTAGTGCAAACTTTACAAAATAACAAACAAGTGTTCACTCCAAAGCAATGCCTGGCTGGCTACCTTTGGCTACCTACCATTCAAGACCCTCTGAACAGCACTCACCCACACAACAGTCCAGGGACCATCTCTGGTAGGAAAGTGCTGTTCCAAAGGTCTTGAATGGTAGGTGGCAAAAGTAGGCAACCAGGGTGCCTGGGGAAAGAGGTAATTTTTCTTGCATACTACCTGTGCAGCAGCAAACTTTAGTAGTGCAAACTTTACAAAATAACAAACAAGTGTTCACTCCAAAGCAATGCCTGGCTGGCTACCTTTGGCTACCTACCATTCAAGACCCTCTGAACAGCACTCACCCACACAACAGTCCAGGGACCATCTCTGGTAGGAAAGTGCTGTTCCAAAGGTCTTGAATGGTAGGTGGCAAAAGTAGGCAACCAGGGTGCCTGGGGAAAGAGGTAATTTTTCTTGCATACTACCTGTGCAGCAGCAAACTTTAGTAGTGCAAACTTTACAAAATAACAAACAAGTGTTCACTCCAAAGCAATGCCTGGCTGGCTACCTTTGGCTACCTACCATTCAAGACCCTCTGAACAGCACTCACCCACACAACAGTCCAGGGACCATCTCTGGTAGGAAAGTGCTGTTCCAAAGGTCTTGAATGGTAGGTGGCAAAAGTAGGCAACCAGGGAGCCTGGGGAAAGAGGTAATTTTTCTTGCATACTACCTGTGCAGCAGCAAACTTTAGTACTGGAAAGTAGCAATAAACTGAGTACAACTAGTAAACTGAGTACTATTGTATCCCAGACTGTGTTTGACTCGCTAGTTTTAGTTACCTGTCCATCAAAATCAGAAGGTGACCAAAAACACACTCAACTGTCATTGGACAGGCTTTGATGGTAAAGTGTTGAACATCTGATTTTGATAGACAGATATTTAAACTAGTGAGCAGTGACACTATTTCTTAAAATGTATTATCATTCTCGGGGAAAAAAGGGTATTTGCCACTACTGGGCTGGGAGGAAGCAGAAGTACGAGTGCTTGCGGTACTACCTTGTGATAGCTGGGTATACGTGGTAGTTTCCTCTGCAGAGGTGATAGGAAAAGAATGTGGTGGCTGGTAACCCTGGTATGACTGATTTGGAGATGGACCGTGGTATGGCTGAGTGGGAGATGGTTGCCATGCAGAGGGTGGCCTAGTGGGTGGTGCAGAGTAATCTAAGTGGTTTTTCACCGCATCAAGCAAACTGCATTGACAATGTATTAACCTGTGCCGTGGCACTTGTTCCATTAAAGGCAATAGTGACATCACCGAGTGATAAAGGCTGCTGCTTTGGTGATGCATCAAAAGGTCTATCTCTTGGCGATGTTGTTGACCCAAATTGTGTAGCTGCTCCTGAAAAAGCTGCCTTTCTTTGCGCAGCATCTCATTGGATTCGGCCAACTGAGTTCTCAGAGTGTCTATGTGTTGCTGGTATTGATGGGAAATAGTGCTACCTGATTTGTCCTGCAAACTTCGGGACACTATGGCTTCCTGGTTTTTCATCATCCCAACAAGGCTTGACACTGCTCCAGCCATCTGCACATTGGCCGATCTGGCCTGACCGCGAGCAGCTAAAACCCGAGCACTTGCTTGCTTACGCAATGACTCAGCCGTGTTTGGACGCTGGGTGGGTGGTCCCTCACCAGGTGATTCAGGTTGTGCAGATGAGGCAGCTGAAACACTCGGCTGTTCATCGTCGGCAATGTCATCCAGATTGACAGTGGTCAGGGTGTCCATCGATGTGTCAGGTGACTCATCCAAAATGGACAGTGCTGGTCCATCATTTGAATCATCTAAAATGGCCTCAAAGTTATCTTCAGTGCTGTAGATAAAAAACAACATTTTGTATGAGAAAGTGAAAGTGTTTCAACCATCCACACCACCCCAACCACCCCCCCCCCCTCCAAAAAAAAATGAAATAAATAAATTTACAAATTAAATAAAGGCAAGAGAGTGGATACATACCAAAGGTAAAATAAAAAATTATAACAAAAATAACTCACCCTCTATCTTGAACGAGAGGTCTAAGGAATCGCAGTAGAGGTGTGTGGCAATATGGGGTCCTTCGCGATGCACCACTCCCACTTCTTTGGTCTGCTTTTTCCGCCTTTAGTTCTTTAATGAAGCTGTCACGTATACTTCGCCATTTTGTCTTTATCTTTTCAACTGTGGAAACAAAACCAAATAACAATCTTGTCACTTTTTTTCTATAGGTTCCTGGCGACCGGACAAAGCTATGGAAGTCTACATCTCACTTTCAGAGTTGGAAAGAGCACAATCAGTGCTATAGTGAACCGCACCAGCAGGGCGATATGGTGCAGTCTGGTTGCGAAGTACATGCCAGTTCCCGATTCTCGCAAGTGGGCGGAGATTGCCGACCTGTACTGGAACAGGTGCAACTTCCCAAACTGCCTAGGAGCCATCGATGGAAAACACGTTCGGCTACAGAAACCAGCGAGGAGCGGCAGTCTGTACTTCAACTACAAGAAGTACTTTAGTCTGGTCCTCCTGGCTGTGGCCGACGCAGACTATAATTTCATCTACGTGGACGTTGGCTCCTATGGCGGTTCAAGTGACTCGGGGATATTCCAGAGGTCCAGACTGCACCGCCTTCTCAATGACGATAAGCTGGACATCCCCGGGGACAAGCCTTGGCCTGGAACAACATCACCAAGCTACCCCTATGTTTTCGTCGGCGACGAGGCCTTTGCCTTATCACAACATGTGATGAGGCCGTTTGGGCAGAGAGGCCTCAGGCGCGAAAAACGCGTGTTTAACTACCGGCTGACCCGGGCTCGTCGCATGGTCGAGTGTACGTTTGGAATCATGTCGAACAAGTGGAGGATGTTCCACACGCCACTACAGCTGAGCCCTACCAACGCTACAGCTGTCGTGAAGGCGGCATGCATCCTCCACAACTTTGTTCGGCAGGAAGAAGGATACAACATTATGCACCTCGACCAGGATTATTTGCCCGGAATCCGACGGTTTGCAACAAGGGGTAGGCTACAGGCCCAGCAGAATCGGGACTACATGGTACGGTACTTCATGTCTAGAGAGGGACACATACAAGCCCAGGACATTATTGTTCCTCTCTAGTTATTTTGGACATTTTGAATGTTTTTTTGTTGGGGGGGGGGATGTTTTTTTGTTGGGGGGAGGGGGGAGGAGGTTGGCTTTTTGTTACGTTTTATTTTAATATATTGTTTTCAAAATAAAATTTTAAAAATTGTTTTCAATGCTTGTTCACTGATGGGGATGGGGGGGGGGGGGTTTGGAGTGGGTGGCTTGGGGTGTTGGGTGGATAGGAGGGGCATTGTCGAATACAGGGGTGGGTGCCTTTGGAGGGGGAGAGGGTGGACATACAAGAGATGGTGAGATGGGGGGGTTGCAGTTAAGTGGCATTTTGGAGTGGGATGTGGAAAGAAAGGATGAGTGTCACTGGGGAATGGGGGGGGGGGGGGGATGTATGAGACAAGTGGCAATCAGGGGAGATAGGGGGTGGTGGAGTGAAAAGGGGGTGGGTGGCGGCAGGTGAGAGTTGCAGTGTGGAGAAAACAGTTGGTGTTGGGGATGTGGCACTAAACATATATATAAAGAGCACATCACACTAGGCAACATGTATCATACACATTCCAGGGCACTCACCTTCTTTGCTCTGCTTCCTGGGTGCAAGCTGATCATACTCCTCCACAAACTGCTTGGTGATGCGCTCCCATAACAGCTTGCAGTGTGGAAGGTCGCTGTGCTTCTCATGGCTCTTGTCGTAGAGCTCTGGGTACTCTTGGACAGCCATTATGAGGTCCTCCACGTTGATAAACCTCCTGGTGGCCATGATGGCTGCTCTCGTCTCTCCCAGCTTGTCAACAGGAAGCTGTCAGAGATGACGTTGAGGGGAGGAGAAGGAAGTTCTGGCCATCCGTGTTGGCATACGTTTTATGTTCAATTTTGTTTGTGAAGAGGGGGGTCCGTTTTGTCATAGGCTTTCATTATCCTCCGTGTATCCGGGTCCAGGAAAAATGCAGCAGGTCCGGACTGTCCGTTCAGTTTCTTTATACGTTTTACACGGATCACCCACGGACCCGTTTTTTCTTGGAGTGTGTACAGCTGCTATTTTTAACATTGGTATCCGTGGCTCCGTTTTTCATCCGGGACAAAAAACGTAGCTACGGATACGTTTTCAGAGCAAGTGTGAACGAGCCCTTACACCAGGCACCCTTTTTTCCCCGATGCCCTTTTTGCATGTGCGCGGGAGGGTTACTGTGAGAATGGGGGTCAGTTAAGTCTATAATAAAAAATTGGTAGTGTAAATTTTTACTATAGGCACCACCCAAAGTCTAGCTCACACGATAGTGCTGCAATACCTACCTGGAAGGGGACAGGAGGGGAGAAAGGAGGGCAAGAAGGAAAGAGAAGATGAAGAGGAGATGAAAGCGTGGGACAAGCTAAGAAAGCACAATAATGGGACAGAGAACAAGTTAAGGAAGTGGATGGACAATGGAGGGATGAAGGTACAGGAAAAGACGGGATGGAGAAGAGGTCGGAATGAGGGGGAAACAAATAGAGAAAGGGAGGGGAAAACAGATAGAGAAAGGGAGAGGGGAACAAATAGAGAAAAGGACAGAGAAACAAATAGAGAAAAGGAGGGGGAAACAAATAGAGAAAGGGAGGGGGAAACAAATAGAGTAAGGCAGGAGGAAACAAATAGAGAAAGGCGGGGAGAAACAAATAGAGAAAGGAAAAGGGAAACAAATAGAGAAAGGGAAAGGGAAACAAATAGAGAAATGGAGAGGGAAACAAATAGAGAACGAGAGGGGGAAACAAATAGAGAAAGGCGGGGAGAAACAAATAGAGAAAGGGAGGGGGAAACAAATAGAGAAAGGAAAAGGGAAACCAATAGAGAAAGGGAAAGGGAAACAAATAGAGAAAGGGAAAGGGAAACAAATAGAGAAAGGGAAAGGGAAACAAATAGAGAAAGGGAAAGGGAAACAAATAGAGAAAGGGAGGGGAAAACAGATAGAGAAAGGGAGAGGGGAACAAATAGAGAAAAGGACAGAGAAACAAATAGAGAAAAGGAGGGGGAAACAAATAGAGAAAGGGAGGGGGAAACAAATAGAGTAAGGCAGGAGGAAACAAATAGAGAAAGGCGGGGAGAAACAAATAGAGAAAGGAAAAGGGAAACAAATAGAGAAAGGGAAAGGGAAACAAATAGAGAAATGGAGGGGGAAAGAAATAGAGAAAGGGAGGGGGAAACAAATAGAGAAAGGGAGGGGGAAACAAATAGAGAAAAATGGGAGAAACAAATAGAGAAAGGGAAAGGGAAACAAATAGAGAAAGGGAAAGGGAAACAAATAGAGAAAGGGAAAGGGAAACAAATAGAGAAAGGGAGGGGTAAACAAATAAGCACTATTCACAGTGGTCAGTTGCATTGCAGAAAAATTCTGCATGTCTACTCACTGCCCATACAATTCTAAGAGCATGTTAACAGTAACGGATCGTGTTTTAACTCGCTGCACGCACGCTTTGTAATAAAGTCTATGTCCAGTCTCCATTGCAGTTCACAGTCATTATAACACATGCGTTATGCAACTGACCAGTGTGAACCTAGCCATAGAAGAAGGAAGAGTTAAACAAATAGAGAATAGGAGGGGGAAAAATAGAGAAAGGCAGGGGAAACATAGAGAAAGGGAGGGATAAACAAATAGAGAAAAGGGAGGGAGAAATAAATAAAGAAAGGGAGGGATAAACAAATAGAGAATGGGAGAAAGAAACAAATAGAGAAAAGGGAGGGAGAAACAAATAGAGAAAAGGGAGGGAGGGAGAAACAAATAGAGAAAGAGAGGGGAAAACAAATAGAGACAGGCAGGGGGGGAGAACAAATAGAGAAAGGGGGGAACTAATAGAGAAAGAGAGGGGGAAACAAATAGAGAAAGGGAGGAGGGGGGAAACAAATAGAGAAAGGAAGGGGGAAACAAATAGAGAAAGGGAGGGAGAAACAAATAAATAGAGAAAGGCAGAGGGACCAAATAGAGAAAGGGAGGGGGAAACAAAATAGAGAAAGGGAGGGGAAAACAAAATAGAGAAAGGGAGGGGGAAACAAAATAGAGAAAGGGAGGGGGGAAACAAAATAGCGAAAGAGAGGGGGGGAACAAATATAGAAAGGAAGGGAGAAATAAATAGAAAAATGCAGGGGAGAACAAATAGAGAAAGGGAGGGGAAAACAAATAGAGAAAGGGAGGGGGAACCAAATAGAGAAAGGCAGGGGGAAACAAATACAGAAAGGGAGGGAGAAACAAATAGAGAAAAGGTAGGGAGAAACAAATAGAGAAAAGGGAGGGAGAAACAAATAGAGAAAAGGGAGGGAGAAACAAATAGAGAAAGGGAGGGGAATCAAATACAGAAAGGGAGGGAGAAACAAATAGAGAAAAGGTAGGGAGAAACAAATAGAGAAAGGGAGGGATAAATGGCAGGGGGAAACAAATAGAGAAAGGGAGGGGGAAACTAATAGAGAAAGGGAGGGGAGGGAGGAGAGAATAGGCAATAAATGAGAATTGAGGGATAGGTAAAAGTGGTAGAAAGAGAAGAGGGGAAGTAAGGTAAGGGAAATGGGGCAGATAACAAAAGACTAAAAAAGAAACCATAAAAAGAACAGAAAATGGAGCAAACAGAACATACTGTAAACTGGTAGTAACTACTTTAGGACCGCCTCACGCCAACGGGCGTGACTGCGGCGGCAGCCCCAGGACCGCCTAACGCCAATTGGCGTCAAGTACTGGGGCTGCGTTTTGCAGGAGATCTATCTCCTGCTCGGGGGGGTGGAGCTCCACCCCCTCTTCAGTCTCCGATCGGCAATCGACGCTCGGGAGACTGTTAGACGGCGTTATCGCCGTCTATTTACATGTACAGCTATGCGATCGGCAGCAGCGCTGTACTGAGGACAGCCGTGTGACACGGCTGTCCCCTCCTGAAACTGGGGAGTGATCGGCTGTCATAGGCTGAAGCCTATGACAGATGATCACCCTGATTGGCTGGCGGGGGGAGGGAGGGAGGGAGGGAGCAGGGGAAGACAAATAAAAAAAAGCAAAATGTATTAAAAATAAATAAAATAAATATTTATAAAAAAAAATAACTGTGGAGCGATCAGACCCCACCAACAGAGAGCTCTGTTGGTGGGGGAAAGATGGGGGGGGGGGGGGGGGGGTCACTCGTGTGCTGTGTTGTGCAGCCCTGCAGCTTGGCCTTAAAGCTGCAGTGGCCAATTTAGCAATAATTAGCCTGATCTTTAGGGGGGTTTAACACTGCAGTCCTCAAGTGGTTAAGTTCAATACAGTTTTCTCTTAAATAAAAGTAAATGGTGATCACACAATATTCTGTGTGAAGAATAACATATTGTAATACAGGTAAACCCCAGGTGCACAAATGCTTCCTATCAGCAGGAGATATGGATTTATAGAATCATGTGGTGATTTCAATAGATCTGTGGAAGCAGAACATTAAATTGCAAGTCTATTAGAGCATGTGTATGGATGATGGTGGGGAGCACCATTATTATTGTTACTTACATATAGTATATTAAATGTACAGAGAACCAGTCACATCTTATAACCAAATGTCTTGCACTTCCTGCAGACATACTAGACATTCTCTCATTAATCACTTACCATACGCATCAGTTGTATCTACCTCTATTCCAAATATACTTTCCTCCCTTCTGCAATCTCCCCCATTTCCTCTCCACTTTCACATCTGTCCCCTCCTCTCATTTATTCCATTCACCTATTTTTCTCTCACTTTCCTCTATCCATTCATTTTTTTTTATTTCCATCTCCCCATTTGTTTCACTCTTTTCCGCACTACCTTCCCCCTCCTTGTCTCCTTTTTCCTTCCCCCCATTTACCCTCTTCTACCCACTTACCATCACTCACCCTCTTACCATCTTATTCTCTGTCTCACTATGTTACCTTCTCATTTTCCTCTTTTCCTTCTCTCCCCCATTTCTCTCCTCACCTTACCCCTAACCTCACCTACTTTTAATTTTCTTTCCCAGTCCATTGCTTTTTTGTCCTCCTCTATTTCCCTCCAGTTCCCTTGCCCTTTGCTAACCCTGTTCCTTTCTACCACCCCTAAGCTCTTAGAGATAGGATAGAGGACAGCTCTTTTTTTCGACTCCTGTTCTTCCACCCTTCTCTGTACATTTATTTCTATTCCCATTCTTTGTCTACCTATATCATAATTTTGGCTTTGTGATTGTTTTCCTTCTCCTTGTCCATCCTTTTCATTCCTTGTTTTCTCTACCCCACTATATTGCCTCCATCCGCCCCCCCCCCCCCCCAACACACACACACCTCTCCTCCATACCTTACATATCCTTTATTGTTCACCTGTCCATCTCTGTCTACTCCTATTTACCATGTTCTTCCCCCCATCCTTTATTCTTTTCTTCCTCTTCTCTGCACTACTAGGATAATTAGTTAGAGCAACATAGTGGTTTTACACAGATTCACTTTTATTTGTAGCACTTCTCTTCTTATTGGATTACATTGTTTTCTCTTCTTGATGGTTCATAAACTATTGTTTCATGAAGCGTTTTGAGGAATACAGCTTTCAGTTTATATGTTATACAATAATGGCTGAATATTTCAGAGTAATTCCCTCTGTGATCCAGCAGTACATGTCCTCTGAGAGGCAAGCTGGCAGCAGCCTTACTACAATTCATGGGCGCCCCTCAGCAAAACTTTTATGCGGTCCCCGCAATGTTCTCACCCCTTCTCTTGCCTCCCCTTGGTGCCAACCACTGCCATGGAACTCATCTGACAAGGGTCATAAAACAAGTGTGGCCATCATGATCTTCACACAAGTGCAGCCACAAAAACACCTGATCTGAGGCATCTGTATCGGAGGAAGGGAAGAATAGTAGTTGGGGGCCCTCCATAGCTCTTGGCCCTCCTGCAATTGCAGGTGCTGCTCCCCTCAAGTTATGCCATGCTGGCTAACTCTGTGGAAATGTAAAGTGATCGCGACCTCTAACACCAAACATTTTGTCATATGAGTATACTAAGTCAATGCACCTATATTTAACTCCTGTGTTCTCGGTTTTTAAAGAGTATGTTTCTCTACTTTTTTTTAATTGGATTATCAAAAATGATGTGAGATTTTTAGTTTGGCCCAAGCCAGAGATGGATTAAAATAAGTTTGGACCCTAGTCAAGTAATAACGTTAGGTCCCCTCTAGAAGGCCATGTGGCTTTTTTGGTACGGTTTGCAGTGTGTGTGTGTGTGTGTGTGGGGGGGGGGGGGGGGTTGTGTGCATTTGTGTCAACTAGGCCCCTAGTATCTCTGCAGGCCCAAGGCAACTGCCTAAGTTGCCTTGTGGATGATCCAGCTTTGGCTCAATCCTAAAGCGATATGTCCCTTAAAAAGCGATACGTCCCTTAAAAGTGTTGTTGCACTTATTTATATCTCAATGTAGGGTGAAGTATGTGTAAGCACATTGAAGTCTGGTGAGGACTTAGACCTTGTTGAGGATGCTGCATGCTCCAGCTGATGAGAGCACATTGGTGCATAATGTCCCCAGTCGCTTATGTTCCTCTGTTTGCCCAGTAAATACAGTTTTGCGCAGCGGTGCTTTAGACTTTGCGTTGTGCTTTTGTCACGGCACAGCTGGATCAGGCAGAAGCCCGTAGATCGTCGTACTTCATTCTTCTGGGAAATCAGGTCAGGTATTATCAATGGGAGCTCAGTTTTGGTTGCTATGCAACTGTCTCTTTAGGTTATATGCCTTCTCTATTACATCCTCAGGAATATAGAGAGACCTCCGGTTAACAAGGTTTTCCTGTGTCCTGTTAACCCTTGGTTTTCCCAGGTCACCTGCGTGAGGTCACAGGAATCCCCAGCAGATTGCGCTGCATGCAGGTATTAAAGGAAACCTCTACTCTTTTACACAACTTTGGCACACAGAATACTGTAAATTAAATCGGGAAAATCAAAGTGGTTAAAAGAAAAATGAACTATTTCTCTTCTGTATCATGTTCCTTGCGGATGAAGAGGTGTATAAAGTACGGATATGGGCTACTTTACTGTTCAAATGGACCATATTTGTAACATGATTGTAGTCAAGGGCATTGAAGACATGGCTCATATTTATTTGGTAAAGATATTTGTGGTTGAACCTGCTCTGGAGCAAAATTTACGGTTTACTTTACTCACATTTTTAAAACGTACCTTTAGTCAAAGAAGGTTAAAAAGTTAGCCAGCTACCTGAGTAATGGGAAACCTCTGTCTCTTACAGACAAACATTCCAGTGCAAGGTCCCTCTAAACACCTCTAACAAAAGCTTGTTGAATAGGTTTCTTGTTGTAGCACTCCTGCCGTTTACAAACACATCCAAATCACATATGTGCAAGTAAGGTCTGTGCATGCCCAGTAGAACAGAGTGCTCAAGCACGGAGGAAAAGCACCATGCATGAGCGGCTTCTTTCAACTAGGTGTGTGTGGACCTTACTCGTGCATGCCCAGTTCAGATGTGCTCTTCCATGGTCAGGACTCAGGAGCATGATCAGAAGATGAAGAGGGTACGGTTCCCAGGGGTAGACCTACCATGAAGCCATCTGAGTCACACGATTCAGGCAGCAAAATCTGGGGGGTGGTTTGGAAAAACAGTTTGGGCCACCTGGCGCCTTCCTGGCACACACAATACCCTCCTCATCTATGCATCCCTGAATCCCCATCCTCAATTGACCGGAGGCACCTGCCGCCCTTCCCTATGACATCATAAGCAGGTGAGGTGTTAATATATGCCTCTTATGAAGACATGCTACTGTAAAACCCAATTACCGGCGAGAGGAAGTGTTGGCACATGACCAATCAGGCGGGAGCACTGGCACCAGACCGGTCAATCACAGCTGCGCGCTGTTACTTTTGCTAACTGGTGCTAATGGTCTTGTAGGCAAGACCATTGCCTCGTCATTGGGCCAATCACTACACTTGATCAGTAGCAGTGATGTCGGATAGGTCACTGCTACTGATCGAGTGCAGTAAATTATTTTTAGTAACTGAATCAAAAGCAATGACATTGTCATCTTTATATACTCTGTACCAAAATAAAGCACTTGAAAAGAGAATGCATGCATTGTTACCTTAAAAACTTAGCTTTTTAAATATTTATGCTATGAGGGTATAATACTGTTTTTTTTGCAAATTATTGATAGGGTACATGAGAAAACAAAAAACACTACTAGGAACAGTACTAGAAACATGATTTATATGTGTGATAATAGAGACAATAAGGCACTCTGGTTTATCTGTAACATACAGATATGTTATTTGGCTTTCTTCTAAAAAGATATAGACATAGGACTATGGTAGGGATTGTGAGCCCCTCTGAGGGTCATTCAAGTGACAAGACATATACTCTGTACAGAGCTGTGGAAGATGTCTGCACTATATAAATACTAAATCATAATAATATAATGGATACAAATGGGGAAATAGTGTATTTTTTAATTTCCTTATTTTTCCCTTTAAAATTCATAGAAAATAGAAAGTATTTATTTAAAGCAAATTTCACCAACAAAAAGCCTATTTACTAAAAGAAAATGTCACCAACAAAAAGTCTATTTTGTCCTGAAAAAAATGAAGTATATGAAACATAGTGATAAAGCTATTGGCGAATGAATGAGAGCAGCACTGAAATTAGAAAATTGCTTTTGTCCATAAAAAAATGACCTGCGAGCTGAAGTGGTTAATATCACAATAGTCTGAAATTATACATTTCATGTTTTCATTGTTACTCCGAATTTTGCTGTGAAATTATTACTGTTAGAAATTCAAGCTCATTATTATGCTTAATGAGTATTCTGCAAACCCTCTGGATCATCTAGACATTTCCAACTACTGAGGTGAGGGTCTTCATTTTCCTTTGTCTCCCCCATTACTGGTTTGCTTTAAAATGGTTATACAAGCCCCATTAATCACTAATACCGATGCTAAAAATAAGTTGGCCTATTTTCTATTTTAGGCTGTCAAAATGAATATCGTCAATAATTGGAGGAAACCCCACAAAAATATAATGAAAATGAAATCCGCAAAACCAAAACTTAGCACCATCTTGAAAGATTACCACAAGAAGTTCGCAAGAATTTGGTAACCTTGGCTTAAGCTTAGGTTCTCCAGTTTACACCCAACATTAATGACCAACAAGCTACCATCAAGAGTAATTCCTTGACCTGAATTTCTCCCCCTGTTCCCCATCTTTCTTCTCTTCTCTTCTCTTCTCTTCCCTTGTTCTTTCCTACAGGGATGAGGCAACTGAGAGGGATGAGGCAACTCAGGAAATACAGTTCTCCAGCTCCATGGTGAGATCTTTTGGTTTATTTTTAAAGACGGTACTCGTTCTTGTTACAAATGGCTACATTTCCCTGTTGGATAAGAAATATGTTTTCCCCTGTGCAGGAAACACGCGATTATATGTAAATTGTTTTCTTTTGTTCACATGTTGTCAAAAATGTTTATCAAAAAGTTGGAAATTCAAAATACGATGATAGCAAAAAAATTATGGATTTCCTTTCCAAACGCAGAGCACACATTATCCTATGAAAACAACAGAATGGCTGGGCAGAAGGAAGGACATATTATTGTACAAGTAGAAGAATTCATTAACCCCTGGATGCTGGAGATAGCCAGCTGCTGCCCATTGTTCTATCAGTAAAATATGGTGGTGCAAAGTAACCCTTTCACAATGTGCGTCCCTGGCCATGGTCCATGCAGTCCCTGTAGGCAGCCATGGTCTGTGCAGTCCCCGAAGGCATGCAGAGGATGCAATTAATTAATGTACAAAGTGACATTTGAAATAATTGCATGGCGTGCAGAATGTCAAATCCTGCAGTCTCTTGGGATCTCAGCCAAAAGTCTTATTACAAGTTGCCTCTACCCTCTACGGTGTTAATTGAATATGTAATGAATAAGGCCATTTGATTGTTATTTTTAGTGAATGGTATTTACGGCTGACAAATACCAATGTCTGACTTTAAGAAGCACTCTTGCCCTCCAGACAGAACAATGGGGATTTTTTTTCTTCTTTTTATTTTTTTCTTTATTGCATTTCACAATAAAAATTACAGATTTTTAAAGATTTTTTTCCAGGAAAATACAGCAGCATGGTGGAGTGGTGGATACCATAAAGAGAAATTTTGAGGAAAATCGTAATTAATTTCAACAGTAACTGTAATAATGTACGTAATTTGCATTTTTCATGTAATTTTCACGTAAAATACCTTCCTGAATCGCTGTTCTACACCAAATAGTTTTCGTCCTATTCCAATTTAAAAATCGCGGCTGCCATCTTGGCTATGTTATAACTTCCAGGTCACCCCTGTCTTCTCTGTTAGAGAAGTGCATCACTGAATGAAGCAGGAAGAGGAAGTGACACACGTGGCCATTGCAAGAGGCTCCTCCAGAGGGGTCATAGCACGACTTTGTTGGATGTCATCTGGCTTAAAGGCATGCTCATGAGAGGTGCTTGGATTCCCTTTAACTGCTAAACTTGGCAAGAAATTACCCAAAAATTAAGCGAAATTACGAATGATTACAGGAACTCATTTGGATTTGCACATCATAACTACCTAGAGGCGAAATTGCAAAAACTGTAATTAGCTGATTACGATCATCGCTAATACGTAAGTCGATCGGGAATGGTGGATTTTTCTTATCAATATGAAAATTTGATGGTGTAGGGTAGATTGTCAGTTTCTTAACGGTGGCCACACACCATAAAATTTTTGACAGTTCTTTTCAATTCAAGGATAACAATTCATTTTTCACTAGTGCAATTGCAATTAACGCTAATCACAGTCGTAGGACATGCAGCGTTGTGGGCGCGATTTCGCTCATTGCTATGTATGAGGCGCTACTCCTGCTACTGCTGAAATTCTGTTTGTCCCCACGTTTATTGCCTGAAGCGGGCGTGGCCTGCGAAACACGTTGCATTTTGAGGTACTATATAATAAATGTAATTACTATTATACAGACAGTCTTTCGTGTCTGCTTTATGGAGGCAAGTCTACCTCTTCCTCCAAGCAAATTTTAAAGGTTTTATCTACTTTTACCCTGCTGGTGCCTCTGTTCTCCTACTGCTATACCATGTCCACCCCTGGTGGAGGGGTGATCTACCCCTTTTCTGATCTACAGAGAGCGACTTCTTATCCCTGAGTGAGGACAGGTCTAATCTTCTCACCTGCCCATACAGTGGTTGCCTTTGTGGTAACCCACGTTTGTGAGTATACTCTTCTCACTAATTATCTTTACTATATTTATGCTGAACATACTACACTATATTGGGCTCTCGGTTTCTCTAACTTTATTGCTATGTATAGAAGGGCTGCAAAATTTGAAAAATTATTTTGCAGCAATTTGGGGCTGAAGGTTTTGATTTTTAAATAAAGTTAATTATACTTACCGAGTGTCCCGATATCCGCCTGTAGCTCAACCCCCAAGCAGAAGAGGCCACAGATGCTTCTCTGATTGGTCCTACAACCTCTTCCATTAGGTGTCGGGGCTACAAACGGAAGCCGGACATCGAGACACTTGGTAAATATAATCAAGTTTGTTTGTTTTTTTTATACGCAAATCAGAAACAGTAAACTGTACAGTACTTCAAATTGCAGGGAAATGCAATCCCAATCAGCCTAGGAATCACTGCTCACAGACAGTGCTTGCGCGATTTAAAAGTGCTGCAGCAATTCCTTGTGGGTTCCAGCCCCTACAGTGTATGTTATATCATGCGCTCTGTCCGTTGCATTCCATACATATTATATGCGAGTCCAGCCTTATTCCATACCTCCCAACTTTTTGAGATGATAAAGAGGGACACTTAAGCCACACCCATGCCCCGCCCCTGATCACGCCCCAATCACACCCCTAGTCACGCATACAATAAAAATTTCATGAGAAAAATATGTTGTTTTAAAATTCAAACCACACTGGTCCTTTCTATCCTGGTTCATTTTCCTTCATTTTAACATTTTAAAATTAGTAATATATCAATTTAAAAGATGGGGATAACGTTTAGAGTCAATCAAACACACTTTTTAGAGGATAAATATATATATCTACATAGAAAGAGGGACAAAGTCCTGAAAGAGGGACAAATGAGGAGGAAAGAGGGACAGAGGGACAGGGCTCCCAAAGAGGGACTGTCCCTCCGAAAAAGGGACAGTTGGGAGCTATGCTTATGCACACAGTTCTAAATCATGTCTGCTGAAAATGATATACATGGATCTGCTTCTATATTTTTATTGATTCATCAGACAAACACATTTTCTTTTATTTGTTGCTGTATTTTGGAAATGCTGAGGCTGCAGAGCTCCGCCTTGTAAAGGAGCTGATTAATTGAGGCCTCTGCAGAGATCTCCAGCTCTCATCCCTACAGACACTGATCATTCTGGCTCGCATGCAAGATTAAGGCAGCCGCTGAGTTTAATTGGCCCAATTCCAATCTGTGTAAAATTCACATGGAATTATTACTATCTCAGCGACCATCTCTTCTCATCATTGCAGATGCCATTTATGAGTCTGAAAAAGTGAGGTGACTGCTGTGGCTCCCTGCGTCATATCAGACTGCTGTGGCTCCCTGCGTCATAACAGATCGTAGTCGGGGTTGCTGAGAGCTGTGCGTATAGGTGGTTGTGTGATTACATGTGCATATAGTACCTCATAAAGAGTTGTTTTATTATTATTATTTATATTATACATTCAAGGCCTTCTCAGTTTGATGTTATTTAAAACAAAGAAAATTAATCACTTTATGAGACTAATCACACATCTTCTAATTTCAGCACCTATCACTCCCTGCTATGTTTCAATATGACCCTGGCAAGGGCAGAATTGCAGCAAAGAGCTCTAAGAAAAAAAAATTGGTCTAGGTTCATGGAATCATTATATAACTATTTTTTTGGAGCTGCTTGGAGATTTCTGGGCATGTTTCAAGACACCAAGGAGGATTTATTTTCCAATAAATCTAAAGCTACATACACACATGCCTATGTGTCGCCCATCAGGAATCGGGAAACGATCCTTTGGAGTGAAAATTCTGTGAATGATACTGTACAGACACATCCCTAGCTTTGAGGCAAGCGATGTGTTCTGTTGATATGGAGGGGGCGGAGGGATGGCGATCGGTGGACGACGGACCGCCTTCCATCGGTCGGAGGTTGAAATAAGCATTGTGATGCTCGGGCATTGGGGTTGTTAAAGTAAACCTGAGATGAGATCAAGCAAAAGAAAAAAATATACATACCTGGGGCTTCCTCCAGCCTAATCCCTCCCTGGCTACCCTCCTCTGCTGCCTAGAACTTCCGGAAGATGCCCCATTATCTTTGGCCAGTCGGGGAGTCCGGCACATGTGCGGCCTTGTGAAGATGCAGAACGCTCCCGGACGTGGGAGCCCACTTGGCCAGACTACAACTGCGTCGACTGGTTGAGAGAACGGGGCATCTAGGTAAGGGAGCAATTAGCCTGAAGGGGGCTGGAGGAAGCCCCAGGTATATATTATTTTTTCTTTTGATTGAACTCAGGTACACTTTAAGGATCTGACAGGACAGGTCACCATGAGCTTGCTGGTTAGTCAGACCCTTAAAGAGAATCTGTACTAAAAAAAAAAAAAAAAAGCCCTCTGGGGGATACTTTACTTACCTTGGGAAGGGGAAGCCTCAGGGTCCCAATGAGGCTTCCCCATTCCCTGTAGCTGTGGGGGATCCAGCGCTGGCTCCCCCGAAATCTCACCCCCACAAACTTGGCAGGCAATGATATATTTACCTCTCCGCGATCCTGCGCACTAGCCACTCTTCGTTCGTGTATGGCGGAAATAGCTGAACTCGATCATATCCGCTCTACTGCCTGCGCAGTAAAGCGGATCCGATCAGGTTCGGATATTTCCACCTTAACCTGAACGGAGAGCCGCTACTGCACCTGCGCAGGATCGCGGTGGGTATATATTTACCTCACCACGGTTCGGGGGCTGCAACGCTGGATTGCCGGGACACCGGAGGACGGGAGAAGCCTCGTTAGGATCCAGAGGCTTCCCCTCCCAAGGTAAGTACCCCCCAGAGGGTTTTTGTTACATTACAGATTTTTTTTAACTCCCAAGTAGGATCCAATAAAAGATAGTTCAAATAATACCTGGTTTCCCAGAATACTGGGGCAGGATAATTCTGCATACCTAAACAGCCTAGGTTAGGCATCACTGGGAGGGTTGAGTTCCGTACCAGTAAACATCAATATATAGATTATAGTACGTGTTTCTGGTGCTGAAACCAGGAAACGTACTGTAAAAGTGGCAATCCAATGTATCAGCACACAACTCAAAGATGAATAACGCTCTTGATAAAGGGGACATTGTGTGGCCCCCGAAAAAAATTGTCGGCTTATTATCCTTGAGGATATACATGGCTCAATAAAAGAGCGTGATTAATCTTTGTGTGGTGTGCTGATACATTGGATTGCTGATTTGAAGGAGACATTGCCTATGTCACAGTGTCAAGCACCCAGCATTGCTTTGACGGAGTGCCCTGCCACAACCTTTTGATGTACTGTAAAAGTGGGTATCCTGCCTAATAAAAGCCCTGGCATCTGCATCCATGGGCTGTGTCCGTGTCAGGCGCTGAGTGCGCAGGCGTGGAGTGTCGACTGTTGCCAGTGGCGTAGCTAAGGTGCTATGGGCCCCAATGCAAGTTTTACATTGGGCCACACAAGCGCTCTATACATAATAATTGATACGGCGCACCAAAACCTGCCAAGGACAACCAAAGTGTCAGAGGTGCAAGAAGGGGAGGGGGAACCTTTTGCTAATGATTACCACTATTCAAAGCATCTATAGCAGTAATTATTAATAGCACAGGACTAATAAAGAGCTAATACTGTAGTTTAGGGAAGGGCCCATATGTGGTCGCAGCCTCTGCACCCCCTTTTGCCACGCCACTGGCTGTTGCCACATACACGGGCGGACAAGGGCAAAGGCGTAGAAAGGTGTACATGGGCGCGTGGGCAGATGCTTGTTGGTATCCGCACACGCTCATTGTCAATCTAGCACCTGTTTTTGAAATTGACTAGCCCTGAATAATTGACTGCATTCTACTATATGTCACTACAGCGCCTCTTTAATGCCTCTGCTTTCTCTCTTTCTCTTCTGTGCTATGATTTCTCTCCTGGCTTTGTTCCTTATCTCCTCCTGGCACGTGTCTCTTACTTTATTCCTGGTTGTTGCCAGTGGCAGAGCCTCTCTGTTCTCTTCTTCCCAGCGTCTGTGTTTAACCTGTTGTTACCCCGGAGGAATTTTTCCGCTGTGAGATAAGGAGCTCGCTGGAAATGGATCGGGACAGACACCATCAATGGAAATCCGTGGCGGGCAGGGAAATTAACTGAATATTAAACACGGCATTTAAACTGCAGAACATCTTCCAGAGAAGATGAACAGCGCACACCTGCAGGAGCTGCACGCTGAGCTAGGAAATTCTGCAGGACACCTCTAGCTAAACAGCTAGATGCACACAGCTGAATCATATCTATATGCAGAGAGGGAGGGAGAGGTTTATTAACCTCCTTGCCGGTCTAAAAAATCCGGCAAGGAGGCAGCACCGCACTTTGTATTTATTTATTTATTTTTTTAAATCATGTAGCGAGCCCAGGGCTCGCTACATGATAGCCGCTGAGCGGCGGCATCCCCCCACCCACTCCGATCGCCTTCGGCGATCAGAGTATGCAGGAAATCCAGGTGAGAACGGGATTTCCTGCAGGGCTTCCCCGGTCGCCATGGCGACGGGGCGGGATGACGTCACCGACGTCATGGACGTCGGGACGTCACAGGGAATCCCGAACCGCCCCTCAGCGCTGCCTGCCACTGATTGGCCAGGCTGCGCAGGGGTCTGGGGCGGGCAGGAGGGCGGCTCGGCGCGGCGGCGATCACGTACTACACGCAGCTAGCAGAGTGCTAGCAGCGTGTAGGAAAAATAATTATGCAAATCGGCCCAGCGGGGCCTGAGAAATCCTCCTGCGCAGGTTACCCCGAACTGAGTAACCGGCAAGGAGGTTAAAGGGAACCTAAAGTGAGAGGGATATGGAGGCTGACATATTAATTTCCTCTTAAAAAATACCAGTTGCCCGGTTGCCCTGCTGGTCTATTTGTACACAATCGTTTAAGCGCACATCCTAATTCATATAAAAGTCCACATAAAAATCACTTAGGAATCCTCATATGCAGTTTCTTGGTCTCTTGTGCCACCATCACCATGGACACCCAACAGTAAACAGACTCACCAGATGTATTGGCCACTGCTAGACTGGCCAACCATGCACAAATCCAGGAGCCTCAGTACTTCAGGATCCTGGTGCCACTTTGATGCTGTCCTTTTAGACCACCATCATTCTCCACATTATCCATGCATAGTACCTCAATGAAAAATAGCCTGCATAGCGTAACTCCGTTTAACACTTAAAACTTTAATTATAAAATTGCACTCACATGCTCCAAAAGGTATTGCACACATGGAGTTTTACGGGCTCTCTCCCGTTGCCCGGCAGGGCACTGCTTGTATTGGGTCCTTCAGCTTCCCCTCCACTCAGCTTGCAGACACCACCGCCTCCACCGGCCGTTCACTTCCTGGTATGTCCAACCTCCCGCCCGATCGATTTCGTCACTCCCTCGCGACTCATCAGGGGCACGGGGGTTGGACTCATTACCAGGGTTCTTATATCTTTTTTCTTAGCACTAATTGGCTGCTTCCGTCCGCGTCATACGCGTCAATACGTACGCTTGATCACATGTTTCCTTCCAGCCGTATCGATTGGTCGATTGGTCGCATCCGCGCGCACTTACCGGTCATTACGTCCGCGGTTGGCCACCTTTTCCGCGTCAGCATGTACGCGTCATTCATCCGCGTCACATGCGTCACTACGTACGCGTCATCCCATGTTATTTTCAGGCTGCACTGATTGGCTGCCTTTATCTGCGTCATACGCGTCATTACGTACGCATCATTTTAGCCTTATTTACTAGTCTGCATGCTGATTGGGTGCCCTCATCCCCACCTCCTATTGGCAGAACTTCCCCCTGTTATACTCTAATTGGCCACCCATGTAGGTGCATTCCACACTTTGGCCAGCTATCCTTCTTAATACAGGGAAAGTTAATAAACTTATTGCCAATAGGGCCACCCCTACCTTCACTCTTAGATTACAGCCCACCCTGCAAGGAGGAAGGGCCTGTTCACATCACCTGTTCAACCTTCATTACATACATATTCAATTAAAAGAATTGCTGGTCTATTTGGCTGCAGTAGTGTCTGAATAACATCAGAAACAAGCATGCAGCTAATCTTGCCAGATCGGACAATAATGTCAGAAACACCTGATCTGCTGCATGCTTGTTCAGGGTCTATGGCTAATAGTATTAGAGGCAGAGGATCAGAAGGACAGCCAGGCAACTGGCTTAAAAGGAAATAAATATGGCAGCCTCCATATTCCTCTCACTACAGTTGTCCTTTAAGGTTCCTGGGAATTTTGGAATTTTGCCGTGACGCTATTGATACACCTATAGCTTTTACACTACGTATGCCATCGAATCGATATATATATATATATATATATATATATGTATATATATGTATATATATATATATATATATATATATATATATATGTGTATATATATATATATATAAATCCAAAGGGGTAAGCAGCACAAACCAAATTTTTATGCAATTCTATGCAAAGCATGCACGCAGCACAGGAGGTCCCCAACCTCCATAAGAAATATATAATTACAGAGGGGCTGCAGCACACAACAGGAAAACAGTGACAGGGGCTCTTGGTTATGCTTTAACGCGCTTAAGTTTACCAACTGCGCCAAAGTGTCCCCGATCTGTTGAGTCCTACTCTACCATGCAAAATGCCAGTTTTTATAAGCAGTGTAGTGGGAACTAAACCAAAAACCCAAGAGTCAACTAAATGGGAAAAAAAGGAAATTAAAAACACCTTACCTTTCACTAGCTACCAAATGAACTCTCTGAACATGTGCAATGCACTCATTTATATGCTTAACTGTGCTAGAGGTGGGTGTGGTTATGCAGGCTTACAGGGGAAAATTATAAATAAATACCAACGGGTAAGCGGCACAAACCAAATTTTTATGCAATTCTATGCAAAGCATGCACGCAGCACAGGAGGTCCCCAACCTCTATCCTACTAATATAATAAATGGGAAAGTTCGGATGTTTGGATGTTTGGATGTTTGTTACTCGATCACGCAAAAACGGCTGAACGGATTTGAATGAAATTTGGCACACACATAGTACATTACCTGGAATAAAGTATAGGATACTTTTTATTCCCATAACCAAAAAGAGACAAATACAAATTTCACTGGAAAATGTAAACTGCAGCCATACACTGTTACACTGGAGGTGTGTTTAGCTTCTAAGGGTAGAATGGTTAATTTGCATATATTCAGCAGTGATGCTCTGGGAGACATCTCAAGCTCACTCCAACCTGAATTATCGCAAATTCTTTCTGTTTTAAGAAAGCAAACGTTTGTTTTTCTTAACATCTTAGTAAGGGGGTTTTTAGGACCATTGTAGTCCCTTACACACTCCAATGAGTTCTGGGTCACCAAGAGTTTGCTGGGTAGCATGTCCCTCTCGGTGTTACAAGCCCTACTGCATAGAGCCAAATTAATCTATGCCATGCACTGATAAGGATCAAACAATCCAAAACAGTCTGTATACATGTTGGATTATTATGGCTCTGTACATTTTAACAAGCTGACACATCATTGCATTCCAGCGGCTCTGGAGGTGTGTTTAGCTTCTAAGGGTAACAATGGTTAATTTGCATATATTCAGCAGTGATGCACTGGGAGACATCTCAAGCTCACTCCAACCTGAATTAATGCAAATTCTTTCTGTTTTAAGAAAGCAAACTTTTGTTTTTCTTACACTGTTAATGGTAGGGTTCTCAAACTTTGCACAGTTGGTCGTTGGGTGACTAGGGTTATTATTCAGAAAAGTGGTTGGAGCCTATAAAAGCCAATCAAAATTCACCTAATGATTTTCAAGGGGAATATTTACATTTCTGCCATTCTTGCACTGTTAATGGCACAAGCCTCAAACCTGGTATAGTTGATCATTGGGTGACTGGGGTTCAATTTCAGAAAGGGGTGGAGCCACAAATAGCCAATCAGATTTGTTTCATTCCAATGCAAATTATTGTTGCCAAACACCGCAAAGCTCACAAACTTGGTAATTGAGTAATTGATTATTTGTGTGTTAGGGTTAGGAAAGTGGGCACAGCCAACACCAGCCAAATACATAAGCGGGCAATGCCGGGTCATAAGTGGGCGGAGACAAATACAAATTTTACTGGGAAAATGTAAACAGCAGCCATTCTTACACTGTTAATGGTAGGGTTCTCAAACTTTGCACAGTTGGTTACTGGGTGACTGGGGTTAATATTCAGAAAAGTGGGAGGAGCCTACAAAAAACAATCAAAAATTACCTATTGATTTTTCAGGGGAATATTTAATTGCTGCCATTCTTGCACTGTTAATGGCACAAGCCTCAAACCTGGTACAGTTGATCATTGCGTGACTGGGGTTTAAATTTATATAAGGGGGTGGAGCCCCAAACAGCCAATCTGATTTGTTTCATTTTAATGCAGGTTATTGATGCCAAAGACCGCAAAGCTCACAAACTTGGTCATTGAGTAATTGAGTAATTGTGTGTAAGGGTTAGGAAAAGTGGGCGCAGCCAACACCAGCCAAATACATAATCGGGCAATGCTGGGTCATCAGTAGACGGAGACAAATACAAATTTCACTGAGAAAATGTAGCAATTCTTACACTATTAATGGTAGGGTTCTCAAACTTTGCACAGTTGGTCACTGGGTGACTGAGATTAATATTCAGAAAAGTGGGTGGAGCCTACAAAAGCCAATCAAAATCCACCTATTAATCTTTAAGGGGAATATTTAATTGATGCCATTCTTGCACTGTTAATGGCACAAGCCTCTTGCACTGTTAATCACCTGTACCTGGTACAGTTGGCCCTTTAGTGATTGGGGTTCAAATTCAGAAAAGGGGTGGAGCCACAGCCAATCAGATTTATTTTATTTCAATGCAAATAATTGATGCCAAAGACCTCAAAGCTCACAAAGTTGGTCATTAAGTAATTTTGTGTTTGGGTTAGAAAAAGTAGGCGGAGCTAGCACCAGCCAAATACATACCTGGGCAATGCCGAGTCTTCAGTGGGCGGAGACAAACACAAATTTCACTGGGAAAATGTAAACTGCAGCCATTCTTACACTATTAATTGTGGGGTTCTAAAACTTTGCACAGTTGGTCACTGGGTGACTGGGATTAATATTCAGAAAAGTGGGTGGAGCCTACAAAAACCAATCACAATTCACCTATTGATTTTCAAGGCAAATATTTAATTGCTGCCATTTTTGCACTGTTAATGGCACAAGCCTCAAACCTGGTACAGTTGATCATTGGGTGACTGGGGTTAAATATTTAGAAAAGGGGTGGGGCTACAAACAGCGAATCAGATGTGTTTCATTTCAATGAAAATTATTCATGCCAAAGACCACAAATCTCACAAACTTGGTCATTGACTGTTGACAATTGTGTGTTAGGGTTAGAAAAAGTGGCCACAGCCAACAGCAGCCAAATACATACCCGGGAAACATCAGGACATCAGTGGGTGGAGAAAAATAAACATTTAACTGCCAGAATGTAAACTGCAGCTCTCTTCTTACACTGTCTGTCAATGGCAGGGTTCTTAAACTTTGCACAGTGGGTGACTGGGATTAATATTCAGAAAAGTAGGTGGAGCCTACAAAAGCTAATCAAAATTCACCTATTGATTTTCAAAGTAGTGGAGCCACAGCCAATTATTGATGCCAAAGACCGCAAAGCTCACAAACTAGGTAATTGTGTGTTAGGATTAGAAAAAGTGGACAGAGCTAACACTAGCCAAATACATACCTGGGCAACGCCGGGCGACCAGCTAGTAAGAAATATATAATTACAGAGGGGCTGTAGCACACAACAGGAAAACAGTGACAGGGGCTCTTGGTTACGCTTTAACGCGCTTAAGCTCACCAACTGCGCCAAAGTGTCCCCGATCTGGTGAGTCCTACTCTACCATGTAAAATGCCAGTAGATAGTGAAAGGTAAGGTGTTTTTAATTTCCTTTTTTTCCTATTTAGTTGACTCTTGGGTTTTTGGTTTAGTTCCCACTACACTGCTTATAAAAACTGGCATTTTGCATGGTAGAGTAGGACTCACCAGATCGGGGACACTTTGGCGCAGTTGGTGAGCTTAAGCGCGTTAAAGCGTAACCAAGAGCCCCTGTCACTGTTTTCCTGTTGTGTGCTGCAGCCCCTCTGTAATTTTATATATATATATATATATATATATATATTGGCTGGATATATATATATATATATATATATATATATATATATATATAGTGGCTGGATAGTGTAATGGTTAAGGGCTCTGCCTCTGACACAGGAGACCTGGGTTCAAATCTCGGCTCTGCCTGTTCAGTAAGCCAGCACCTAGTTCAGTAAGGAGTTTCTTGGGCAAGTCTCCTTAACACTGCTACTGCCTACTGAGTGCGCTCTAGTGGCTGCCTCGCAAGCGCTTTGAGTCCGACAGGAGAAAGGCGCTATACAAATACTGCCATTATTATTATATATACTGTATATATATATATATATATATATATATATATATATATATATATATATATATATATATATATATATTGTTTTTGGGATGGGAGAATGGAATAACAAAGGCTTTCTTTGGGTACTATTTTTTTCCAAGAATTATTCAATGTTGTTCCTCCAGCCTAAGACTATAGGTGACCTTTTATTCTTATTTTTATACTGCTATGCTTTCCAAATGAAAATGTTGTTCCTGTCCCCTTCAGCTCGGCCTTGTCTTTATTACACACAGTAATATCATCAGGTGTAACGGCCATGTCATTTTTGTGTGGGAGGAAATGACATTGTGTGAACGCCGCTGGAGGTCGTAGAGGGATGTGCGCTTGTGACGGCAGAAACCTTTTGTACACTTACCTCGCTCTGTGTCAGAAATAATACAGATGTACTACTACTATTATATTTTAAGTGGACCTTAAAGCGCTTTTGTTGACTGACAGTCACTGTCCTGCAGTTAACAAGCGCCAGCGGAAATGGACGTTTACCGGGACCCTTTGACCTGGTGCCCACATAGGCGAATGTAACTTCCTCTGATCACACAACTGTGCTTACTACAACTTCTAATACATGTGTGAATGGCAGTGGCAGCCTTCTCCTCCTCCCTCTACAAATATATAGTAAAGTCCAGTTACCCGGAACTCAGGCATCCGGCTGCCTCAACTAGCCGCATGCCAGGCGGGGGAATGGGGGCGCTCCTAATATACTTTGACATCCTGTCGCAGTTTGCAGAGTATTGCGCAGCGGTAGTGACTTATGAATGCTGCGGACGCCTGTCTTCTACTCTCCTGTAGCTCCAAGAGGCTTTGTGGCATCCTCATATGGTTCCCTGGTGTGTCACCTGACCCTCACTGTGTCACCTGACCCTCACCCTCACTGGGGCAGCGCACAGAGGATGTCGCAAAGACTCCGGGAGCTACAGGAGAGTAGAAGACGTCCAAAGCATTCGTAAGTCACTACCACTGCACAATACTCTGTGTTTAATCAACGGGAAAAACAAAAGTTTGCTTTCCTAAAACAGAAAGAATTTGCGATAATTCAGGTTGGAGTGAGCTTGAGATGTCTCCCAGAGCACCACGGGGAAGGGGGGGGGGGTTAGTGTTATATTTAACGCCAGCTTCTTGACTTCTCAAGCACCCTGGCAAGCACACATACCAGACATCATGCAATCCCCACTGCGTACATGTAACTAATGGGGAATTATCTCCGTGGTCAGCGCACAAGATGTGCGCTGACACTGCGGAAATCCGCGTTTAAATAACAGAACCCAGCTTTGGTGCAATGCACCTGTAGAGAGGAATTCCCACCTGCAGATGGAGCTGTGGAGTGAAGAGGAATAAACCCTCTGCACTGCCACAGATGCCAGATGGAAATTGTACGAGGTGAAGCAATACAGGGCAAGATAGCCCCTAGAGAAAGAGTGAGCACAGAGACAGAATGTATGTATGTCCACCAATCCAGTCGACACCCGGCGACGGTTGACATACAACAGCGAAAACCAAAGTGAGAAAGCAATCGCAAGAATGGCGATTGCTAATAGAGACACAAGACTGAATAAAACAGAGCGTGACTGAGTAGGGAAGACACAGCAAAGAACCACAATCTGTACGTCAAAGAAAATAACAAACGAACTACCTAAACGCGGTCCCTGCACGATATGCGCAATAGAGACAAGTGCGTTAACTGTACGGTCACCGCACGAAAAGCGCAACAGTGACAAAACATACCAACCCTAACTAACACATGAACCTAACAATGGCGACAGACAAATAATGCGAACGCTGGCTAATCTGTTGCCTCCCACCAGACAACAGCAAGCGTTCGTGCTGGACAAAACAGACTAAAGGAGTAACCAGTAGCAACCGCAGCTAAGGTTATACACCAAGACAGATAAAGGAGATCCACCGTCTCTACTGCCAGGGCGAATGCGATCTAGGAACGAGACCAAACGATTTACTGCCAGCCGCCGCAGGCGACAGTACAAGTCCAGCAGAACCAAACCTTTATGACCAGCAGGGAATTCTGGGAGGAAAGGGTATTTATACTGCAAGCCTTCAAAGGAAGCAGATAAGCAATTTGCATGACAAGTGGATGCAAATCCTTCAGCAGAACAGCAGCTCTGAAACATGCAGAATGAAGACAGGTCTCCTTTCCAGGGACCTGCAGCATACAGACCTAAAAAATGGTCAAAAAGCTGCCTGCCTGTGCAGACAGCAGAGCAGATCATTACAGTACATGAAAAAAAGGCGCCACCTGGAAATTTGGGCAGCAAGTAATACAGATAGCAAAATATTGGTATTACATACTGACATTTTACTATAGCTAAACCTAACCATAATTTCATACAGAACTTCCCCCTTGACACCTAACGCTTAAACTCCCCCTACAACAGCTAACCTACCTAACGCCTAACCTTTAAACTACCCCCCCCCCACACACACACACACACAACAATACCTACTCCTTGTGTTCACTACATAGTACAACAGAAAGCCAAGGGATTATAAGGATAGTCCAAGTCCTGCACAAGAAAGCCTGAAGTGATGTAGATAGAAAAATAGGGGCCACCCAGTGAAACTTTGAATGTTTACATCCCTTCCCTTATCTCCCCTTGGTTACCCTTCACGACCTTGGGGCCCACCTCACAAGGGTCATACAACAAGTATGGCCATCATGATCATCAAGTGTAGCCACAAATACTACTGATCTGAAGTATAGTCCCCTGTATGGGAGGAAGGGAAGGTTAGTAGCTGGACCCAACCACAGCTCTGAGCCCCTCTGCGATCTCAGGGGCTGCTCACCTCTAGTTACGCCCCTAATAGTATCCAAACTAGTTAATGACGTATATATGGATTAGTGATGAGCAGAAATTATGCGCATTGTAATACGCAATTACGCATCGTAATCATAATGCAAAATTTCGAGGGAATAACAAAATTAATTTTTTAGTTTATTGTTCCTAATCGTAATTACACATTAATTTACACGTAATTTACACGTAATTTTGTGCCGAATTTGGCGGTGAATAGCAAAGCCCCCATACACGCTACTGCTACCAAAATTGCTAGATATGTTAAGAAGAATACTAGGTACAAGTTACAAGAATTGCTCAAAAAGACCTTGTAGTTTTTCAGAAAATCGATTTTAAAAATACCAAAAAAAATGTTTTTAAACTGTCATTTTTTGGCTTAAAAACCATTTTATTTGCCTATTTAAAATCGATTTTCTCAAAAACTACGACGTCTTTTTGAAAAAAAATTTTTTTTTACTTGTAGCCACTATCAGGTGTAGCCAAAGTGCAGGGATCTCATCCTACAAAGTGAATCAACCCCCAAGTCAGCTAACTACAGTAATTGTACAGTAATTGTACAAGCTGTTAGTCGGTATTTCTCCTGTCTGACTCACGGGAAATTGCTAATGTTGCTGAAAACCAAGAGAAGCTGAAGACGTGTCTGACACTTCCCTTCCCGGTGGATCAACTGTGTATACATCACCATGGCAACAGGGACGTGAGCCTTACTGTCAGTTTGAAACATATTGTATTGCTCTCACGGAATTACATTTTAAAATATGTAGTGTTTATGACTCTCTCAGCCAAAAAGGTTCCTGACCCCTGTGCTACTTGGTCCCTTACTTTTAAAATGATTTATTACTGGTGCTGTGTGCCTGGCACACAGCACCATCCTCCCCCTTCCAGCACCCCCACGGCCCCGTTCAGAAATAAAATACGTACGGGAAGTGACAGTTCTTCCTCCCCTCTGCTCGTCTCTAAGCAGAGGGGAGGAAGAACTGTCACTTCCTCCCCACACATAATCAACGTTCTGCCTCAGTCGAAGGAGGCTGGAGGGGGGAGGATGGTGCTGTGTGCTAGTCACAGCACCAGTAATTAAACAATATAAAAGTAGGAGGGGGGGAGGGAACCAGGTCAGGGGTACTTTAAACTGTTAGGAATAGGAGGAGTTGGGAAGGTCTCTCAGACAGTGCAGTGTGTGAGGGAAATTGCTGTTGCTGAGGTAACCAATACATCTGTTGTATTGCATGAATGCCAAGCACTGGAAGGGGTTAAGAACAGAACAGCTTCACAGAACATCTGGCAGCAGGGGGGAGGAGCACTTCACAAATCATGCCTAGCCTGCACTGCACTGCACTGCTGCATCTGTAGAACTGCGACAGTTTAGGGATGAACTTTTCTTAAAGGGAACCAGAGATGAATGATTCACACAAAATAAACAAATCAGTTGATAGCTTGTAAAGAATAAATGCTCTACCTGATAATTTCGCCACTCTGGTGTGCCTTTTTGAGTGTTTTTTTATCCATTATTGCTCCAGGAAATATCCAATATGGCTGCCGGCTCATATCCCTTCTGCTTCCGGGGTATGAGTTGTTCTGGATGTGCTGTCTAGGCTATATGAGACTATAGACAAGCTGGTCTGCTGCAGCCTTTCATCTGTCTGCTTTCAACTTGATTATTCTGGTATGCTGTGTGGCTGCCTGTAGGAAATGTCTCTCATAGAAATGAAACTGCATACAGTAGATAATGACTGGCTGCACACAGATACACTGTCTGTTTCAGAGCTTCTTTCTCGGCAGCAGCAGCCCCTCCCATGTCAATAGCTCTGAGTAAGAAATCTGAGCCAGGAGGGGGAAGGCTTGGGCTTGAAAAGACTCCACAGAAGAGTGACTCAGCTATAATGATTCCAGGTCAAACCTCGACTGAATCAGTCGGTGAATTCTTATCACAGTTGCTAACAGATAGATTAGACTGAGAAGAATAAAACTAAAAGCAGGGTAGGTGTTTACTGTCATGTTCCCACTGATAAATGTAATAAAATACATGAGGGTGCTTCGTCTCTGGTTCTCTTTAACTGTAGGGCAGCTCTAGAAATCCATGCTAAACTGCCGCTATTACATAGGATTTTAGAAGTTTCTTGTTATCATGCAGAACAGTTCCTCTGCTGGTTAGAACAGTTTAAGAAGAAATAACTGTCAGTAATGCTTTGATAAATCTGGCCCACTGATCCAACACCAAACTGCCTTGGTGCTGGGCCTAACTTATTTGGGCTTAGGGGGATGATGCAGACAAACAAAAGAAAAGTAAATGCAAAACTGGCTCTGCTTGTGCTGGAGAATTCAGTGAGTTCCCTCTACAATGATAAGTACTGTACTGACAACAACACACAACACAACAAGACAGAGCAGTCGCTTACGCATTTCAAATCTCCAAGGGTGCTCGCTCATAGCAGGTAGAATTATTTCTAGTAACCAACTGGTTTCAATCGGAACTCTTCTCGTGACCTGTCCCAGTTCCTCTCTCTGTCAATGGGACGCCCACATAACTGGTGCGGGAGGGGGGGTTGTACAGTCCTGAAAATCACCTACAGAAGATGACCATGGAATCATTGCACATTTTTTTCTTATTAATCATGTTATTGATGAATTTATTCTTGTTATTATACATTTGTACAGCACCACAGTATTGTCCTCCTCAGTGCTTTATATAGAGCATCAAAAAAGTCAGATCACTAAGAGACCTATTTAATGACCCTCTTAGCTCAAAATTGGACAAGGCAAAAATCTGAAAACCATTATGCGGATTAGTGTTGTATATGATGATTTTCATTACCTTTGGAATGGAACTTTTCAAAATGAAAAATCATTTGCACAGATATGGTTGCTGCAGCTGTGCAGCTATGCATACAGACTTAAAGTGTACCTGAAGAACCCCCCCCCCCCCCCCACCAAAAAATAGAGTTAAAATGGAATACTCACCTCAGTAGTGTGAGGCTTCTGGATAGTACAGAGGCTTCCTTCATCTTCCTAGACCACAATGATCCAGTGCTGGAACCCTCCAACCATTCTCAACAAGGACTTGGCCAATACAGTATGTTCACTCCATACTTGTGCCTGCGCAGTGTGGCCACGTTCATATACAGATGGGAGTTTGACTGCAAAGAAGAAGAAGGTCCTCCTGGCTAGCAGCGGTGGGGTTGAGGAGGATCAGAAGAGCCTCTGAAGCAGTTCAATAGAGGAAAGGGATGGTCCAAAATCGCTTGCCTCTAAATTGCTCCAGAATCGCTCATTTTTAAGTTCTACAACTAGATGACAGCAATTAAAGTTGTCACCTTGCAGGGTGGAAAAAAACCTGCTTAGACAATTTTATCTCCAAACTAGTTCTTTTTCCCATCAGCAAAAGCCGGTTTCATGCTGCCAGAAAGTGATGCTTCAATGATTGGTGTTGTGAGGACAGGGACCAATGGGGCCAGGGATGCCCAGCAAAGGTCCCTTAATGGCACGTCAAGTCCAACAAGGTGCGGCTGTGCTCTGGCAGGGGGCAGCGGCCATGAGGAGAAAGGCAGGGGAGGCACTCTTCTATCTAAATTACAGAAGAGTGAAAATTGGGGTTTTTCTTTAAAGTAAATCTGTAACGATTAAAAAAAAAAATCAGATGCTCACCTATGGACTATGGAGAGGGAAGGCTCTGGATCCTATTGAGCCCCCCCCCCCCCCCCTTCCAGCACTGCCCCCTGGTGATGGGACACTGCCTTCTGGAACCCTTCAAGAGCTTTGGGAGCATTCATATCCACGAGTGCTCGCGAAGACAGGCGGCTCCGTACTGCATATATGTAAATGTGCATGTGCATTGTGTGCACTTACGCCTGCTCAGTACAGAGCAACCCGTCCTCAAGAGCACTCAGGGACACGAGTGCTCCTGAAGCCTTCCAAGGGTCCTTGAAAGTGTATTTGACCAGTTTGTTGAATATGTGGAAGGGGGGGGGGGGGAGAAGACACAGCGCTGGAACAAGGGGGCGGAGTGGGGACAGGGAAGGCTCTAGCAGTGTTCCCCAACCCTGTCCTCGAGGTCCAACAACAGTGCATGTTTTGCAGGAAGCCACAAACATGCACAGGTGAGGTAATTAGTGTCTCAGCAGAGCTGATTAACTACCTCTGTGGATTTCCACAAAACATGCACTGTTGGTGGGCCTTGAGGACAGGGTTGGGGAATACTGTTCTATAGGATCCAGAGCCTTCCCTCTCCATAGGTAAGTATCTAACTTTAAAGAAAAATAAATCTTCATTTTTACTTTAAAGGGGAACACCATATATGCAAGCTGGAGTGAGTTGAAACATTATGGTTTGTTATGTACTGACACTTATACAAATTTAAATAAAGCACTTCCACTTTAAAAAAAAAATGTGGATTGTTGGTCTGCAAATAAACCATAGCCATGTTCAATCAACATAATCAATAACAATATGGCATAGGTTTTAACCCTTATACGCCCTGACCCAACCTTCCACTTTAAGGAGATCGTAGATCACCTTTTAAGAACTGAGGGGATGTTGGTTTTCCAGGCTGATCTGTGTGAATGCTGCATTCTGCACTCAGCCTATGTGTTAATGGAATTGTCAAGGACTCGGCTTAGTCATGGAGAAAATATTATGATCCGTCTGTCCTTTGTTCTATCTGATTTTTATTCATTCTCCAGCGGCAGCGCTACGCTGTGGAAATATGTTCCTGAATATGATAATGTGTGCTTTAAGCATCTCAATGGAAGTGGCTGCGAGGATTACAGGCTGCCGATGAGACAGCTGAACTCTCCAATGACACAGTGCATTTTCCCACCGCCAAACGACACGGGCGGGAACGGCAGCGGAGCTACAGAGGGCTGCACTCCAGGCTCAGATGTCACGCTCAATATCAAATATGGCCGACTCAGTCATACCCTATCAGAGCCGGTTCTAGATTTTCTGCTGCCGAAAGCAAACTTTAGAGGATGCGCCACCCCCCAGAGATGCTAATAAATATATACTGTATATATATATATATATATATATATATTCCATCATACTGTCTATACCTCATATACAGTATCATATATTATGGCCCGTACTCACGGGCTGCAGAAGTGGCCTGTCGCCAGCACACGTGAGCGTGCTAGCGACAGGCCGGCGACAGCTTCTCTCCAGGTCCCTCCGCGTACACACGCGGAAGAGGGACCAGCGGCGAGACGGAAGCTGTCGCCGACGTTCCTCCTCCCCCCGCCGGAAGCTCCATTTACCTCTATGGAGGTTGCTGTCGCTAGTCCGCGTACTCACGCGGACTAGCGACAGTTGCGGCGGAGGTGCGGCGGCGACTGTTGCCATGCGATTGAAACTTTCAATCGCATGGCGACAAGAGCGACGGGCGACAGTTCGGGGTGCGCGCGCGTGCAACGGCCCATACTCACGGGCGACCTGTCGCCGCAACACGCGCGCGCGGCGTGTTGAGGCGACAAAAGTCCCTCGTGAGTATGGGCCATAAGCCTCATCACTGGCGAGAGGCAACCATGGCCAGTCAGAGGAGAAACTTTGGCACGCGACCAATTAGTCAGGCACCAGACCGGCCAATCACAGCCACCTGCTGCTCTTTTTGCTAACTGGTGCTGATAGTCTTGTGGGAAGGACCACGCCACCATCAAAGGGCCAATTACTGCACTCAATCAGCAGCAGTGACCTATTAAATTCTCTGATTGGCCAAACTTCTGAGTTGGAAGCACTGGACCAATCACAGAATCTCCACATTCTCCGATTGGTCCAATAGTACCAAGTATTTCTGAGTCCTATGATTGGCCTAAAATTTCCCATTTTATGCCATCGCAAGTCACACGAAATACTTGGTAGTATTGGACCAATCAGAGAATGTGATAGTTTACTGCAGAATTCATAATACTTTGAACATTTTGGACCAATAACATGAGTTTTACAGAGTCTTGTCTACAATTTCCAAGAAATTTCCAGAAATCTTCTGCAGCCCGTGATTGGTCCAATGCTTTTGAGCTCTGTGATTGGGCTAAAATTTCTGTGTTGCCGGACAGTATCTCCACTGAATACCGATTACCGGGACCGGTTGATTGCTACGGTGGTAAGCCCTTTTGTTGATGGGAAACTCAAAAATCAGTATTCCGTGGAAATTTCCCAACCATCAATAGTGAGAAATTACTATTATGCATTATTCAATCTCATGACTATCTTGCATGTTACCAGAGAGCATACCATTCACAGCAATCTTCAGATAATTGCAGAACCTCATTAACACAAATACAGGTCCTTCTCAAAAAATTAGCATATAAGTTTATTATTTTCTATAATGTACTGATAAACATTAGACTTTCATATATTTTAGATTCATTACACACAACTGAAGTAGTTCAAGCCTTTTATTGTTTTAATATTGATGATTTTGGCATACAGCTCATGAAAACCCAAAATTCCAATCTCAAAAAATTAGCATATTTCATCCGACCAATAAAAGTAAAAGTAAACCTTCAAGTAATTATTTAGAAAACAAAAATTGGAAGAAACCGAGAGCCCTATCTGGTGTAGGATTTTCAGGAAATATGGAGATATAACGGAATTAAATTTACACTCACAAGTCTGGGTTACCAGATAGGCAACCACTGAGACAGCAGGTGGGGAGAATTATCACCTGATCCCACTCAGGTTAAAATGTCGCTCTCTATAAAAGGAAAAAATGGGGATGCACCCCTCCACCGAGGGTGGACTAAGTAATCGGATAAACAAGGATAATAGAGGCGCCAGACAAGTATAAAATTATTATTATTATTATTATTTATTATTATTATTATATATTATTATTATTAAAATAGGTAAAAAAAACGTATAAAAGGAGGGAAATGGGTGGATTCACCTCCCCCAGGTACATAAATGACCAGGCTAATTCAGCCGTTAGATATACAACTGTATTTATTTAAAACAATTCTCCAATAATGATGCAACGCGTTTCACGGGCCAACATCCCGCTTCATCAGGCAATAGAACAAGGAGAACACTGAAGGACAAAAGGGGAGAAAGAAAAAACAAAGGGAGGGAAACAAAAAAATGAAAAATGATGCTAGAGGGTGCTCAAATCTTCGTCACAAATCATCATATTCTGATATAGTTTATACAACAAAATATTATGATCTCAAAAAATAATAAATTACAATAAAATTAAAAATAAAAATATAACAATATTGCCCCGAATGCTATGCCAAACCATTGTCCAGACAACTGTACATCATAGCTTCCTCACAAAATACTCAAACATGTGTGTGTCTGGCCCCAGAGTCCAACTGAATGCTTGAAAGCTGTTTTGCTAAAAAAATAAAAATAAAAATAAAAAATTGTGGTAGTATATTATATGCTGTAAATAGTCTTTTAGAGCACAAAAGAAATGCTGGGTTTCATACCACTTTAAGTCTAATACAAAACATACATAATTTAATGTTCATTTTTAATCACTGTAGTATGAAAAACTCCAAATGAATGTACGGCTGGGGATACACGGTACGTTTCTGTACCATGTATCGACCAGCCGATCCGGCCAGCTGATAATATTCAGCTGGCCCGATCAAGCCGCTCGACCCGCGCCCGCTGGATTCCCACCGGCGGACAATGGCAGGGAATCGAGCGGTGATAAGGAAGCGCCGGTGGGGGCGAGCAGTAATCGATCCGCGCGGATGAGCGGGGATGTGGCTGGGGTCGATCCGGCGGCTAATCGAGCCACCGGTCGACCCGTGTATTCCCAGCATAACATATTTAAAGGGACTCCGAGCAGTGCAGAAACTATGGAAAGATGCACATCATTTTAAAGCTCTCTTTCTCCTCTTTCCAATGATATATAAACCGCCACCCTACGCTTTTTAGTTTTCGCTATTTTCGCGATTGAAATTGCAGCGGCCGCGATTTCGATCGCGAAAATAGAGAAAACTAAAAGGCGTAGGGCGATGATTTAGGTGTCGTCAGAAAGAGGAGAAAGAGAGCTTTAAAATGATATCCATCTTTCCATAGTTATATTGTATTACACAGGGCGACTTTTTGTCAGTCAGCAGCTGCATTCAGCAGAATGGAGCTGCTGACACTGGGGAAAGGGTTGTCCTGTGTAATACAATATAACTATGGCTTGATGGATATCATTTTAAAGCTCTCTTTCTCCTCTTTCTGATGACACCTAAATCGTTGCCCTACACCTTTTAGTTTTCTCTATTTTCGCAATTGAAATCGCGTCCGCGGCAATTTCAATCGCGAAAATAGCGAAAACTAAATGACGTAGGGTGGTGGTTTATATATCATTGGAAAGAGGAGAAAGAGAGCTTTAAAATGATATGCATCTTTCCATAGTTTTTGCACTGCTCGGAGTCCCTTTAAAAAGGCCCTGTAGTGACATATAGCAGAATGTAGTAAATTATTCATGGTACCCACTTTTACGTTATTTATCCTGGTTCCAGCATCAGAAACACCTCCTATGTCTATATTTTTCTGTATATTGGTATGTAACCCCGACCTCCCAGTAGTGTCACAGCCTATGATGTTTAGCTTTGAGGAATTCTCCTCCCAGAGCATTATGGGAGACCAGGTATTTTTTCTACTGGCTTCGGGAACACTGAGTGTACAAACATTCCTCAGAGCTGCACCTAACAGCACTAAAGACGTCTTCAGCAGTGATAAATTTCAGAATGCAAATCAGGGTGAGGAAAGATTTTACAATAGGCAAACACTGACTAAATCATTTAGAAAACAATACTGTAAAAAAAAAAATGCAGCATCCTCCTCCCTCCCATGCTTAGTGCAAGCTCCTCCCTCTCCTCCTGTGTTGAGTGTGGGGCGGGACCTCTTCCTCCAGCTGGCCCATCACATCTTGCCCCCTCCTGTCCAGCAGCATAATCCAATCACATGGCAGAGAGTAGAAACAGCCAACAACAGATCCCGCTGAGCTCCCCATGCTTAGGGCTCATTCACATTACATTCCGCTTGAGTTAGCGTTCACGTTGGGGTATTTTTGTCACAATTTTTTTTATTCCCGGTGCTTGGGTTGGCATTCCGTTTTTGTGAAATGCGCTTTTTTAAGCGCTTTCCCCGAGTGATTTTTTAATTCACTCCCTGACACAAGTCAGGAAGTGAACTCTTTGACCTGAAAAATAATAAATACAATGTATTTATTCTTTAAAACACGAACGCAATCGCCTTCCTATACCTTCTATTATAGCAAAATCGCCCCAAAAATGGTGCAGGCACCACTTTGCTGAACGCACAGCGCACGAACCGCGCTGATATAGACCTTCTCACATCGATTCAGTGCACAAGCGTTGTGGGGCTGATTTTGAAAATCGATTGCGCTCCGAAAAAGGCCAAAAACGCTCCTAGTGTGAACGAGTCTTAATGGCGTCATGCTAAGATGCAGAAAATGTGACAGAATAGAATCAGCCAGCAACAGATCCCGCTGAGCTCCTGCTACTTAATGGGGACATGCTGAGATGCAGAAAAGCGGGAAGGGCATGCCCTTTGGACTTGCAGTGCTCCCAGTCACAGGCCTGGAATGCCTGGGCCTGGAAACAGCTCTGTTTCTGATATATGAATGATCTAATCAATGAACAGAATATCCATTGAATGGAAGTAAGCTCTCCTTTCAGATGATTGATATCAACTGATAAATGATTGTATTTGATTGTATTGGGTAGGCCATGCACATGGGGGTGTATAAATGAGAAATCAATATACTATATCAGGGGTAGAAATAGAAAGGGCATACATTAAATAAAGGCGCAAGGAAAAAAGGGCGCAGGGTGAAGTCAAAATGTCGAAATATTGTCTATAGCAATTTTTTGGGTGTTTTTTGTTTTGTTTTTATGTTTCTTCATCTTTATCTGTGTTGGAATAATACAGCCGTGCCCATTAGGTATATTGCGATCTACCGGTAGATTGCAAAGGATTTCAAGGTAAAATTCGACCTCACAACAGTTTCCATTCTGTATATACAAATGTGCTCCTAAAAATGTGCATAGGTAGATCATTTTGACTTGATAATTGTTTTAAGTAGTTCACAAGTCAAAAAAGTGTGGGCACCTCTGGAATAATAATATGTTAATCACTATAGGACCGCAGTGTTAAACCCCCCTAAAGACCAGGCCGTTTTTCAAGAATTAGGCCACTGCAGCTTTAAGGCCTCGCTGCAGGTCCGCACAACTCAGCACACAAGTGATTCCCCCCCCTCCTTTTCTCCCCACCAACAGAGCTTTCTGTTGGTGGGGTCTGATCGCTCCCCCAATGTTTATTTATTTTTTATCAATATTTATCTTATTATTTTTATAATAAATGTTACCATTTTTTTTTCTTTATACCCGCCCTCCCTCCCCCTGCCAGCCAATCACTGTAATCGGCTTTCGTAGGCTTCAGCCTATGACAGCCGATCACCCCTGAGCCTCTGAAGGGAACTGCCTTAGATCGCAGCAATGTATGGGGTAATTAGATGGTGGTTTCGTCTTCTAACAGTCTCCTAGTGGCGATTGCCGCTGGGAGACTGAAGGCGGGGGGGAGGGGACCTCCGCCCACCAAGCAGAGATGTGCGCGCATTAGCGCGCACGACCTCTGCCAAAACAGGCCCGCAGGACCTTACGTCGATTGGTGTTAGGTGGTCCTGGTGCTGCTGCCATGGCCACGCCCATCGACATGACGTAGTCGGCAAGTAGTTAAAATAACAGTATTAAAAGTGAGCAGAGTGAAGCTGAAATTTCAAAATATCGTCTTGAATAATGTTTTTTTTTTCACTGTTTCTTCATCTTTATATCCATTAGATTAATACATATATTAAAATAAGTATATTAAAAGGGTGTGGGGTGAAGACAAAATAAAAAAAATATCGTCTATAACAATGAAAACGAAAAAAATATTTACAGTGGTAATCACGATAATAAATAATTGGTAAATATTACTGATATTTTACTAGAGCTTAACCTAACCCTACTCTCACACAGAACCCTCCCCCCTCCAATGCCTAACCCTAAAACAACCCCTTCCTGACACCTAAACCTAAAACCCTTCTTCCTGAAACCTAAACCTAACCCCCGCCCTTTCTGAAGTCAAGCCCTAAGACCCCCCTTCCTGACGCCTAAACCTAAAACCCCCCTTCCTGACGCCTAACCTTAATAAATTTAAAAAACGATACATTTGAAAAACAATACATTTCCAAATTTGAAAACTTTAAATTATAATACATTTCAAACTGAGAATTCTCAAAAACAAAAACAAAAATCAGTTGGACGGGCCTTGTGCTCGCTATTTATCGGGCATCCAAACATCTGCTTTTGGCACCCAATAGCCAATATTCGTATTAGCGCCCCTGAGGGCGCACAAATAGTACATTAGCCCCAGGCGTCCAAATTTCCTGCTTCCACCTGGAGGAACTCTTTCCGGGAACTAGCATTCATACAGAAGAGACAATTATGTGAGCATCAAGTGCCCATCAAGTTCTTTTTGTATAATCAATAATAATGAACGATTCCTGAAATGGCTGGCATTATGTTTGTATGCGCAAAGCATTAAAGGAGTCCGCACTCTTACGTAACAAGAATAATATTCTCTTGATAGAGTTAAATTCACCAATCTGATATTTTCTTCCATGTCAAAATATGAATGATGCCCTTTTAATGCACATGAACTATTCTGATATTGTTATTTACATCTCCCTCATATTAAGTGTCACTTTTATTTATGCCGCGCAGAAGGATTTGAAGACTTTATGGAGTCACAGGCGGTGATCCCCGCCCCCCTTCTGCTCCGCGCTTGGGAGAGACAGATTACTTTGAGAATATGGAACCAGGTCACTTCGCCGTTCCCCGGCAGCCAGGCACGCGCTCACTAAACATTCCCTCTTCTTTTATTGATCACAATTTAAAAGCGTAGAGTTTTATCCTGGCAATCCTTATCTCCGCACTGCTCTGCCTTCCTCTCTCTCTCTCTCTCTCTCTGTACCAGGCCCAGGTTCATGAATTTCAAATTACCAGCAATCTCAGAAAATGAAACCATCATGCTGCTTATATGGCTGACCTCACCCAGGGAGAGGTTGGAGGTTAAAAGGCAGATTAGAGACTAAGGAAAACGGAATATTAGATTAATATTCATTGGCTTGGAACAAGAATGCAGCATATTGCTGGCTAAAAGGCTGAGACTTCTAGTAAATCATATGGGGGCCCTTATTTAAAATGAAAAATTCCAGGGCCTAGTTTGGGAGTTACTGTGAGGACTTGTCACATATCATTATGGTCTAGCTTGAGGTATTACAGCTTGGAAGTGACAGAGCCTAAAGAGGCTCTGCTACTTCCACACAGTTACTGTACACATGAAGGAGGTCAGCTGGGTTCTGGTAAAGTACTGCTCAGGCAAACATGTGTCTCCTGTTAGCATACATACAAAATTACACTGGTACATTTTGGCGCTGGTTGAAGTCGAAAAACCCTGCTCCTGCAAAAGTCCCAGCAGCATTAATTACTATTCACCCTCCAGGCCGCAATGGACATGGTTATCGCTGGCGGACGAATTACGATTTTTTTTAAAAGTACTTTGGGCTCGGTCATTTTATTATGGCCTACGGCGGTGCCAGGGGCGTCGCTAGCCTTATTTTGGGGGGGGCCCGTGCCCCCAATCTGTCCTGGGGTGCCACGGATCTCCCGGCTGCCGCTGCCCCGCTCTGCCCTGCTCCGCTGTCCCCGCTGCCATTCAGACCTCGATCAGCGCCGGGCGACCAGATAGAGCGGGCACTAGGACCTAGCGGACACCGCTGATATGCGGAAGTGACATCACTTTCGCATATTTGTGCCCGGCACCCGCTCTATCTGGTCGGATCGCCCGCTGATCCTGAGGTCTGACGCGGCAAGGTAGGTGGGGTGGGGAGCGCGCCTGTCACTCACTACCTAACGGGGGTCCCTGTCACTCACTCACTACCTAACGGGGGTCCCTGCTGTCACTCACTACCTAACGGGGGTCCCTGCTGTCACTCACTATTTAACTGGGGGTCCATGCTGTCACTCACTACCTAATGGGGGTCCCTGCTGTCACTCACTATTTAACTGGGGGTCCCTGCTGTCACTATCTAAACGGGGGTCCCTGCTGTCACTCACTATCTAACTGGGGGTCCCTGCTGTCACTCACTATCTAACTGGGGGTCCCTGCTGTCACTCACTATCTAACGGGGGGTCCCTGCTGTCACTCACTATCTAACTGGGGGTCCCTGCTGTCACTCACTACCCAACTGGGGGTCCCTGCTGTCACTCACTACCCAACTGGGGGTCCCTGCTGTCACTCACTACCCAACTGGGGGTCCCTGCTGTCACTCACTACCCAACTGGGTGTCCCTGCTGTCACTCACTACCCAACTGGGGGTCCCTGCTGTCACTCACTACCCAACTGGGGGTCCCTGCTGTCACTCACTACCCAACTGGGGGTCCCTGCTGTCACTCACTACCCAACTGGGTGTCCCTGCTGTCACTCACTACCCAACTGGGGGTCCCTGTCACTCACTACCTAACTGGGGGGTGCCTGCCACTACCTAACTGGGGGGTGCCTGTCACTACCTAAACTGGGGGCTCCTGTCACTGCCTTCACTGGGGGGCTCCTGTCACTAACTGAACTGAGGGGCTCCTGTCACTACCTAAACTGGGGTACTCCTGGCGCTACCTTAACTAGGGGGCACCTGTCGCTACCTAAACTATCCAGGCCAGCCAGCCCAGCATCACCACCAGCCAACCAGCCCAGAATCACTATCAAAAAGGCCACAGCATCACCACCAGTCAGGCCAGCATTTACTTCAACCAGCCAAGCACAGCCCAGCATCACTGCCAGCCAACCCAGCCACAACATCGGCCACAGCATCACCGCCAGCCAGGTCACAGCATCACTGCCAGGCCTTTCAGCTCACACATCATCCCCAATCCAGCCGAAAACAGTATTGCCAGGTACAGCAGCCAGTAGAGGAGAATTCAGAAGCCAGGTAAGAGGTGTCTACCATATTAAGGGGGCATTCTGCCTATTTATGTGAAATGCTGTCTATTTATGTGCCTTATGACTGCTGAATTTGTCTTGTTGGGGGCCTCATGATTGCTGAATTTGTCTTGTTGAGGGCCTCAAGATTGCTGAATTTGTCTTGTTGGGTGCCTCATGATTTGTTGGGGGCCTCATGATTGCTGAATTTGTCTTGTTGGGGGCCTCACGCTTGCTGACTTTGTCATGTTGGGGGCCTCATGATTGCTGAATTTGTCTTGTTGGGGGCCTCATGATTGCTAACTGTGAGACTATGGAAAAAGCTGAATCATCATCATATGAGACAATAGCATTAAACCTACTTTTTTAGCTTTATAAAACAGAAAATCAAACTGGGAGGTTCTAAAAAAATGAATATATTTTTTCAGGAGTAGGATGGATGAAATTGTTTATCTTTTCAGTTTTTCAACTTGGATTTTCCATAATGTTCATGTATGTGTTAAAACGTTTGTATAGTATTTAGTTTAAATTGCTGTTGCCACTTTGCGATAGATAAATGACTTGTGGGTTGCAGTTTGAGCCTCCAAAAAGTTCGCCACCACTGTCCTAATCTAATGTACGATTGGCCCCACCCATGGCCACGTCCACTCACTGCATGGCCACGCCCAATTTTTGCCGCGGCGCGCTGTGTGCGCCGCACATAGCCCCCACCTAGTGCCCCCAGGTGCCACCGATCTCCAAGGACCCTAGGAACGCCCCTGGGCGGTGCATGGTGCTTCCAAATTCCCCTGCATCATTTTGCACAGTTTCTCTCCTGATATCTGAAAGTAAACCTATAAGGTAAAAAAGTGCCCCTGGGGGTTACTTACCTTGGGAGGGGAAAGCTTCTGTATTCTAATGAGGCTTTCCCCGTCTCCTTCAGTTAGCCCGATCCTGTGCTGGTGACCCCCAAACACAGAACATTGCCTGCCTTGCGCAGGCACACTAGCGGCTCTCCACTTGGGCTCCGGCAGATGGCTCCGTGCCTGCGCAGTAGAGCGGACCTGGTTAAGGTCAGCTATTTCTGCCAGAGCCCAAGAGGAGGCTGATATTGCCTCTGCGGGAGACTCCTTACAAGTGGCAACAAGGGCATTTTCAGGGGAGCCAGGGCTGGATCCCCTCTGCTGATGATCACTCCCGAGGTAAGGACCCCCTAGGGACACTTTTTTTTTTCACTAAAGGTATATTTCAATATAGTAATTACAGTACAGTGTTATTTGTAGCTTTCAACAGCTTTCATGAATTTATGAAGAGAAGTCAAACCTGTAACTATGAATACTGCTTAAAAATCGACTCAACAAATGATATATTCTAAAATTTGTACTCCCCTTTTGCTGAGAAAAACCTTGGTTCATATGCAATTCACTTTTTCTCCTGAGTGATATGTTCACACCTTGTCAATACAATGCCTTAACCCTTAAAAACCAGAGCAAACCAGAGCAATTTTCAAATTTCCTACTCTTCCCATTCATTCGCCAATAACTTAATCGTTACTTGTCACAGCAAAATGATCATTTGCCACAAATAAGGCTTTTTTTAAGTGGTACTTTTGCTAAGAATTATTTTATTTCATATTGATTTAACAGGAAAGAATAAGAAAATAAAATGAAAAAATTAACAATTTCTTACTTTTCAGCCATTATAGTTTTTAAATTAAACATGCTACGATAGAAAAAAACCCACATTTTATTTACCCGTTTGTCCCGGATATTACAACATTTAAATTATGTCCCCAGTGCAATGTATGGCGACAATATTTTATTTGGAAATAAAGGGGGTTTTTTCCGTTTTGTGTTTCTATATACTTTATAATTAAGAGCCCTTATTTGCAAAATAACAGTAATATACCCTAATAACATACATATTAAAAAGCTGAGTCCCTAAGGTAACTATTTATGTATTTCTTTTAAATGCTGTCATGTATTATTATTATTATTATTATTATTATTATTTGCAAGTGTTTTATTTTGATAATAATGGGTGGGGAGGAATAAAGGGTTAATAAATCATGGTGATTTCATTTTTTGTTGTAATTTATATGTAGTTTGGTTGTATTTTTCTTTTTTGTCCACTAGATGTAGCTGCACTTGCCTGTGTACTGCATAGTACACTGGAAGTAATGTGCTCCTACATTGTTTACTTTCACTTTGAACACGTTCCTATCCACAAATCAACAAATCAGTATTCTGCCATGGGAGGGTCGCGGGGAGGGGGGGGGGGGGGGATTTACACCCTATTGAGAGATACACAAGTCCAACATAAGGACTATTTTTCACAATTTGACAAATGGGCAGATTTAATGAAGATATCCAGAGAGGACTTCATTGGCTATGATAGGTGAAGAGAGGAGGGAGGTGTTTCTTAAAACTCTCTGTAGAGCTTATATTCCCATAATGGGGCCATATAGATATGTCAACTCTGAGGTGGGGACAACATGTCCTAAATGCGGAAGTGCAAGGCCAGTGTAGGGATCCCTCCTGTAGCGTATTATGTCCGTTGCAGTGGAGCTGCAAACAGACAGTTCTGGCTTATCTGCTTGCATTCGGTTGTGCATTCGCAATAAGTCTCATTGTCATTTGCAATCGCTCTGCAGTTCTAGGCAGCTCAGGATGCTGTCATCATTCCACCAATTGCTTGTTGCAGCTGAGCTGTGGCCAGATAGCCCTGGATTTCCTGCATGCATGTTGTTACATAATACTGCATGTATTTCTTATGGGAGTCCTTTGCATTCACAGCCAGGTAGCAAATGGTAATCAAGCCAGCTCAGGATTGAGTGATTATTATTCAGCTGTGTGGAAATTTGCATGCTTGCATCCATTGGCTGGTGTTGGTTTAAAAGTCTGCCTCCCATTTTAGACCCTGCCCATCATAGCGGTAAGTACGTTGGTCTGCTGGGCACCTTGTTACTTTGTATAGTTCTGTTATTGTAGTTCTATGCGACCTTATTACTTGTGCTTTAGCTAGTTTCTTGATAAGCATATATGCAGACTTGCTAATATATAATTATCCGTTAGTTGAGCCATTTGTTATTTTTCGTATTATTGTGTATTGCCTAGTTCCATGCTTGATGGACGTTCGCTGCATCCGCGGTGGGTCAGTGAAGTCCATTATCCAGATAGTTTGGATTCTGACATCACCACGTTGGTGACTGTAGTATTCCTGCTACTCTTGTTTCTGGGAACGTAACTATAGGCTGCAGTTGCTATTGGTTACGTTCCATCCATTAGTCTTGCCTGTGTGGATGCTTGCTGGTGACTGTTGTTAGCCTGCTTGCTCTGCTTCTGTGGACGTGACTGTGAGCTGCAGTTGCTACTAGTTACGCTCCAATCTATAGTCCTGCCTTGTACCTGTCTGAATGCTTGCTATCGCTAAGGCAGCGTAACATCGCACTGCGCTGCCATTGTGTTTTATTTGTAGCGATATCGGAAGCCCAGAACTGTAGTTGCTCTGGGCAGCCTGTGTAGCCTCTTCCATTATTCAGCTACCACCCTAGTTGCTCTGGGTGGTCAAAGTATAACCCCCAAGCATTACAGCCAGACTCAAACCACATGCTTTGGTTTTGTACTCCTATTCAAGAATTTTTGCACAAAGTGTTAGAGCTTGCTAAAGATGTTTCTGATAAACAGAGAATAGTAAACCCCTTGTTTTGCCTGTTCCATAGCACTGGACAATTGGAGGGAGACGGTGTTCCCCCAACTTCAAAGTGGGAGCATCTTCTCCTTCTGGCTGCTAAAAAAGCAATTATGAAATAATGGTTAGACTCCTCACCCCCTTTATTGCAAGAGTTAAATAACCTAAAATAAAAAAATGTCAAACCTGGCAGCCATATATAGAAAAAACAACATTTACAAGACACCAGATAGTGCAATTAATGCGTTTTTTTGAAGACACTGAATGGTATTTAAAAGGCAAAATTGGGGGTTACCTAGGACTATTAGAAATCTAACCTTATGGAAAAATTGACTGGAAGTGGGAAGCTAGGTAGGTGGGGAGTAGGGGGGAAAAGACATGGAAAGGGAAATGGATCTGCTTTTAAAATGCCAGCAAACAAGATTAACAAAGCAAACACAATTATTTTGATAGTGCATTTTGCATACTTTTTCAATTTCAATTTTTTTTTATTTAAGGTTAGGCGGGACAACCAGGCAACTGGTATTGTTTACATTGAATCAAATATGACAGCCTCCAAATTCCCCTCAGTTCAGGTGTCCTTTAAATGGCCACTATAGCGAAAAAATTTTAAAATGCCTGTATACACATACAAATAAGAAGGATGTTTCTTTCAGGGTAAAATGAGCTATACATGACTTGTCTCCTATGTTGCTATCACTTAAAGTAGTTACTAGAAATCTGAGAAAACTGACAGGTTTTTGACTCGTCCATCTCCTCAGTATTAAAGCGAACCCGAGGTGGGTTTGAAAAATCCTATTAGGACACAGAGACAAGTGCTGAATACAATGAGCAGCCTCTGTGTACTTACAGACTGTCTCCAGGCTCCACCACCCCCGCCAATTCCCCCCCGCCCCATGGCTACCTAAGGCTGTCAGACAACTAATACTTTTTAAATTATAAGCTTGTAAATAGTGATGGATGCAAAACTGAAAAAATGCACCTTTATTTCCAAATAAAATATTGGTGCCATACATTGTGATAGGGACATAATTTAAATGGTATAATAACCGGGACAAATGGCCAAAAATAATTAGGTTTTAATTATGGTAGCATGTATTATTTTAAAGCTATAATGGCTGACAACTCAGAAATAATGAATTTTTTCAATTTTTTTCTTAATATTCCTGTTAAAATGCATTTAGAAAAAAATAATTCTTAGCATACTGTACCACCCAAAGAAAGCCTGATTGGTGGAGGAAAAAAACAAGATATAGATCAATTCATTGAGTAGTGATAAAGTTATTGGCGAATGAATGGTGGTGAAAATTGCTCAGATGCATAAGGTGAAAAACGACTGAAGACTGAAGTGATTAAGCACTCCCTGGAAAGGATCTATGCAAAGATGCAGGTGTCCCCCTCTACACTATTGCACACTATTTTGGCAGTTGGACTGGGCAACTGCCGTTCACTAAGTGCTTTTGAAAATAAAGAAAATACTGAGAATTCCCCATGTGGAGATGGGCTAGTCCAAAACCTGTCAGATCTGTCAGATTTCTACTACCTAATGTAAGGGCTGGTGCACACCAAAACCCGCTAGCAGATCCGCAAAATGCTAGCAGATTTTTAAACGCTTTTTTTTATTTTTATGAGGCGTTTTGCTAGCGTTTTGCGGATTGCTGCTGCGGTTTTCAGTATAGTAGATTTCATATATTGTTACAGTAAAGCTGTTACTGAACAGCTTCTGTAACAAAAACGCCTGCAAAACCGCTCTGAAGTGCCGTTTTTCAGAGCGGTTTGCGTTTTTCCTATACTTAACATTGAGGCAGAAACGCATCCGCAATCCAAAAAATGCCTCACAGAGGCATTTTTCGTTTCCGCAAAACGCCTCCCGCTCTGGTGTGCACCACCCCATTGAGATACATTGACCAAGCAGATCCGCAGCCGCAAGCGGATCTGAAAACGCCCAAAAAGCCGCCCGGTGTGCACCAGCCCTGAGTGACAGCAGCCTAGGAGAAAAGTAATTTATAGCACATTTTACTCTGTGGGAAAGGTAGTTTTTATTTATGTGTATTCATGTACTTTGTAATTTTAAAATGTTTCGCAATAGTGCTCCTTTAAGTACTGTATTTTTCGGACTATAAGACGCTCCTGACCATAGGATGCACCTAGGTTTAGAGGACAAAAAACAGGGGAAAATATATATACTGAACCTGGTGCATCCATGGTGAAGGGGCATCTTGTGGATTATGCCCCCTTGTACCTCTTGTGTCTCCCTGTGTCCTCCTCTATCCTGTAACGATTGTGGAATTCTTTCCGTGATCAGCGCACAAGACGTGCGCTGACACCGCGGAAATCCTCCACAAGCCTATAATTTGCAGGACCCCAGCAAAAGGTGCAAAGCACCTGTAGAGGGAAATTCCTGTCGGCAGGTGGAGCTGTGGAGTGCAGAGGAACAGCTCCTCTGCCCTGCCACACACGCCAGACAGGAATTGCACGAAGGGCAGAAACGCAGGGCAAGATAGCCCTGAAAGGGAGAGATCAAAGTGACAGAGGGTATGTGTGTTCACCAAACTAGTCGCCACCCTGCGACGATGAACACACAACCAGGAAGACAAAGCGAGAAGGCAATCGCCGGAGATGGCGATTGCTAACAGCGACACAAGACCGAATAAGCACAGATGAGGAATGTATGTTTGTCCACCAATCTAGCCGCCACCTGCGATGGTGGACACACAACAGAAGAAACCAAGTGAGAACGCAATCGCAAGAGAAGCGATTGCGGAAGAGAATGAGCACAGGGACAGATTGTATGTGTGTGCACCAAACTAGTCGCCAACCCGCGACGGTGCTCACACAACAGCAGATATGAAGTAGGAACGCAATCGCGAGAGAGGCGATTGCCAGAGGGGACACAAGGCTACAGCAAGGCAGAGCACGAGAGTAGCAAAGGCACAGCAAATCATACAATGAGAAGATACGGAAAATAACAAACGCTAGCTAAACGCGAAAACCGCACTCATTCGCGACAGTGCACGCGTTTATGCGCAGACCCCGCGTGATAAGCACAACAGGGACAAGCACGCCTAGCTAACCACCGACAGACAAACATAAAACAGAGGACGAGAGCGCTTGCTTAACTGTTACCTCACCGAGCCTCCAGCAAGCGCTCGTAGCAGACGAGACAGATACACGGAAACAGGAATACGTAAGTGATACGATCCACTGCTCTTTCCGTCAGAGCGAGTGCGATCCAAGTAAGGCAACAACAGAACAGAAGGGCCTACCAGCAACAACCGCTGCTCTGGTTAGCACCCCACAGACAGACAGAACAGGCAATACAAATAATGCAATCCTAACTGCACTAGGGAAACCTGCCTAGTGCAGTCCCAGGAATTACTCTAGGCTAATTTTCAAACAAAGAGCAAGGCTGACACGCCAGGCGAGTGTTCCACATGACTAACTCTTATGACCAGCAACTTACTGTGTGAAACATAGCTCTTGATAGAGCAAGCCCACAAGGGATGTGGCTAGGCAATCTGCATGACAAACGTATGCAAATTCCTCAGCAGCAAGCTGCACAACTGACAAAAGGTCTCTCTTCCAGAGACCTGCAGAATGCAGACCTGAACAGTGGTCAAAAGGCTGCCTGCCTGCGCAGGCAGCCACGCGGATCCTCACATATCCCTCGTGTTTCCTCCTCTGTCCCCAATTTGTCCTCCTCTAGGTCCCTTTGTGCCCCCCTTGTGTCCTCCTCTTTGCCTCTTTGTGTCCCCCTTGTGTCCTCCTCTATGCCCCTTTGTGTCCCCCTGTGTCCTCCATTTGTCCCCTTGTGTCCACCTCTGCATGGGCACAGTACAGGGAGTCCCCAGCATTACGGATGGTTGGAGGTTCATATTGGCAGGCGTTTACAAGTCAGGAACTCCCTGCATTTGGACTATAAGAAGCAGTGACTTTTTCCCCCACTTTTGGGAGAGAAAAAGTGAGTCTTACAGTCCAAAAAGTACAGTATATGTAAAACTTCAAAAGCTTTAAATATGGAGACATACAATGTGCTGTATTCTTTCCACCCATCAGTGTGGAAACATCCTCTGAAGTTTTGTGAATCCCAGAACCACGATAAGACAAACACTGCTAAATGCTGTGAAATATTTACTTTGATAGTCACACTTTGAAGGTAAGAAAGTTGAGGAGGAGATTTTGAAGTTTAGCTTTCAAGGAATGATGGATCCCAATTCTTTTCATCAGGGAACAAAGAAAATCCCACTCTCGTATTTTAGCCCTGAATTGGATGTGGTTATATTTTCAAACACTCAGCAGCAAAGAACCTGTTAAGCCTGAGTTCAACTGCAGGGTTTTTTTTATAGTCATTTAATAGAACATTAGTTAACATTTTTATTGCATAAAAAAGTTTTGTGAAAATGTTTCCAATGTTTGAAAAGTAGAAAGGGAATCCCCAATCCATACATCCGCATCTGTTTTATTTGTAAAAAGGCAGATTCTTTTTTTTTCCTTTCACAGGACATTTTATGCATAATGTAACTTAATGTTATGTTAAATGCAATTATATTCAAAGCTACATTTTTGCTCTAAAACATTAAACACCAATAAAAAAATGTAAATATATAAAACACTATAAGGACTTTTCCATCGCTGCAATGCAATCGCATTTCTATCTAATTTACACTGCTGCGATCAGTTGGGGAAAAACCAACCGGGATATTGCCAGATTGTGAGGAAAATCACATAGGTGGGTGATTGCTATGTAAGTTTTCTGCACTCATACAAAGTTTAGGAGCTGAATTGCAGACAAAACGTTGCAGGATGAAGATTGCGCCCTGAACAAATGCCCACATTCTTCTATAGGTATGGAAGAAGATGCAATTGAGTTCTGCCCATGTTCTACCTCCAAAAAAACTGTGCTATCTGGTGTTTGATGGCTCTGCCCATTAGAAGTGCAGAAAATACTACCTAGACCTTCATACTGAGAGGTTTATGCAGGGGCTTTGCTAGTCCCAAAGATCAGTGACACGTGCCCCGGATCTATTCTGGGGTGCCCCAGATGTCCCCCAGGGTCAGATATGGTGCCTCAATGGCAGGCATGCTGGGAGCTGTGGTTACAGTGACTAAAGTTTTCTTGGCTCAACCTGGGACTGAGGGGGAGGGGGGTGCTAGTGCGGCATGTGAAGCTTGCTGCGCAAAAAATGGGTGTGTCCATGACCACGGTGGGGAAATTGGCGTGTCCATGACATGGTGTGGGCGGAGTGAACTGTAATGAAACTCTGAGGCAGTGGGCCAGAGTCTCCTCCCAAAACACAGATAGGCAATGTCACCCTAAAGGTAATTAGGCAATGTTCTCCAAACACACAAGAAAGCAGTGTTCCCACAATGATATGGTGAAATGGGATGTCAGTCCATGACATGACTATGTACTCTGTAAAGTGCTGTAGAAGTTACAAGAGCTACATAATGATATGGCGGGACATTAGACTTTCACTATGACCAAGATTAAATTGCGAGCTCTGCCAAGGATATGACTACAGTCTCTGTAAAGTGCTGCATTAGATGCCAGTGCTATATAACTACATGATAATATCGTAGGACATTAGACTATGACTACGGTGGGATTAGATTGTCTGTGAAATCTGCAGAAGCTGCTGATGCTACAGTATTAGCATACCATTTATTAATCATGAGCACCCAAAATGCCAAATGCTGCGACAATAACCCAAAGTTTCAAATGTAGTCTCATCAAATAATAACTGCAGCAACCGTTACCTACATGAATTGCAATAACCGTTATCTCCGACAAATGAAATGCAACTACCGTTACCTCTGACACATAAAATGCAGCAGAAAACAATAACTCCGACTCTACAAACGGTAAATGAGACAAACATTACCTCATGTGGCCACAGAGTCCCACGTTTGGGACACCCAGCAGCCAAGAGTGGGACATAACCTGGGACACATTGCAGCCTGGGACAAGAGACCCTGAACCTGGGACGCGTCCCAGGTAAAATGGGATGTCTGGTCAGGGTAGCTGTGGTGCATCAATCGGGGGTATGCTGTGTGCTGTGGTGCCTCTATACGAGCATACTAGGTGAAGGTTGTGCCATGCTGGGCACTGTGATGCCTTTATGGGGGAATGCTGGGAGTTGTGGTGCCTCAATGGAAGGCCCGTGGGAGCATGGGAGGGTGTCAACTAGAAGGTCAGGGAATTCTATGGGGGAATTCCCAGATAACCTGGCGGCAATCCAGCTCACCTAGCAGAAAGCCAGACCAGCCAGCACAGAAGCCAGGTAACTGTGCCTTGTTATGTTTAAGTGACACTGCCTATTTATGTGATGTGCTGTATTTTTTTGTATTACTGCAGAGTGGGGCTTCATCCAACATCTTGCTGGGCAGGCCTACTTAGACCAGCTGTGAAGTTCATATAAATTTGGCTCCATCCATGACCACACCCACATTCTAGTGCGTGACCACACCCATTTTCCATCTTTAGTGCCCAAACGTGCCCCCAATCTCTTAGGATCCTAGCAACCACCCTGGGTTTATGTCTTTAGGTATGTATCTGTTGTAAAAGTAACAAAGTGGTAGATCCTAAGCTGCATTTACTGGGAATTACAGGGGAAGCAATAACTTCCAGAAGAGCTGTGCTCCTTAGGAACATGTTGTGTTTCTATACAAGGAAGATGATTATTCTCCACTGGATTCAACTACAGGCTCCCAAAGCAGGCAACTGGGTTAAAACTACAAATGCAGCCCTAGCTATGTATAAACTAACTTACCTTCAACAAAACTGTCCTACCAAATTTGACAGGATATGGGCCTTGTGGGTAGAATATCTGAAGGACCATGGTGTTGATTATGAGGCAAACTAATAGAATAGTTGTAGTGAACACCATTCAGAACCATATGTTATGCTCTGCTGGCAGGGCAAGTTCTGTCATGAAGCAAGGTGAAACACTTGCATCAGGAGCAGAGATTACAGGGGCAAGCATTTTTGTGCTGTGAGCGAGGTGAAGAGGTCATCATTGGGTAAAAAGCAGATTGTTGTGCTGTGTGAGGAGTCTGACAGTTAGTGAGGAGGGGGAGACAGGAGAGCAGCAGTGTTTAATTTGAATTAAATAAATCAGAGTAAATTGTCAGATGCTGTGCGATCATTCCAAATTAGGAAGGGGGGCGCATCCTCACAAGTTTGCCTCAGGCAGCAAAAAGTCTAGCAACAGGCCTGTCTGCTGGAAGGAAACGGACCGTGAGGGAAGAGTGGTGGGGGCAGGGTTAAGGGCACTATTGTATTTTTGTATGGCTGTTCTGTACTAAAAAAAATCAATAAAACTTATTTGTAAAAAAAAAAAAGTAGCATAGCTTAGATGCTATGCTCCAATTATTATATATAACTAGTGGACCTAAGCCCGTTTAAAAATGGGCTAGGTCTGTCCCTAATGCGCCGCGCACATGCGCGCGCCACCGAGCACCCGTCGCGCGCACGCCTGCAGCGTGTGACGCACACACGCCCGCCCCTTATGGCCCCGTCCTCCTCTGGCTCTCGGCAGAGTCTCTGCGTCCCTGCACATGCGCAGTGCACAAAAAGCACTGACGGACAGACATGGGACGCAGCGACACTTGCCTTATATTAGGTAGGATTACAATATGACCTTATCTTCTTTTAGACTTTCCAAATCGTACTTATATTATCAATATGCATGTTATCTACACACTTGTATGATGTATTAAGATGCTTGTTCTTTGCAACTTTATTTTTTAACTGTTTTACAAAAGATTTCAATTAACCTTAAATTTAAAAAAGATAAGTTCTAAAATTTAAAAAACGTTTTCAAAAAGTACAAATTACAGATTTTATTTCTACTGTATGCCCAGTCCAGTGACACCTGATGGACTTCTGTTTTTTGTTTTCTTTTTTAAATTTAGTAAATCAGTATTCGATGAAGGTCCAGTGCTGGGAGTGTGTGCGCTCTGCCATCCTCAGTCTACAGGTCTTGCTATAATTTATAATTCAGGACTCTACATAATGACCTTTTAGTGATCTTCTGTCCGCAACAGACATTCTGGCTGCTTGTAATGCTTCCTTTTCCTGGAATGGAATGACAGGGCTGGGCGATAAGACACTTGTGTGAAGCTCCAATCAGGAAGATAAGGCCCGGAGCTGCGGTATGATGATGACAAATGACCACTTAGGTCCGGGTACTTCATGCACGTAATGGAAGAAAATACAGACTTGTGGCTAGTAGACTTCACTTAGCGGGACAGTATGTGAGGTCTGAACTGTCCTGAAGAATGTGGCCTGTTTCTAAAGCCACTTTCTACTGAGCAGTCAACAACCCCTATCTAATATGTGGTTTTCTGTACCAAGTCGAATATTGTTGCTGCCTAGCTCTAGCTGGTCATTTAGCCATAAGCTCTCTAAATTCAGCTCATTTGTGTTATGGAACTTGAGGGACTTTGAATATCAGTGGCTTCGTTTCAAGTTCTAGTATTTTAATACGTATATATGTTTGAAAGCATCACTCATCTCCAGGGACGGATCTAGGGGGGGGGGGGGGGGCAAGCGGGTCTCTTGCCCCAGGCGCAGTTTGTTAAATTCTTAAAAAGGCGGCAAAATTTGGATGGGGAATGGGAGTTTAGGCGCCAAAACCTGACCTTGCCCCAGGCGCAACTTGGGGCAACTTGGTCTAGATCCGTCCCTGCTCATCTCTAACTCTTAAAGGGGAACTTCAGCCTAAACAAACATACTGTCATTAAGTTACATTAGTTATGTTAATTAGAATAGATAGGTAATATAATCTCTTACGCACCCTGTTTTAAAAGAACAGGCAAATGTTTGTGATTCATGGGGGCTGCCATCTTTGTCATGGGGGCAGCCATCTTTTTGGTTGAAAGGAGGTGACAAGGAGCAGGAGACACAGTTCCAACTGTCCTGTGTCCTGATAACCCCTCCCAGCTGCACACGCTAGGCTTCAAATGTCAAATTCAAAATGTAAAAAAAAGAAAATTGCACCAAAACAGCAGAACGAGAACAACAAAATCAGAAATCCCATCATGCTTTGCACAGCATCAGGGGAAAAAAGCCCGGGCAGTTTTCTTCTGTGCAGCTAAAAATGAGGCTTGTATAAGAGAAACAAAGTTCTGATGCTGTGAAACTGTTAAAGAAACACCAAGCCTTTTCAGTGCTGCTGAGTCGATTTTTAGTCCGGAGGTCCACTTTAACCCTAACCTACAAAGCTCTCGACAATCTCTCTCCCCTGTTCATCTCCTCACTAGATACCAGATGCCACTCCAACAGCAATCTCCGCTCTGCACACAACCTACCTGGTTTCTCCTTTAGAATCACCTCTCATCGCATTCACCTAAACAAGATTTTTCACATGCCTGACCCCTCCTCTGGAGTCCCCTTCCACAACACATCCGTCACTCTCCATCCTTTGATATCTTTCAACGCTCCCTCACAACTCCATTTTTCTGACAAGCATACGCTTTACCTTAGGCCATTCCTCCTGTGACCTATGGACAAACAGCACTCTTATTAGATATCCTAAAAACACACTGCCTCAAGGTATGATTATCGCATACTACCCCACCTCTTGTTCCCCCCCCCCCCCCATTCCGTTAGTTTGTAAGCTCGCAAGGACAGGGCTCTCTCCTCTTTTGAATCTTGGAATTTGTTGTACATTTTATTCATCACGTTACTTTTCTCACTGTAATTACTATGTCTGCCAGTTGTGGATATTGTATTATGCACCCCATGGTTGAGTCTTACTCAGTACAGCGCCACGGAATATGTTGGTGCTTTATAAATCAAGTATCTCTTTCCATGGTATGGCTTAATAGCTAACGTATGGTTGTGGTTCCTGAGGAAGTGGTAGTTGTTAGCCTCTAAACACAATAGAACGCCCCAGCAGAACACCATCATGCTAGGTGGAAGTAAGTTTGGCAGTGTGATGACCCATAGGAAGAAATGACCATCAACGTCATCCTTAAATTTAAATTTAGTGAGGTCTTTTGGGTTTATTTATGGACCTTACTCTGAATAGCCGATAGGATGACCATCCGAGGACTGTGGATAGATATAGCAGTTTGCTGTAAAGAATGTTGTCCACAAGTGGGCATTTCTGAAGACTGAGTGGCCAACCCAGAGAGTGCTTGAACAATGGTGTCAATATTAAAATCGTAGCCATTACAATGAGGAGATATGGTCAGTGATGCAAGCTGTATGCAGTGAGAGCGAGGTACAACAAGGTGCAGTGCTCAGGAAGAGAAGGAATAGAAAGAGGGATACAGGAGACAGAGAATTGGTTGAGTGGTAAAACACCGTGCACAGATGTAGAAGCATGGAGTGAGAGGGGGAAAAGGGTTATTGGGAAAGAATGCAAGTAGAGGGACAGAGGGAAAAACATAGGCATGGTGTGAGAGATCGCGGAAAAGCCGCCGCATGTGCTACTTATGAGGCGGCTGATTCCGCGTCCAGTGCGGCGGTTTGCACGCGGAAGCATGTGTCTGGCAGCAGGGCAGAACGCGGAAAAGCCGCCGCATGCAACAACAGTAAGGCAGTTGGTTCCGCGTCCAGCGCGGCGGTTTGCACGCGGCAGCGTGTGTCTGGTGTGGCTGAGTCTGTTAGTGCACATAGGCTTAGGAATACACGCGCGCGCGCGCGCTGAGAGGCAGAATTCTTATACTAAGCAGGAAGAGTCAGCTGACCATGCCGATCAGCTGACTCCAGAGCAGGATACTATTGGTTGAGCAATTAGGGGTGGTGCTGGAGAGCACTACTCCATATATAGTCCCTGCTGGTCACTTGCAAGTTGTCTGCCGTTGCGATCACTACGTGGAAGCACTCAGACCTAGTCAGATCCTCAGTGTGTTTGAACCAGGTGGACCTGGGAATTCACACTTAGCCAGATTATTTGAATTGTATTCTGTTTATGCTAAGCTAGTTCCAGGGTGTAGAGACCAAGGACCTCACACCCAGCTTAGGGAACTGTGTTATCATCTGTGTTATACCTCAAGCTAGTTCCAGGGTGTAGAGACCAAGGACCTCACACCCAGCTTAGGGAACTGTATTATCATCTGTATATACTTCAGACTAGTTCCGGGGTGCTGAGACCAAGGACCTCGCACCCAGAATAGGCATTGTTTGATATATGTTATGACTTATAGCTTTTCTGACTACTCCTCTGTCTTCTGATTCGGTACCTCGCATATCTGATATTCCGTTGCCAGACCCTGCTTGCCTTGGATACCGAATCAGCCTTCTGTCTTTGTACTTTATCTGTCAGTGTGTTGCCGACCAGGCGAGGCCGACCTTGAGAGCTATCTCTCCTGTTAAGAGATAGTCTCCAGACCAGATAGTGACATCCACCGTCAGGTGTCACTCACTCTTTGGCCTTCCCCATCCTCAGACTGACTCCTCCCCTTGAGGAGCTTCAGGCTGCTGGAAGGTTTCTGTGCTCCCAGAGCAGTGTCTCTTTACTGCCAATTATCACCTGCTCAGCAGGTGCGTTGCTCAAAGTATTACTGTTACACTCACTTACCTATAGGTGTCCAGAGGTTAGCAATATATCTGTATTATCGGTGATTCTGCAGATCATCAATAATCAGGTATATATCTGCATTCTTGGTGATACTGCAGATCACCAATAATCAGATTCTCTCTGCGTGCTGACACCAATCGTTACACATGGTGGGAAGTCTGGATGCTTTGGGGGAGGTTGGTGGGAGTAGATGGGCATAATGGGGTCAGAGGAGGAGTTGGAGAATGGGGGGGGGGGGGGGAGAAGAATAGAGTAAGTTGTAGAAGGGGAATGGGGCAAGTGGGACATGGTATGGCACAGAAGTAGGTGATGGTCGGAAATACCGATTTCCGATTGTGCGGAAATTCATAGTTACATAGTTATTTTGGTTGAAAAAAGACATACGTCCATCGAGTTCGACCAGTATAAAGTACAACACCAGCCTGCTCCCTCACATATCCCTGTTGATCCAGAGGAAGGCGAAAAAACCCTTACAAGGCATGGTCCAATTAGCCCCTAAAGGGAAAAATTCCTTCCCGACTCCAGATGGCAATCAGATAAAATCCCTGGATCAACATCATTAGGCATTACCTAGTAATTGTAGCCATGGATGTCTTTCAACGCAAGGAAAGCATCTAAGCCCCCTTTAAATGCAGGTATAGAGTTTGCCATAACGACTTCCTGTGGCAATGCATTCCACATCTAAATCACTCTTACTGTAAAGAACCCTTTCCTAAATAAATGGTTAAAACGTTTTTCCTCCATGCGCAGATCATGTCCTCTAGTCCTTTGAGAAGGCCTAGGGACAAAAAGCTCATCCGCCAAGGTATTATATTGCCCTCTGATGTATTTATACATGTTAATTAGATCCCCACTAAGGCGTCTTTTCTCTAGACTAAATAAACCCAGTTTATCTAACCTTTCTCGATAAGTGAGACCTTCCATCCCACGCATCAATTTTGTTGCTCGTCTCTGCACCTGCTCTAAAACTGCAATATCTTTTTTGTAATGTGGTGCCCAGAACTGAATTCCATATTCCAGATGTGGCCTTACTAGAGAGTTAAACAGGGGCAAGATTATGCTAGCATCTCGAGTTTTTATTTCCCTTTTAATGCATCCCAAAATTTTGTTAGCTTTAGCTGCAGCTGCTTGGCATTGAGTACGATTATTTAACTTGTTGTCAATGAGTACTCCTAAGTCCTTCTCCAAGTTTGATGTCCCCAACTGTATCCCATTTATTTTGTATGGTGCTAGACCATTAGTACGTCCAAAATGCATGACCTTACATTTGTCAACATTGAATTTCATCTGCCATGTATGTGCCCATATAGCCATGCTATCCAGATCCTGTTGCAATATGACACTATCTTCCTGAGAGTTGATGATTCTGCACAATTTTGTATCATCTGCAAAAATAGCAACATTGCTCACTACTGCATCTACTAGGTCATTAATAAATAAATTGAAGAGCACTGGACCCAGAACAGACCCCTGTGGGACCCCACTGCTAACAGTCTCCCATTTTGAGTACGATCCATTGACCACAACTCTTTGTTTTCTGTCCATTAGCCAGTTCCCTATCCATGAACACAGACTCTTCCCCAGTCCTTGCATCCTCAACTTTTCCACCTTCCTCCAATGCCGATTACCAATTCCACAGATTTCTGACTTCCTTTTTCCAATATCCAAAGAGTCTCTCTTTTTTTGGTAATTTTTTGAAATTCTCTGATTGGCCAAATACATCCGAGTTGTTTCTACATTCTTTGATTGGTCAAATGCTTACAAGTTCTTTGATTGGGCTAAAATAACCTAATTGGGGTAATGGGGTATTGCAGTAGAAATCCGATTTCCATTTTCTGAGTTCAGCTCAGAAATGCCGATTTCCAACTGGAAATGTGGAAATGTAATTTCCGTGGAATCCGAATGCGCATCCCTACACAGGAGGAGACAGAAGTGTTCTTGGGAGGAGGAGGTGAGGGCCACAAGAGGTGAAAGGGGCATATTTTATGTTCCTCACCAATATCAGGGCCGTCTTCAGGGCATCACAGAGGGGACTGCTGTATGGGGCCCAAGTGAATCTGGGGCCTGAAGAACAGTGCCACACATGGGAGACCCATTAATGTGATGAGAGGTTCCGGGAGGCTCATCCAGGAGTTACCTTATTTAGTTAATGATAAAAGTAAACCTGAGTGAGGGGGCCCAATAGGTTTGCCCAGTACGGGGCCCAAAAATGTCTAATAGCAGTCCTGACCGATGTGCCCTTATTATGATTTTAGTGGAAGATTCATCCTGTCCCCAGCAGAGCTCATGGGCATCTCAGTGCGGGGACACATCTGTGCTGCTCTGTGAAAGCATAAGGGCAGACTTTCTCCTGCATGAGACCAAAACATTTTTCTCAATCCTTATGAGATTAGCTCGCTCGCCCCGCACGTCTCACTCTTCATCACACGGGCATCTAATGGGGTTTTAAAAATGGATCAGTGTGGCCTGAACGGAGGGTGAACCGTGCGCTGTCTGCACAGAGGAGGGGAGACAAATGAAGGCTTGGACATAATAATTTTATTATGTCTTTTTCTTTTAATACATTACTTGCTGAAGCACAGAGCCATTCCAGGCTGCCAGGTAACATACAAAATTAAAGCCCATCTGTCAGGCAGTGCAAACAAGGACTGTGGAGGGAACAAATCCCACAAAACCAAAAGTAACCTTTAAAGTGGACCTGAACTCTTGCACAGGACAGAAGGAAAACAGAGACAAATGCACTTTGTATGTATTTAGAGAGTTTAACCCCTTCCCGACCGCCTAACGCTTATAGGCGCCAGGAAGGTGGCAGCCCCAGGACCGCCTAACGTCGAAAGACGTCAAAAGCGGTGGACGGAGATTAGCCTTAGTTATGTAAACCACCTGCTAGCCAGGGCTGGCAAGTTGAAAAAAAGAAAAAACAGCCTGTAATGACTTGTACAGTGCCGCAATCTACTGCAGCGCTGTACGAGGGACAGCTCTGTCGCTGAGCATGGGGAGGCACACAAAGTGATCCTTCTCGTAGGCTGATGCCTATGAGAGGGATCACGCTGATTGGAACTCTGGGGGAAGGAGGGAGAGGGGAATATAAAAATAAAAAAAATTGTGCTTTTTATTTTAAAAAAACAAACAAAAAAAACCTAAAAAAAAAAAAGGTTGCAGCAGCAATCAGATGCCACCAAAAAAACTCTGTTGGTGGCAAGAAAAGGGGTGGGGGCTGGGGTGGCATTCATTTGTGTGATAAGTTGTATGAATCTGCAGCTACCAGTTAAAACTGCAGAGCACTGAATTGTAAAAAATCGCCTGATCACTTGGGGGGTGTAAGACTGTGGTCCTTAAAGGAGTCATCAGGGGAAAAATGGTAAAATAAATGGTACTTACCAGGGGCTTCCTCCAGCTCCAAGCTCCCAGGACGTCCCTCGCCACAGCTCTGCCCGCAGCCGTTCGCCGCAGGTCCGTCCCGGTCCCCGGCGATGACGTCAGAGCGACCTGGAGGTCGCTCCGGCCCACGTAGCGATGATTGACAGCGCCGCTCACGCAGGCGCAGTACAGAATGACCTCCAGGTCGCTCTGACATCATCGCCTGGGACTGGGACGGACCTGCGGCGAACGGCTGCGGGCAGAGCTGCGGCGAGGGACGTCCTGGGAGCTTGAAGCTGGAGGAAGCCCCCGGTAAGTACCACTTATTTTACCATTTTTCCCCTGATGACTCCTTTAAGTGGTTAACCTGTCTAATTCCCCCTCATCTGTAAACGAATCACCACCGTAATTTGATCTCTCAGCTTAGGAATCTCCTCTGCCACAGCAAAGCAGCTAATTTGTAAACACAGGATGTTAACTCTTTGCCTGCTTCCAAGAAAGCAGGAAGTAGAGACACTGCAGATTTTTTGCAGACTTTGTATCAGCTGTAACAAAGAAATATTTTTCTTCCATGCCCCTTTCACACTGGTGTGTTGCGTGACCCTGTTTTGCCACATGCAAATGAAAGTCTATGGGGCATTTCATACCATGCGTGGTGCTACGCAATCCGCCAGGAGTGCCAACAGTGCATTGTCGGGTAACATCCGTGGCAAGTTGTGGTGAACCGGAAGTCATGTAAGTCTATGGCGACACCGCTTTTTTATGTTTTTAGGTGTTTGCGTTGCGGCATGCATGTGTTATTTATAGTTGCTATTATTTCTACTTACCACAATTAACGATGCAGACATAATACAATCCATTATACATTTTAGTATTGATCAGAGAGCAATATGAAAGTGATTTTGTGTGCCTATATTATAAACACAACTGTGAAAGTTCCCATTAAACCAGGTCAAGGCTGTCCAACTCACCCCCCTTCAGACTACTTAAAGAGGAATTCTAGTGAAAATAATGTAATAAAAAAAAGTGCTTCCTTTTTACAAAAATCAGAATCACATTTATTCGTCAGGTATGTCAGAGTCATACCCGGAATTGCTTGTGGTTCACATGGCATAGGCAGAGAATACATACAGTGGTTTGCAAAAGTATTCGGCCCCCTTGAAGTTTTCCACATTTTGTCATATTACTGCCACAAACATGAATCAATTTCATTGGAATTCCCCGTGATAGACCAATACAAAGTGGTGTACACGTGAGAAGTGGAACGAAAATCATACATGATTCCAAACATTTTTTTTACAAATAAATAACTGCAAAGTGGGGTATGCGTAATTATTCAGCCCCCTTTGATCTGAGTGCAGTCAGTTGCCCATAGACATTGCCTGATGAGTGTTAATGACTAAATAGAGTGCACCTGTGTGTAATCTAATGTCAGTACAAATACAGCTGCTCTGTGACGGTCTCAGAGGTTTGCATGAGAGAATATTGGGAGCAACAACACCATGAAGCCCAAAGAACACACCAGAGAGGTGAGGTCAGGGATAAAGTTATTGAGAAATTTAAAGCAGGCTTAGGCTACAACAAGATTTCCAAAGTCTTGAACATCCCACAGAGCACTGTTCAAGCGATCATTCAGAAATGGAAGGAGTATGGCACAACTGTAAACCTACCAAGACAAGGCCATCCACCTAAACTCACAGGCCGAACAAGGAGAGCGCTGATCAGAAATGCAGTCAAGAGGCCCATGGTGACTCTGGACGAGCTGCAGAGATCTACAGCTCAGGTGGGGGACTCTGTCCATAGGACAACTATTAGTCATGCACTGCACAAAGTTGGCCTTTATGGAAGAGTGGCAAGAAGAAAGCCATTCTTAACAGAAAAGCATAAGAAGTCCTGTTTGCAGTTTGCCACAAGCCATGTGGGGGACACAGCAACCATGTGGAAGAAGGTGCTCTGGTCAGATGAGACCCAAATGGAACGTTTTGGCCAAAATGCAAAACGCTATGTGTGGCAGAAAACTAACATTGCACATCACTCTGAACACACCATCCCCACTGTCAAATATGGTGGTGGCAGCATCATGCTCTGGGGGTGCTTCTCTTCAGCAGGGACAGGAAAGCTGGTCAGAGTTGATGGGAAGATGGATGGAGCCAAATACAGGGCAATCTTGGAAGAGAATCTCTTGGAGTCTGCAAAAGACTTAAGACTGGGGCAGAGGTTCACCTTCCAGCAGGACAACTACCCTAAACATAAAGCCAGGGATACAATGGAATGGTTTAAAACAAAATATATTCATGTGTTAGAATGGCCCAGTCAAAGGCCAGATATAAATTCAATAGAGAATCTGTGGCAAGATCTGAAAACTGATGTTCACAAACACCGTCCATCTAATCTGAGCTGGAGCTGTTTTGCAAAGAAGAATGGGCAAGGATTTCAGTCTCTAGATGTTCAAAGCTGGTAGAGACATACCCTAAAAGACTGGCAGCTGTAATTGCAGCAAAAGGTGGTTCTACAAAGTATTGACTCAGGGGGCTGAATAATTACGCATACCCCACTTTGCAGTTATTTATTTGTAAAAAATGTTTGGAATAGTGTATGATTTTCGTTCCACTTCTCACATGTACACCACTTTGTGTTGGTCTTTCACGTGGAATTCCAATAAAATTAATTCATGTTTGTAGCAGTAATGTGACAAAATGAGGAAAACTTCAAGGGGGTCGAATACTTTTGCAAGCCACTGTAGACGTTAAAACATACATCCAATACTACAATAAATATACAATACAAGGATACATATATGTTAGCATACATCCGATAGTACAATAGATATACACAGGGGCATCTCTAGCCATTTTGTCACTCCAGGCGAGAAATCCCGTGGCGCCCCCCCCCCGGTGATTGCCCCCCAACCCCATGCCCCCCACCACCCTGTGGTGAACCCCACCCCCAAGACCCCCGAAAATCATAATGCAGCAGCGTTTCACCAGAAAATACACTTAATGCGGCATGGGTTCACCAGAAAATAGTTGTAATGCAGCAGAGCATTTCACCATAAAATATACTTATTGCGGCATGCACTCACACACACCACACACAGTACACACACACACTATACACACACACACACACACACTATACACACGCACACAGTACACACACACTATACACGCACACACACACTGCACACATACACTATACACAGTACACACACACACTATAGACACGCACAGTATACACGCACACACACTACACAATACACACACACTACACACACACACACACACACTACACCAGTGTTTCCCAACCTTTTCCGGCCCGGGGAACACTGTCTGACCAAATTTTTCTCCGGGGAACGGCGCGCTCGCGCGGGGGGGGGGGGGGGGGGGGATGCGGCCCCCGGTTGTTTGCGCGACCTAGTGGACAGTGCCGTGCGCAGCAAGCTATGGGGGGGGGGGGGCTGGGGTGCGGCTGCATAGCTGGCATAGTTGCCCCAGTGTAGGGAGTTTAGTTGCCTCATTATAGCTAGTATAGTTCCCCCAGTATGGCCAGTATAGTGCCCCAGTATAGCTAGTATAGTGCCCCAGTATAGCCAGTATAGTGCCCCAGTATAGTGCCTCAGCATAGCCAGTATAGTGCCTCAGCATAGCCAGTATAGTGCCCCAGTATAGCCAGTATAGTGCCCCAGTATAGCCAGTATAGTGCCCCAGTATAGCCAGTATAGTGCCCCAGTATAGTCAGTATAGTGCCCCAGTATAGCCAGAATAGTGCCCCAGTATAGCCAGAATAGTGCCCCAGTATAGCCAGAATAGTGCCCCAGTATAGCTAGTATAGTGCCCCAGTATAGCCAGTATAGTGCCCCAGTATAGCCAGTATAGTGCCCCCGTATAGCCCCCCAGTATAGCCAGTATAGTGCCCCAGTATAGCCAGTATTGTGCCCCAGTATAGCCCCCCAGTATAGCTAGTATAGTGCCCCAGTATAGCCAGTAGAGTGCCCCAGTATAGCCAGTATAGTGCCCCAGTATAGCCAGTATAGTGCCCCAGTATAGCCAGAATAGTGCCCCAGTATAGCTAGAATAGTGTCCCAGTATAGTGCCCCAGTATAGCCAGTTTAGTGTTATTGTGTGTTATGCGCAGGAGGCAGGGCATGGTTACCATAGTAACGGCGATACATATCGCCGTTACAGGAAGCCGCTGCCCTCCTTCCTTCCGCATCAGTGCATCACACAGAGCAGCCGGAGATACGCTGCTAGAATATACATGCGCTGGAGAGGGGAGAGCAGCCGCTGCTAAGGTAATAACAGCGGCGGACGCGGGGACAGGCGGGAGGGGGGATAAGAGCACGGCACACCAGGCAACGTTCCGCGGCACACTAGTGTGCCGCGGAACAGTGGTTGAAAAACGCTGCACTACACAATACACACACACTATACACACACACAGCACACTATACACAGCACACAGTAGACATACACTATATACACACACACTATGCTGCTACCAGGGGAGGACTGGGACCTTTTGACCTGGGGGGGGAGACACAGACTAGAGGCCCGTTATCATGGCAGCCTCAGCCCAAATTACAGTGATGTGAAAAACTATTTGCCCCCTTCCTGATTTCTTATTCTTTTACATGTTTGTCACACCTAAATGTTTCTGCTCATCAAAAACCGTTAACTATTAGTCAAAGATAACATAATTGAACACAAAACGCAGTTTTCAATGATGGTTTTTATTATTTAGTGAGGAAAAAAACTCCAAATCTACATGGCCCTGTGTGAAAAAGGGATTGCCCCCCTTGTTAAAAAAATAACTTAACTATCTTTTATCACACCTGAGTTCAATTTCTGTAGTCACCCCCATGCCTGATTACTGCCACACCTGTTTCAATCAAGAAATCACTTAAATAGGAGCTATCTGACTGACACAGAGAAGTAGCCCAAAAGCACCTCAAAAGCTAGACATCATGCCAAGATCCAAAGAAATTCAGGAACAAATGAGAACAAAAGTAACTGAGATCTATAAGTCTGGTAAAGGTTATAAAGCCATTTCTAAAGCTTTGGGACTCTGATTATCCACAAATGGCAAAAACATGGAACAGTGATGAACCTTCCCAGGACTGGCCGGGCGACCAAAATTACCCCAAGAGCGCAGAGAAAACTCATCCGAGAGGCCACAAAATACCCCAGGACAACATCTAAAGAACTGCAGGCCTCACTTGCCTCAGTTAAGGTCAGTGTTCACGACTCCACCATAAAAAAGAGACTGGGCAAAAACAGCCTGCATGGCAGATATCCAAGGCGCAAACCACTTTTAAGCAAAAAGAACATTAAGGCTCATCTCAATTTTGCCAAATAACATCTCAATGATTGCCAAGACTTTTGGGAAAATACCTTGTGGACCGACGAGACAAAAGTTGAACTTTTTGGAAGGTGCGTGTCCCGTTACATCTGGCGTAGAAGTAACACAGCATTTCAGCAAAAGAACATCATACCAACAGTAAAATATGGTGGTGGTAGTGTGATGGTCTGGGGTTGTTTTGCTGCTTCAGGACCTGGAAGGCTTGCTGTGATAGATGGAACCATGAATTCTACTGTCTACCAAAAAATCCTGAAGGAGAATGTCCGGCCATCTGTTCGTCAACTCAAGCTGAAGCGACCTTGGGTGCTGCAGGACAATGATCCAAAACACACCAGCAAATCCACCTCTGAATGGCTGAAGAAAAACAAAATGAAGACTTTGGAGTGGCCTAGTCAAAGTCCTGACCTGAATCCTATTGAGATGTTGTGGCATGACCTTAAAAAGGCGGTCCATGCTAAAAACCCTCAAATAAGGCTGAATTACAACAATTCTGCGAAGATGAGTGGGTCAAAATTCCTCCAGAGCGCTGTAAAAGACTCGTTGCAAGTTATCGCAAACGCTTGATTGCAGTTATTGCTGCTAAGGGTGGCCCAACCAGTTATTAGGTTCAGGGGGAAAATTCTTTTTCACACAGGGTCATGTAGGTTTTGAGTTTTTTTTCTCACTAAATAATAAAAACCATCATTTAAAACTGCATTTTGTGTTTAATTATGTTATCTTTGACTAATAGTTAACGGTTTTTGATGAGCAGAAACATTTAAGTGTGACAAACATGCAAAAGAATAAGAAACACATTCACCCCATGTCGTATATGCCAGTAATCACGTGGAGTGCCAATGCGGAAATACAGCAAGGACACTCTGTGAACAGTGTGATAGGTAAAGTACAGGCATCAGGGGGGCACAATACATTTTGAGGGACAATGGCCGGGGTTTCCGTCTTGTCTATAATTCGTGGTTATCGCACGCCATGATTATCGCACCTGACAACCACATTGGCCCGAGATTTCCCAACATCTCAGATTGATACATTCAACCAATTTCCACCACAAATTCTTTATCCGATTCGCTAATATCAAAGGGTTGGTCGATCGGCTGTCAAGTCAACAGAAGTTTTGCCACTGTAATTCCCTCAAGGCCAATCCCCCCCTCCCCCCCCCCCCCCCCCCCACACACACACACATACACCTATCTATGTCCTCCCCTTCACCACCATCTCTAATCCCTGTTTTCACTACCTTATAGTGTGTCTGAGCCCTTATGCAGAGAAATAATGAGGAGAGAAAAGCTGAAAGAGAGGGAAGATATTTGCCTCACCAGGATTGCACTTTTATTTAGCTTTCCTGTATGACAAGAAGACACAAACCTCCAGCACTAGGGGAAGAGGGAAACAAAGGTGAATGAAGGAGGCTGGTGCACACCAAGAGTGCTTCAGAGCGCTTTTCAAATTTACAGCGATTTGAAAAGTGCTGGGCTAATGTTACCCTTTGAGGATGTTCCCACAGCAGCGTTGTGATTTATTAAAATCGCAAACATGCTGAAGGTAGCATTTATTGGAGCGATTCTTTCAAAAATCGCTTCACAAAGTCGCTTTCGCAAATTGCTAGCGATTGCTATTGCGATTTTGTCGTGCACTAGCCCAGAGAGAGGAGAAGTGGAGTGAGACTGAGAATAGCCGGAGATGGAGCAGAGAGCTGATCTGTATTGCAGTCCCACATTACACAGAGGCTAGTTGCTGGTAATAGGACTGCTGTCCCTGCCAGTCTCTCACACAAGTCATAAAGCAGCCATCCTGGAGTCTAGGGACTGTCAAAACTTTTCAACCTGTTTAATACCTTATCTGCACATGCAGTCATTTTAACAATGGGGAGAGACCAGACAGATTTTTTTCCCACGGACCCTCCTCTGCATCATGCCCTGTATATTTACCAGCTTGCCTGCCCTCTAATTGCACTTTTATCAGCTAGCCTAGTGTTTCACATTGCTTTACAACAACAAACCTGAATACACCAGACACAGGACCAGCCCTAAATCACTGAATAAAAGGCAGCCTGGGGGGCCGTCCATGCCTGGCTGCTACACTCAGTCTCTACATCCACTCAGTTACCAGTAGCAGAGAGAGAGGAACTGAATGAATCAGTGAATCAGTTAAGAGTGAAGAGTCAGGACTCAGGAGCTGATGCTGTACTCGGAGCCTTCTCTCACTGACTCATTACTGTGGTTCTTTGCATCATTGAGCTGAAGGAACTGAATGAATCAGTCAGTGAATCAGTTATGAGTTGAGTCAGGCGCTGCTGTTAGCTGCTGCTGCTGTAAACTGATACCTGAGTGAGCCGAGAGGCATTTCTTCTCTCACTACTCAGCAACGCTCCTGGCTCCTCCTGCCGCTCTAGGCAAGAATTTATACCTGCCTGGTGGTTGAGACTAGTGTTGGGCGAACATCTAGATGTTCGGGTTCGGGCCGAACAGGCCGAACATGGCCGCGATGTTCGGGTGTTCGACCCGAACTCCGAACATAATGGAAGTCAATGGGGACCCGAACTTTTGTGGTTTGTAAAGCCTCCTTACATGCTACATACCCCAAATTTGCAGGGTATGTGCACCTTGGGAGTGGGTACAAGAGGAAAAAAAAATTAGCAAAAAGAGCTTATAGTTTTTGAGAAAATCGATTTTAAAGTTTCAAAGGGAAAACTGTCTTTTAAATGCGGGAAATGTCTGTTTTCTTTGCACAGGTAACATGTTTTTTGTCGGCATGCAGTCATAAATGTAATACATATAAGAGGTTCCAGGAAAAGGGACCGGTAACGCTAACCCAGCAGCAGCACACGTGATGGAACAGGAGGAGGGTGGCGCAGGAGGAGAAGAAGGCCACGCTTTGTGAGACACAACAACCCCGGCCTTGCATGAGGGCAAGAAGCGTGCGGATAGCAGGCTTTGTACCGCCATGCAGTCATAAATGTAATAAAGATAAGTGGTTCAATAAACAGGGACCACGCGGCAACGCTAACCCAGCAGCAGCAGACGTGATGGAACAGGAGCAGGCGCAGGAGGAGAAGGCCACGCTTTGTGAGACACAACAACCCAGGCCTTGCATGAGGGCAAGAAGCGTGCGGATAGCAGGCTTTGTACCGCCATGCAGTCATAAATGTAATAAAGATAAGTGGTTCAATAAACAGGGACCACGCGGCAACGCTAACCCAGCAGCAGCAGACGTGATGGAACAGGAGCAGGCGCAGGAGGAGAAGGCCACGCTTTGTGAGACACAACAACCCAGGCCTTGCATGAGGGCAAGAAGCGTGCGGATAGCAGGCTTTGTACCGCCATGCAGTCATAAATGTAATAAAGATAAGTGGTTCAATAAACAGGGACCACGCGGCAACGCTAACCCAGCAGCAGCAGACGTGATGGAACAGGAGGAGGCGCAGGAGGAGAAGGCCACGCTTTGTGAGACACAACAACCCAGGCCTTGCATGAGGGCAAGAAGCGTGCGGATAGCATGCTTTGTACCGCCATGCAGTCATAAATGTAATAAAGATAAGTGGTTCAATAAACAGGGACCACGCGGCAACGCTAACCCAGCAGCAGCAGACGTGATGGAACAGGAGCAGGCGCAGGAGGAGAAGGCCACGCTTTGTGAGACACAACAACCCAGGCCTTGCATGAGGGCAAGAAGCGTGCGGATAGCAGGCTTTGTACCGCCATGCAGTCATAAATGTAATAAAGATAAGTGGTTCAATAAACAGGGACCACGCGGCAACGCTAACCCAGCAGCAGCAGACGTGATGGAACAGGAGCAGGCGCAGGAGGAGAAGGCCACGCTTTGTGAGACACAACAACCCAGGCCTTGCATGAGGGCAAGAAGCGTGCGGATAGCATGCTTTGTACCGCCATGCAGTCATAAATGTAATAAAGATAAGTGGTTCAATAAACAGGGACCACGCGGCAACGCTAACCCAGCAGCAGCAGACGTGATGGAACAGGAGCAGGCGCAGGAGGAGAAGGCCACGCTTTGTGAGACACAACAACCCAGGCCTTGCATGTGGACAAAAAGCGTGCGGATATAGCAGCAATGCTTTTTGCCGCCATGCAGTCATAAATGTAATACAGATGAGAGGTTCAATAAACAGGGCCCGGAAACGCAACACCATCCCAGATGTTCATTGGTCATGTTACTTGGTTGGGGTCCTGGAGTGTTGCGTAGTCATTTCCAATCCAGGATTGATTCATTTTAATTTGAGTCAGACGGTCTGCATTTTCTGTAGAGAGGCGGATACGCCGATCTGTGACGATGCCTCCGGCAGCACTGAAACAGCGTTCCGACATAACGCTGGCTGCCGGGCAAGCCAGCACCTCTATTGCGTACATTGCCAGTTCGTGCCAGGTGTCTAGCTTCGATACCCAATAGTTGAAGGGTGCAGATGGATGGTTCGACACAGCTACGCCATCTGACATGTAGTCCTTGACCATCTTCTCCAGGCGATCGGTGTTGGAGGTGGATCTGCACGCTTGCTGTTCAGTGGGCTGCGGCTGCATGGGTGTCAGAAAATTTTCCCACTCCAAGGACACTGCCGATACCATTCCCTTTTGGGTACTAGCTGCGGCTTGCGTTGTTTGCTGCCCTCCTGGTCGTCCTGGGTTTGCGGAAGTCAGTCTGTCTGCGTACAACTGGCTAGAGGAGGGGGAGGATGTCAATCTCCTCTCTAAAGTCTCCACAAGGGCCTGCTGGTATTCTTCCATTTTGACCTGTCTGACTCTTTCTTCAAGCAGTTTTGGAACATTGTGTTTGTACCGTGGATCCAGAAGGGTATAAACCCAGTAATTGGTGTTGTCCAGAATGCGCACAATGCGTGGGTCACGTTCAATGCAGTCTAGCATGAATTGAGCCATGTGTGCCAGAGTCCTACCAGAATCCTCATCATCCTCTTGTGAGCGTTGTGATAGTTGTTGTGATGCATCATAGTCGTCACCTTCCTCCTGGTCTGCTTCTGCTGACCATTCGCGTTGAATTGTGGAAGTCCAACGTGCACCGCTCTGGCCCTCGTCAGTGGTGGCATGAAATTCCTGCTCCAACTCCAGCTGTTCCTCCTCCTCTTCTTCGTCATAGCTGCTGGGGCCAGCGTTCCCTGAGGCGGATGGCCTGATGTTGGTACCATCACGCTGATCGTTTTCTCCTTCAGATTCCCCCAGTTGCATCATGACAGCTGTTTCCTTGATTTTTAACATCGACCTCTTCAGTAAACACAGCAGTGGTATGGTAATGCTGACTGAAGAGTTGTCACTGCTCACAAGCAACGTGGATTGCTCAAAATTTTGGAGGACTTGGCAGAGGTCCAACATGTTGGCCCAATCGGATCCACAGAAGCTTGGCAGCTGGCCGGATGCGCCTCGGTACTGCGCCGTCATGTACTGGACCACTGCACTCTTCTGCTCGCAAAAGCGGGCTAGCATGTGCAGCGTAGAATTCCAGCGCGTAGGGACATCACACAGCAAGCGATGGTGGGGGAGATTGAAGCGCTCCTGCATCTTGGCGAGTGCCCCCGAAGCAGTACTGGAATTTCTACAATGTTTGGACACTCGACGCACCTTCAACAGCAGATCGGGCACGCCTGGGTATGTCCTCAGGAACCGCTGAACTACTAGGTTCATCACGTGCGCCAGGCAAGGGATGTGTGTCAGCTTAGCCAACCTTAAAGCGCGAATGAGATTACTCCCATTATCACACACAACCATGCCCGGTTTCAGGTCCAGCGGTGCCAGCCACAAATCCGTCTGTTCCTTTATTCCCCTCCAAATTTCCTCCCCTGTGTGCTGCTTATCCCCAAGGCAGATTAGCTTCAGCAACGCTTGCTGACGCATGCCAACAGCTATGCTGCACTGCTTCCACGATCCTACTGCTGCTGGGTTAGCGTTTCCGGATGAGGTACAGCTTTGAGATGCGTTGGAGGAGAAGGAGTCAGAGAGGTAGGTGCTGCTGTTATCCAGTGGGAGGGACGGCGGTGCAGCTGTTTGTGGCGTGGGCAACACCCGTGCCGTAGCAGGTGAGGAATCGCTGCCAGGCTCCACAAGGTTCACCCAGTGCGCGGTAAGGGAGATGTATCGACCCTGGCCGAACGCACTCGTCCAGGTGTCAGTGGTGAGGTGAACCTTGCAGGCAACGGCATTCTTCAAGCTTCGGGTTATTTTGCTGACCACGTGCTCATGCAACTCAGGCACTGCAGAGCGTGCAAAGTGGTAGCGGCTGGGAACCACGTAACGTGGGATGGCCACTGACATCATGCCCTTGAAGCTGTTTGTCTCCACCAATCGATATGGCAGCATTTCGCAGGCCAGAAGCTTGGCTATGCTGGCTGTTACTGCCACGGCCCGGGGGTCATTTGCTGGCAATTTCCTCTTGCGCTCAAACATCTCCGACACAGACAACTGAACCGTAGCGCTGCACACGGAAGGGCTGTTGGTTGTTGTGTTTGATGAACACTGGGAGACCTCAAGAGCACTACTCCGGAAAGTGACAGTGTCAGCGTCGTCTGATGTTTGTGAATGTTGTGAACCACGCAATGGCTGGGCTACTGCTGCTGCTGAGGCGGGTCTGGTGAACCCAAGGGAGGCAGTGTTGTTTCTGGTACCCTGTCCTGACGCGTTTGCCCAAAGAGTGGGATGTTTGGATAGCATGTGACGGCTCATGCTGGTGGTGGAGAGGTTGTTAATATTTTTCCCCCTGCTCAGGCGGGTCTTGCACACCTTGCAAATCGCCATGGTAACATCCTCAGTGCAGTCTTCAAAGAAAGCCCAGACTTTGGAGCACCTGCCTCCTTGCTGGCGATTTCTGTTTGCTCCTCTTTTGCCTCTCACTTGAACTTCCACGCTTGTGGTGCCTGAAATTGCGCGCCGCCTACCTTGTGGCACAAGGCGAACTCGTGCAGCAGTGTGTTCTTCAACAGACTCATCTGTGCTGCTGCTACGACGGCGATGTTCTCGTTCACAAACAAAATCTGGGTCTCTGTCCACATTGTCCATACCCTCCTCTTCCATCTCCTCAAACTCGTCATATGTCATTGTGGGCCACCGCCGTGGAGTAGAGCTCCCCACAACAACCTCTGCGCAGCACACTCCAACGTCGTCTTCCAGATCTTGTCGGCCGACCTCCTGCAATTGCAACCCCTCCTGCCCAAATTGCTCTGGGATTTGGGTTTCCGAGTCCTCTTCGGACTCGCCTCGTATTTCAGTGCGCGGTGCATTTCCCACAGTTAACGGTTGTGAATCCAGGCACAACATTTCTGGCTGTTCCTCCATTGACCTTTGAAAGGTGGAAGTTTGTTGGGCTGGGAATAGCTCCTGCGAATACCCCATTGTGTCCTGAGGTAATTCATCGGACTGGTTATCTGGCAGTTGTGTGCGTGGTGTCGCTGCCGGTTGTGTCAGCTTTGTGCCCACTGGCTCCTTGTAACTGGCTGAGGACTCGGACCTCGTGCGTGATGTGCTGGTGCTGTTTAACCCACTGCTGGACGCTTGAGAGGTCATCCAAGTAATTATCTGGTCCTGTTCTTTTGGATTTGTGAGGGTTGTTGTCCTGGACAACATGGGCGGTATTGAGTGGGTTTTCTTGGGTGCTCCCCTGTGGCCTGTACGTGAACCGTCAGGGGAAACACCTCTTCCCTTGCCCCTCCCTCTTTCACCGGATTTCTTCCTCATTTCACTTATCCTTACAGTACACGCTGACTGGCAGCAGTACAGTGGCAGTACAGAAATGCTATACAGTACCACTATTCCCAGCAGCGACACAGAGCACAATGCTATACAGTGACGGGTGAGCGGTGTACCACTATTCCCAGCAGACACAGAACAGTACACAGAATGCTATATAGTGTGGCTGAACGAGCGGTGTACTACTGTTCCCAGCAGACACAGAACAGTACACAGAATGCTATATAGTGTGGCTGAACGAGCGGTGTACTACTGTTCCCAGCAGACACAGAACAGTACACAGAATGCTATATAGTGTGGCTGAACGAGCGGTGTACTACTGTTCCCAGCAGACACAGAACAGTACACAGAATGCTATATAGTGTGGCTGAACGAGCGGTGTACCACTATTCCCAGCAGACACAGAACAGTACACAGAATGCTATATAGTGTGGCTGAACGAGCGGTGTACCACTGTTCCCAGCAGACACAGAACAGTACACAGAATGCTATATAGTGTGGCTGAACGAGCGGTGTACTACTGTTCCCAGCAGACACAGAACAGTACACAGAATGCTATATAGTGTGGCTGAACGAGCGGTGTACCACTATTCCCAGCAGACACAGAACAGTACACAGAATGCTATATAGTGTGGCTGAACGAGCGGTGTACTACTGTTCCCAGCAGACACAGAACAGTACACAGAATGCTATATAGTGTGGCTGAACGAGCGGTGTACTACTGTTCCCAGCAGACACAGAACAGTACACAGAATGCTATATAGTGTGGCTGAACGAGCGGTGTACTACTGTTCCCAGCAGACACAGAACAGTACACAGAATGCTATATAGTGTGGCTGAACGAGCGGTGTACTACTGTTCCCAGCAGACACAGAACAGTACACAGAATGCTATATAGTGTGGCTGAACGAGCGGTGTACTACTGTTCCCAGCAGACACAGAACAGTACACAGAATGCTATATAGTGTGGCTGAACGAGCGGTGTACCACTGTTCCCAGCAGACACAGAACAGTACACAGAATGCTATATAGTGTGGCTGAACGAGCGGTGTACCACTGTTCCCAGCAGACACAGAACAGTACACAGAATGCTATATAGTGTGGCTGAACGAGCGGTGTACCACTGTTCCCAGCAGACACAGAACAGTACACAGAATGCTATATAGTGTGGCTGAACGAGCGGTGTACCACTGTTCCCAGCAGACACAGAACAGTACACAGAATGCTATATAGTGTGGCTGAACGAGCGGTGTACTACTGTTCCCAGCAGACACAGAACAGTACACAGAATGCTATATAGTGTGGCTGAACGAGCGGTGTACTACTGTTCCCAGCAGACACAGAACAGTACACAGAATGCTATATAGTGTGGCTGAACGAGCGGTGTACCACTATTCCCAGCAGACACAGAACAGTACACAGAATGCTATATAGTGTGGCTGAACGAGCGGTGTACCACTGTTCCCAGCAGACACAGAACAGTACACAGAATGCTATATAGTGTGGCTGAACGAGCGGTGTACTACTGTTCCCAGCAGACACAGAACAGTACACAGAATGCTATATAGTGTGGCTGAACGAGCGGTGTACCACTATTCCCAGCAGACACAGAACAGTACACAGAATGCTATATAGTGTGGCTGAACGAGCGGTGTACTACTGTTCCCAGCAGACACAGAACAGTACACAGAATGCTATATAGTGTGGCTGAACGAGCGGTGTACTACTGTTCCCAGCAGACACAGAACAGTACACAGAATGCTATATAGTGTGGCTGAACGAGCGGTGTACTACTGTTCCCAGCAGACACAGAACAGTACACAGAATGCTATATAGTGTGGCTGAACGAGCGGTGTACTACTGTTCCCAGCAGACACAGAACAGTACACAGAATGCTATATAGTGTGGCTGAACGAGCGGTGTACTACTGTTCCCAGCAGACACAGAACAGTACACAGAATGCTATATAGTGTGGCTGAACGAGCGGTGTACTACTGTTCCCAGCAGACACAGAACAGTACACAGAATGCTATATAGTGTGGCTGAACGAGCGGTGTACTACTGTTCCCAGCAGCGACACACAATGACTGGGGGGGACCCTGGCTAGCGTGGCTGGAGCGCGAACTACCCTGCCTGCCTACCCAAAGCTAAACCCACAGACAAATGGCGGAGATATGACGTGGTTCGGGTATTTATTTACCCGAACCACGTGACAGTTCGGCCAATCAGAGCGCGTTCGGGTCCGAACCACGTGACCCGTTCGGCCAATCACAGCGCTAGCCGAACGTTCGGGGAACGTTCGGCCATGCGCTCTTAGTTCGGCCATATGGCCGAACGGTTTGGCCGAGCACCGTCAGGTGTTCGGCCGAACTCGAACATCACCCGAACAGGGTGATGTTCTGCAGAACCCGAACAGTGGCGAACACTGTTCGCCCAACACTAGTTGAGACGCCTGTGGATATACAGTACAGAGATGTGCAGTGTTACATGTTGTTCTTCCATTCGGAAACTATTTGAGGCAGGCATGTGGGGCATACACTATAACCAGTTAAGCTTCTTTGTGCCGCGGCTTACGGCCGAGGCGACCCAGGGGGAGTTATGAGGTCCAGAGTGGCCCGCTGGTGAATGTGTTGACTACAGAGGGGGAGGAACTGGCATTTAACAGACAAACTGCTTGGGGGAAAAAAGTGTTCCTGCGCCTAGTGGTTCTGGATGGGATTGTTCTATAACGTCTCCCCAACAGAAGGCATTTGAAAAAGCAACTGCCTGGATGGGAGGGGTCCTGGGAGATCCTGGTAGCCCTTGTCTTCAACCTGGCAGTGTAGAGGAGATCAAGAGGTGGCAGGGGGATCCAATTATCTTTTCTGCCTCATTAATCACTCTTTGCAGTTTATACCTGTCGCTAGGCTTTGCACCAACATACCAGACTATGACCGAGGAGCAGAGGATGGATTCCGTGGTAGCGGTGTAGAAGCTAGTCAACAGTTCCTTAGGCATACCGAATTTCTTCAGTTGGCGCAGGAAGAAAAGCCTCTGCTGTGCCTTCTTCTTGTTTTTGACAATGTTTTGCCCCCACTTTAAGTCATTAGTTAACGTTGTCCCAAGGAACCGGACAGATGATACTCTGGTATCCTCGGTTTCACCTATATTGACTGGGGGGAGTGCGGGTGGGTGTTTTCTAAAATCAACAACCAGTTCAACAGTCTTTGCTGCATTGAGGACGAGGTTGTTGTCCGCACACCAGTTGCAAATTCTCTCAATTTCACTGCGGTAAACTCGCTCTCCGTTGCTGCTGATGAGTCCGATGATAGTTGTGTCGTCAGCAAATTTGATGACTTTGACGGAGTCAGCGGATGAGGTGCATTTATTGGTGTAGAGGGAGAACAGAAGCGGGGACAGTACACACCCCTGTGGAGCACCTGTATTTGTATTTCTCACGCTGGAGTAGCAGTTCCCGAGCGTGACCTGTTGCGTTCTGTTTGAGAGGAAGCTCTTGACCCATGCGCAAAGAGGAGTGTCAACACCAAGCTGCACCAGATTTTCAAGCAAGATGTCTGGGCAGATTGTGTTTAAGGCAGAGCTAAAGTCCAGGAACATGATCCTGGCATAGGAGTCTGGGCTGCCAAGGTGTTCCTTGATATATGCCAAGCTGACGTTGACGGCATCCTCTACCGATCTGTTGGCCCTGTATGCGAATTGAAGTGGGTCAAGGAGGGCGTTAGGTGGGCGAGAAACTATCTGTTCCAGGATCTTCATGATGGTTGGTGTTAAAGCCACAGGTCTGAAGTTGTTGTGATCTGTGCTGCCTGGCTTCTTGGGGACTGATATGATGGTGGACCTCTTGAAACAGGAGGGAACTGCACCTTCTGATAGCGACCTCTTGAATAAGGAGGTGAGCACAGGGGCTAGCTGCTCTGCACAGGTTCTTAAGCAGATTGATGACACGCCATCAGGGCCTGGAGGCCTTCCTGGGGTTCAGTGTGCAAAGAACCTTGAGAACTTCTGCTTCCTGGACTACAACCGACGCCATGGTGCCACAGTCACCCAGTGGGGAAGGTGCTGTTGTTGTGGATCCTGGGGCCGCACGCTGCTTTGACTGGTGCTCGAACCTGCAGTAGAACTCGTTGAGCTCTTCTGCCAGTTGAGTGCTAGGAGTCACAAATTGGGGAGGGGGTTTGAAGTTTGTGGCCGCTCTGAGGCCTTTCCACACTTCCCGCAAGTTGTTGGACTGGAGTTGGTGACCCAGCTTGTCCAAGTAGGCCTTCTTTGTGGTTCGTAGGTCGCGTTCTAGGCATTTCTGAGGGTTTGTTGTTGGGGTAGACCTTGAAGGTCTTGGAGGGGAATTATGTATAAATGATTTAGGCAGTGTTTGCCCATTGTAAAATCTTTTAATTCCCTGAGTTACATTCTGACATTTATTATATGGTGACATTTTTACTCCTGAAAGGTGATTTAGCTGCTGCTTGCTTATTTGGCCGTTGGAAACAGCTGTAAACAGCTATTTCTCACAATGCAACAAGGTTCACAGACAGGAAACTGCCAGGAGTACCACGGTCCTCAGAGTTTCTTGTGGGAGGGGTTTCACCACAATATCAGTCATACATCGCCCCCTGATGGTCTGTTTGTGAAAAGGAATAGATTTCTCATGTAAAAGGGGGTATCAGCTACTGATTGGGATAAAGTGCAATTCTTGGTCCGAGTTTCTCTTTAATGTAGTCCATTATGCCTGTCCTCTGTGTCTGCAATCCCTGGTGGTATAGTGGTTTCCAGATCCGAGAGGTGTGTACACTGTAACACTGAGGATCCTTTTACACTTGGTGTGGTGTGCTTTGCTTGCAGCCAAAATGGCTACCACACCGCACCATTACACACACTTAAAGCGGTATAAAACCCTGACATAATATTCAATAAAAACAAGTTTTCCTACTTTTTATATGCCATACGGTTATCATATTTGTTTTTGTATTAGTATTTATTTAAAAATTATACGTTCCCAAAGTACACTTTTTTTTTGCTCTGAAAGCTGACTTTGCATTTTATTTAGAACTGCTTTATTCCTGTTCTAACAAGCAGGAATGCTTTCTAAATTGTCTGACTTTGTTCAGGAGAGCCTGCAGTGTCAGAGAAGTGTTTATTTACATTCCTCACTTGATACAATTAAACACAAGATAACATTATCTACACTTTTGGATGTGTCCAGCTTTGCTGGCAGGGAAGCTTCTAAGTACTGTGTGTAACCCTTTGAATGCTGTTCTAGTAAAAAAAAAATGCTGGTTGTATATAATATGCTGTAAATAATCTATTAGAGCAAAGAAGAAATGCTGGGTTTCATTCCACTTTAAGCACATGCGGCAGACTGCACTGACAGGGACACCGGAGGAAACCCACCCCCAAAAAGCCGCACCCCTCAGTCACATGCATACTGCCAGACAGGAAATACACCATCTGAAAATCCTAATCTGCGCATCCGCACTGTAAATGCGTCAAAAATGCAACATTTTCACGTTACCATTGACCTTCATTGCTTCCAGTGCCATGCGCAGCATGCAATAATGCAGCAGCCTCTGTGTCAGCCAGAGCACTTCCTGCAGTATTTGCAATAAGTGTGTCATGTTCTATTGACTTTAATGAACATTGTGAAGAGGTGCGTTAGATGGAAGTGACGTGACGCAGTGTGGTAAGTGTAAAAGGGGCCCTAATGTCCCCAGCAATTACGGTGATCATCAGAACTGACTCATTGAGGATATTCTGATTAATAGTGTCTATCTGCATTGAAACGGATGTCTGGAATTCCTGAGATGCCATCATCTCGGACACACAGTCAGGTTGTGAGATCTGTACAGTGAGGCACATAGAGGCTTATGTGATCATGTGCTTATGATTTATGTTGGGGGTGGAGGAGGCGCCCCAAATATGGTGTTAATTTCTTTAAAATTCTCCTTACTCCTCACTGTTTTACATACTGCCTTGAGCCAGTTTCTTGTTCTGGCATGATACAGAACTATAAGAGTGTGCAATTAAGGAACAGCTTTGTACGACTCTGATCCAGTTCGGTATCATGTCTAAAGAAGAAACTTAAAGGGATACTGTAAGGGGGTCGGGGGAAAATGAGTTGAACTTACCCGTGGCTTCTAATGGTCCCCCACAGACATCCTGTACCCGCGCAGCTGCTTACCGATGCTCCGGCCCCGCCTCCGGTGCACTTCTGGAATTTCAGACTTTAAAGTCGGAAAACCACTGCGCCTGCGTTGCCGTGTCCTCGCTCCCGCTGATGTCACCAGGAGCATACTGCGCAGGCACAGACCATACTGGCCCTGTGCAGTACGCTCCTGGTGACATCAGTGGGAACGAGGACATGGCAACGCAGGAGCAGTGGTTTTCAGACTTTAAAGTCTGAAATTCCAGAAGTGAATTGGAGGCGGGCCGGAGCATCGGTGAATGGCTGCGCGGGCACAGGACGTCTGCGGGGGACCATTAGAAACCCCAGGTAAGTTCAACTCATTTTCCCCCGACCCCTTACAGTATCCCTTTAAAGTTTTGAAAGCTTGCAATGAAATCTTGTGCAGTTAGTCATTAAAGCGCTTAGAACTTTTAGAAGTCACTTTTACTTTTAGTATCTGTATAGACAAGGCGGGGGGGGGGGGGGAATGGGAGGAGAAAGAGGAGAGCACACTCAGAAGGGTAGCAGTTGTCCCTGGCAATATTTATTGTTTTTTCAACCAAACACGGACTTTGCCGTGACATGGAGACATGGGAGACAGAAGAGGGACAGAGGCGTAGCAATAGGGGTTGCAGAGGTAGCCACCGCATCGGGGCCCTTGGGCCAGAGGGGCGCCGAAGGGCCTTCCCTCAATTACAGTTTTAGCTCTCTATTGGTCCTGTGCTCATAATAATCACTTCTATAGATACTTTGAATAGTGGTAATCAATAACAAACTGTTTCCCATCCCCTTCTTGAAATATTTATTGTTTTTTCAACCAAACACGGACTTTGCCGTGTATCCTTTCTGCATGCACCGCACCTTCTAGGAGCCTTCAGCAGCACACTCTATCCCCACACATAGTGGAAGTTCAGAGTGCGGGTAACAAACTTGCACACACAGCCTCCAGGCACTACATCCAGCAAGACCCAGTGAGCGGCCATCTATGGAGATCAGCTGATGTGACCGATCCTGTTTGAAAGCACCACTGCTGCCTGTGCCCCCGGCATAGAGAGGGACAACACTAGACTGCTGACAGACCCACTGTCAGCACTGTCAGCCTACACACTGTATAACACCACTACAGGACGCTCCCCTGTATATACAGGAATCTTCTATATATACACTGCCCAGTGTACTGGGGGCACTACCTACTGCAAACTTTTACTTTTAGAACACATTGTCCACTATTTTTTATTTATTTGTTGCATCTTATATGCTATAAATACTACTGGTTACAGGAACCCTTGATAACGTCATTGTATGATGAAACCAGTAGGGGCAGGGGCAGTTCTAGCTACAATGAGGCCCTCGGGCAAAAGTAACTTGGGGGTCTCCCCCCCGATGCCCCCCTTACAACCAAATCACCCCCAGGGCCCCTAAGGTGGCTGGAAGGCCTGATCCATCCCCCCCCCCCCCCCCCATCACACAATGGTCTTGAATCACTAAACCATGATAGCTCAAATATCACACCTTATCAAAGATATCACACCTTATAAAAGTGAACACGCCTTATCAGAGTAGTATAGCAAGCACTACAAACCCGCAGGGGCTCAGGGCAGGACGAGTGCCATTGCCAATTAGCAGGCATACGCAGGGCTGGCCCTAGACTTTTTGCCGCCTGAGGCATAATAAAAAAAAAAATCGCCCCCCCCCCCCTTCAGCCGTGGGGGGGGGGGGGGCGCCGAGCTAGAGGGGTAGCTGACAGAAAGGGGGTATTGGGCCTTAACGGTGGGGAGGGGGGTCGGACCCTCCCCTCCCTCGCCTGGGTCCCCCGATCTGCGCTCCTCCTCCAGCGTTAAGTAACCAGCTGCGTGCATAAAGATGAAGAGGCAACGGGAGGGGGAATCACTCACCTCTTCCGCGTTCCATCGTGCGCTCCACCGACGTCTCTTCCTGCAAGGCCGTCCACTTACAATACAGTGGGCGGCGTTGCCGGAAGTGACGTCAGTGGAGCACACGATGGAATGCGGAAGAGGTGAGTGATTCCCCCGCCCGTTGCCTCTTCATCTTTATGCACGCAGCTGGTTACTTAACGCTGGAGGAGGAGCGCAGATCGGGGGACCCAGGCGAGGGAGGGGGGTCCGACCCCCCTCCCCACCGCTAGGCCCAATACCCCCTTTCTGCCAGATACCACTCCAGCTCGGCGGGCGGCACCCAGCAACCACAGACAGGCGGGTGCCGCCCCCCCAGATCTGCCACCTGAGGCAAATGTTTCACCCCGCTTCATGAGCGGGCCGGGCCTGGGCATACGTTTGTAGTGCTTGTGTGATTGTTGAGTGCCACAACTCAGACGTCTGATTACTGGTGATCTGCGGAATCACCAACAATGCAGACGCTATACTCGATTATGTGTGATCCGCAGAATCACCAATAATACCAGTATAGCAAGACCAAGATCAGAGTGTGTAGTGTTTGGGTGCAACCGTAACTTCAATGACTTTACTGGACCTTACCAAAGGAGTTGGTAAGGAATAACGTGGATACAAACAAGACGGATAGACAATAGGCTCCCCAGTGAGGCTGGGAAGGATACAGACAGAGAGAACATGGTGGTAGTTTAGCTAGTTTCTGCCAGTGGTTCCGGCGAGAGACGAGAACCAATCAGACAGATAATAACAGACATACACCAGATAGCAAACTAGTCCTATCAGAGGAGCTAGCTTAACTGGCAGCAAGCAGCTACCCCAGGCCTTTCCAGTGGAGCTGGAAAGGTGACACAAGTGACTTAAATCGCTTCGGTTAACCTTCCAGAGGAGCTGAGAAGGTACTATCAATTACTAAGCTATACCTCACCAGTAGAGCAGGTGAGGATAGTAAATACATAACAGGTGCTCATCAGTGGAGCTGATGAGCCTCAGACCACGCAGACTAGGTCCCTACAGCGAAGCAGGCTGGCACTAGCTGAACCTAATAAAGGCTAGAACTCTACAGAGGTGCTGGCAAGGTACCCAAGGTACACAGGCCGTCTGAATAATAAAGTACAAACCCCAAGCTGGGGACACTGAAACTGGAATAGAATCTCCCGAGGAGCGGGTGATTCAGACAATACTGCAGGCTAGTGATAACGTGAGACACAAACAGAACTGCACTACAGAACAACTTCACCAGCGGAGCTCGGCAACAGAGAGGCAAGTATCGGTACAGAATCGTGAGACAAGAGAGTAATCGGTAATCAAGCAGAGGTTCAGCAACTAGAAGACAGACAGGCGGAAACACAAGATCAGAAAACAGGATCAGAGTCAGAGTAGTTAGTCAAGAGTCATACACAGAAATCCATACAATACAATCTCTTAGACTTGGTGTGAAGTCCTAGGCATCAACACCCGGGAACTAGTCTAACAGATAACAGAAGCCATAAAGTAATATCCTACTCTAGGTGTGAAATACTTTGCATCACACCTGGGATCTAGTCTAAGAGACAAGACAGTAACGACACAGTAATCCTAAGCTTGGGTGTGAGGTCCTTGGTCTCAACACCCCAGAACTGGTCTAAAGTATAACACAGTAATGACACAGTAATCCTAAGATGGGGTGTGAGGTCCCTGGTCTCAACACCCTGGAACTGGTCTAAAGTATAACACAGTAATGACACAGTAATCCTAAGCTGGGGTGTGAGGTCCCTGGTCTCGACACCCTGGAACTGGTCTAAAGTATAACACAGAAATGACACAGTAATCCTAAACTTGGTCTGAGCGCTGACACACAAGCGTTCACGACAACAGACAGCGCCAGACTGAAGCCCGAAGGTTTAAGAAGCAGAGGAGACCTCACTGACACGCCCCCTGCAGCCAGCCAATCCGGGTTGCCGTGAGTCTCCTCTGCCGTCTGCTGGTCAGCTGACGGCAGAGGAGACTCACGGCACCCCCGATTCCTCTCCCCGCATAAAGGTCCTGTCTATGTGCGCGCCGCGCGAGACAGCAACCCTACAGGGAAAATCAGTTCCGTCCCCGGCATCCTAGACGCCGGAGAGACGGGCAAGGACCCAGAGGCAGCCGTGGTGGTGATGCAGTCCACCGCGGCTGTACTCATTACAGCTTGCTATGCTACTCTGATAAGGTGTGATAACTTTGATAAGGTGTGATATCTTTGATAAAGTGTGATATTTGAGTTATCACGGTTTAGTGAATCAAGCCCAATATCATTAGGTGCCCATCATATGTCCCCTAAAAAGCGTTTTTGGGGTTCCCATTATACTCCTCCTCCTTTTCCTATACAGAGTAAACACACAGCATGAGTACTCATGGGTCACCATAGCTGGGGCACCTTGGGGGGTCCCACAGGTCCTGGGGCCCCAAGGCAATTGTCCCTTTGCCTCTATGGTAGCGTCAGCCCTGGGTGGTGGACTGCCACACGATGGCAGAAGAGCGATGGAGCCACATGCCTTTAGAGAGCACGGGGAGCAGCGATACCGACGTAGACTCAGCATGTTAACCATTTGAGACCAGAGGGCTTATCTTTGGGCACCCAATGACTGTTTGGTCTGTCCTCCTATCCGGTGGGTGAGCACCATGTGGGGTGTGGTGTCGGACGTTTCCAGTAGGATCAACAGCGTTTGGAGGACCACGCTATAGCGCCGGACTGTGTTTATTGTATAAATACTACTCTATTAGATACATCCGGGCAGATTGTGCCTCCACTAATACTGGTGCTTGTCCTTTACACATTGCTGAATGTTATTACATGCTCTTACGCATAACCTTGATTTGTTTGCGCTGATCCTTTAAGCCTTTTTTTGTCTTACCGCTTACAGGGCAGACTTTGAGTAACGGAAAAAATAATTCTCCCCCGTCCCACAATCCGTTGCTATTTATTCCGCCTTGCCGCCTTTCACAATAAATGATCCTCAGAATTTTATGTATTTATGTAAAATTATTTCAACAAGGCGGCACCTGGGAGACGAGGTTGTATTTGCATAGTTACAGTGTAAATCCGGCATTTGCATGCTAATCTTTCTATAAGGTAGACGGAGGGGTGACCGCGTACAGTTATGATGGCAGCAGCACCCACGCTCAGGCCGCCTCTTATGGAATTATTTATGTCCCCCCCCCCCCCCCCCTCTGTGTCAAATTGAGATTAACCCCAGTGATTGCCCTGAGGGCACAGCAATACATTACCGCGATAAGTAGGAACAAAAGAAGGAAAGAAGCAGTTGAGGATATTTTCACAGGAGGAGGTCATGGAGGATGCTGGGGAGTGACTTAAAGGCATGTATTTAAAAACGCAGTGTGCTAATTTTGGCGTGGCATAAACCAGAAAAAGATTCTGCCAAAGGGGGTATAATACAGCGGTAGTAGAATATCGGTAAATTTACTGATATTCTACTACTTAACTGATATAGTGAAGTGAAATCCTACCTAATAAAACCTCATGTGTCGCTGCGTCCTCCTCCTGCTGTCCTGGTGTCTGTGCTTTTGCGTACTGCACATGCGCGGCACGCGGGCGGACTTTAGAGCACGAGGAGGATGGGGCCAGGGAGGGCAGGCGTGTGCGTGCGCTGGTGCGCGCGTGGTGACATACGGCAGTGATGGGCGGGAAAGGGGTTGTGAGGGTGGCCTAGAGCCCATTATTGTAACAGGCTTAGGTCCACTAGTATCAGTAATATTTGCCGATATTTCACTATAACCTAGCCTTTCCCTCCACTGGTGGGCAACTAAATTCCCCTGACAATTAATAACCCCCCTAACAACTAATATCACCCCCAGAGGGCAACTAATAAACCCCCTGGGGGCAACTAGTAACCTAACAAGATCTAATAACCCCCTTCATTGGTGGGCAACTAACAACCCCACCCCTCCCGCGGTAGTGCTTAACCTTAGCCTCCCCCCAAAAAATGAATGGTTGCCCACTTTGTGCCTGCTATTGGTAGCTGCAGTGTGCATAAGCGGCCCCGCCACCTGCTATTTAGCGGGCACCCATTTTTGTCACCCTCCCACAGTGTGATGTCATGACCATGGTCCTAACAGTTTGCTGTCTGTTAACCTTGTTGCACTGTGGGAAATAACCGCTTTTTCCAACTGCCAAGCAAGCAAGAAGTTATGGGGCCCCACTAAGATATTATCATGCGGCCTCCTTGTCATCCAGACTCCACTCCCCCCCCCCCCCCCAAGTACATTGGTCAGGAGCTGGAGGGCCGCAGCATATGGCTTCCAGGCAACATAGAGGAGACCTACAGCTCTGGAGCAGGTGAATATTACATCGCTTCCTGTGCTATTCTGCAGAAGTAGAAGAAGAAGGGGCCCTCATAGCCTCTGGGCCCCCCACGGTGGTGTTGGTTGTGGTTACGGGTGCTTTTTTTACGCCATTACACTCCAGATACACATGTGAACTAGGGCTTGTGGTCATTGGAATGCTCTGCTAGCGGCATCTGTGATTCTGAGTTTCTTTTTCTCTAAGCTGCTTCTAAGTGCTGATAAGCTAAATTTGAGGGTCTATTTTATACTTTTAAACACAAGGAGTGCTTTTGCATATAGTTAGTATGTTCTGTCTGTGTGGGTTTCCTCCGGGCGCTCCATTTTCATCCCACGTTCTTAAACTCAGATACATTTATTGGCTTCAACCAAACTTTGGTCTAGGCTCTGATGAACATGTGACTATAATAGGAAGGAGATTGTGAGTGAGCCCCTCTTAAAGACAGTTACTGACAAGGCTATATGCTTTGGGGAAAAAGCTGCCGCATTATGTGTATTTTGTGGGGAAATGCTGCTGCATTAAGTGTATTTTGTGGGAAAACACAGCCGTATTATGTGGATTTTGTAGAGAAATGCTGCCGCATTATGTGTATTTTGTTGGAAAACACTACCCCATTATGTGTATATTGTAGGAAATGCTGCCACATTATGTGTAGTTTGTGGGAAATGCTGCCACATTATGTGTATTTTGTGGGAAATGCTTCCACATTATGTGTATTTTGTGGGAACGGTTGCCGTGTTATGTGTATTTTGCTGGAAAACGTTGCCACAATATGTGTATATTGTGGGAACCGCTGCCACATTATGTGTACTTTGTGGGAACCACTGCACCATTGTGTGTATAGTACTGTGGAAGATTTCAGTAATATAAAATTACTAAATGTATAAAAATGTCAGACCTGCTACTGAACCGAAGCAGGGGTCCCAGGCAGCGGCGGTGGCCTCGAGGAGGACATGGGAAGCCTCTGAAGGATCCAGATGCTTCCCTCTTTTTTAGATGCATACTGTATTTTTCTAAATATAAAATTCACTTTTTCTCCCTCAAAATGGGGAGAAATATCACTGCATCTTATATTCCAAATACAGAGAACCCCCAACTCACAAATGCAAACCGATAGGAACCGCTGACCCACCATGATGCCGGGAACACCCTGTATTGTTTTCATGTGTCCCTCGCTCCCCCCGTGTCCTCCTATGCTCCCCCTGAATAAATAAAAGCAGAACCACTGCTCACCTAATCCATTGGAGCCTGCAAGATCAGAGACCTCTCCTCTCCCTCACTGCTCCTCTAGTGCCAGCTTCTGCTAATGATACGATCAGCAGAAGCCAGCACTAGGGGAGTAGTGAGGGAGAGGTCTCTGATCAACTTGGGCGCCGATGGATTTGGTGAGCCATGCTGCTGCTTTCATTTATTCAGGGGGAGTGGAGGAGAACACAGGGGAGCAAAGGAGACATGGGAGACAGAAGAGGACACATGGGATACAAAAGGAGACACATGAGGGACAGAAGGGGACACATAGGGAACACAGGAGAACACATGGGGGACAGAAGGGGACACAGGAGGACATATGGGGGACAGAAGGAAACACAAGGGTACAAAAGGAGACGCATGAGAAACAGAAGGGGACACATTGGGGACAGAAGGGGACACAGGAGAACATATGGGAATAGAAGGGGACACATGGGGTCAGAAGAGGACACATTGGGCTTGATTCACAAAGCGGTGCTAACTGTTAGCACGCCTGTGAAAACCCCCTTAGCACGTCTAACAAGCTTTTCGCGCATAAAACTTTACGCGCACAAAACTTTATGCGCGTAAAACTTTACGCGCGTACTGCACAGAGCGCTCCGCGCGAAGTGCCCATTAAAGCCTATGAGACTTAGCGCGCATAAAACTTTGCGCGCGCAAAGTTAGCGTGCGATCTGATTGAGAAATCCGATGCTAACCTACTTAGCACCCTGGTTAGCACGTCTAAAGACTTTAGACGTGCTAAGTAGGTTAGCACCGCTTTGTGAATCAAGCCCATAGAGTACAGAGGAGGACACATGGGTGACACAAGAGGACACATTAGGCATAAAGGGGACACAATAATTGGGGGAGAACATCTACAAGATGCTCCTGGACCATGAATGCACCAGGTTTAGTATATTTCCCCCCCTAGTTTTTGCTATCTAAACCTATGAGCATTTTTTAGTTAGACTCAGGTGTGCTTTAAGATCTCCTCATTAGTATGGACACTATATAAACACTGGCAGCAAAATCTGATGTTAACTGAAAACGTCAGTAAGTAAATTATTGGGAAAATAACCAAGTCTTAGTTATAGCAGCAGTTATGTGGGATGCTATTAAATTGTTCTGCGAGGAACATTTGCCTCTGTAGTAACCTTTGCTGGAAGAGAGGTGCCAAATATCCCTTAGAGACAGTGGCAGTGTCAACTGAAGAGGAGTATTTGTCCTGTTAATCCTCTGAAAAATACATTTTATATTATCTGGTTAAAAAAAAAAAAAAAAAAAACACTTGCGTTATAAGCCAAGACATCTGTTTTGAAATGCAATTAAAGAATATTGGAGTTTGGTGACAGAACATAGAAATTTGCGTTTATACCACAGGACAAAGTTACTATGTATCACTGCACCTGCACCTCCCCCATGAGGAAGCCGGAAGCCAGGTGAAACATGTCGGCAGTTCTGTCACATGGGACACCGTCTCCCCACGCTGCCTAGGATCCTCTGTACATTGCTGCTTGCAGCTCACATGTCCTGTGCATGTCGCTACTCCTTGCATACCCTCCACTGCCCTGCTCCAATTGCCTGAACTACCTCAGTGGTGAGCTGATTAAAAAAACAGGTATTCAGCTCTCCGACTGGAAGGCTGTACTCTGACTGAAAAAAAAGAGGCTGTAATGACTGTCAGATAGTGATGCCTACCTGTCAGTCTGATAGAGTCCTGGGTGCCGCAGAATGCGTGTGGCACCAAAGGAGTCGAGATTAGTCTAAGGCTAGCCAAGGTCAAACCGGGAATCAGATGTCTGACAGGCCAGTGGGTGAGACAGAAGGATAATCAATAAACAGGCAATAAGTCAGCAACAGAGATCAGATGTGCAGAGGTACCAGAGGGTCAGACAATAGCGTAAACGGTAAGACAGGCAAAGAGTCGGCAACGAGGATCAGATAGGCAAAGGTACAAGGCGTGAGACTAGAAGCAGAGTAGATAAACAGGCAATATGTCAAACACAGAGTAATCATAAGGCAATAATACACTAAATTGCAAGACTAACTAGTGTACAAAATCACTGGTGTCCTGCCAGTTCAAATGTACCAATGATCTGACTACTGGTCTGAGGCTTAACAGAGAACTATCAGCTCAAGGAATATATAGGCAGCTCTGGGTGTGTAGCCCTGCCTTCCGAACAGGTGACCAATCAGGAGTAAACTAGGGCGGAGATGTGTCAGCTGATTGCTTGATCAGCTGATACGCTTCCTAAGTCTATAAGGGCTCTCACTTTCTGCGTGCGTGTGTTTGAAAGTGCCAGCATTACTAGCCTCCTCGAAAGGCCTGTGCGCAGAGGAAACCCAATCACGCCTAGGGGCTGCGGAAGTAACAGACCCGCACCGCTGAATGAGAGCGGCGCTCGTGCTGCTGGAGGCAGCAGAGGTGAGACTGCGGTTCATGACAGACGCTGAATGCATGAAATGCTGTTTTTTTAATTATGCCAGTATAAAACTAAAGGAAACCAGAGCTGATATAAACAAAACTTTTTATACATACCTGGGGTTTCCTCCAGTCCCATCCGCTCAGATCGCTCCCACGCCGCCATTCACACAGTCTTCCCACAGCTCTGATACCGGGTTTCCACACTTCAGCCAGCCAGGGCCAGTGTACGCAGGAGACGTGCACCCTCTACATACTGTATATACTCGCATAAAAGCTGACCCGCATATAAGCCGACCCCCAACTTTTACCTCAGAAATTTGGAAAAAGTGATTGACTCGCGTATAAGCCAAGGGGTAGGAAATGCAGTGGCTTAAAACTCCAGTCAATGTCCACAATATACAATTATGATACTGGGCTGATGGCAGATAGAGCTCATTGTAAGTACAGTAAATCTCAAGTAAAAACTGGAAGTCAGCTGTAGCACATGTAAAAGTCCTGCATACAGCGACTTCAAGATTGTACTGGAGTTCTACCCTTAAACAACCAAAAAAGAAAAAGTTACTTCAAGTCTCTTATTGTGGAAAGTAACTATGGCAAATATCAAAAATCACAGATAAATAAAACCAATTAAAACCCACAATGAGTTCAGGGATTATAGGCTTCAGCACACAGCCTGCTGCACTCACTCATTGCACTCAGACTGCAAAAACGTAATATCCCCATGGTATGTATGCATACTATTGCAAGAAATAGTAACTAGACTCTCTATGACTCTGTGACCATCAGCTATCTCACTCCCACAGCGCTAAGGGAGTCTGTCAGCCATCAGAATATGTTGCATCAGTATGACATGCCTATCTATGCTGTGAGCATAAAATAATTTGCAAAACAATATACCATATGTACTGAATGCACAAAATTCTTGGCAAATTGAATTAGCACGTGTGCTGCAGGCACACAGTTCTTAACAGGTTGAGTAAACTTGTATGTAGTGTTGGGTGAACACCTGGATGTTCGGGTTCGGGCCGAACAGGCCGAACATGGGCCAGATGTTCGGCCCGAACCCCGAACTCAATGGAAGTCAATGGGGACCCGAACATGCCGCAATACGGCCCCCATATGGGGTCGCAGGCATAAGGGGGGAGCATGCCCCGATCGCGGGGGGGGGGTCGGAAATTCCCCCCACACCCTCCGCTAGCGCTCCCCCCTCTGCCCGCTTCCCCATAACAAAAGTTTGTTGAAAGTTAATACTAGTACCGGTGGCTGGCTGCTGGCAGTGGAGTGAGTGAGGAGGAGGAGTCCGCCTAGGAGAGTGACGCGTTGAGGCCGGGCAGCGGGCGGTTCAGCGGTAGTACCCTTGTGGTCTCCTCTTGTTCTGACCGCTCATTGCTGCAAGAGTGAGCGGTGCTGCATATGCCACTTTGACTCCAGGATGGTAATGGCAGCAAAGCCCTCCCGCTTATCCCGGCTGCTCATTAATATTTATTCCCCTCTTTTGGCTGCAGCTGCACTCAGGGAACTGTAGAATGTCAGTGTGCACACCTGAAAAGTTTATGACTCGCATATAAGCCGACAGGGGGACGTTCGAGCACATTTTTTGTGCTAAAAAAATTCGGCTTATATGGGAGTATATACGGTATCTCTCTAGCAGCTGCTGGAGACATACGCAAAGAGCGCACTTCTCTTACGTCAGACTGGCTCCGATTGACAGAAGTGACGGGACCCGGTACCAAAGCTGCGGGGAGCGGAGTGGGAGCGATTCGTGCGTATGGGACTAGAGAAAGCCATGGGTATGTATAAAGTGTTTTCTTTATATCAGCTCTGGTACACTTTAAACAGAAGATACAGAGGGTCTTATTCTTGAATCTGCTGGAATTAAGCACCAGTGAGTTCTAAAATGTGAGCCACCTAATAATGGGGACTTCTCATTCATGCACACTGGTATAGCCAGGTTGCCTGAGTCAACTTATGTGGCCTCTAACCATGCCAGCCCACAAGGTACATGATATGAGGTGCTCAGTAGAGAAGGGATACTAAACCTCCCCCTCTTCTACAGAGCCCTTGTTATGGACAAGGGGCTCTTCTCCACCTCTGGCTCCCTGGAGGAGGTGGTAGTGGATAGGTCCTGGAGGGTTTATGATGGAATCTGGCAATAAGGGAGCCCCCAGATGTCCGTCCCCTTCCAGGTTAAAATGTATAGAGGGTCACTTTTTACTTTATACCTATTAAGTGTAAAAAGTAAACTTCCACATTATTAAAAGGGAAAAATAAAACTTCTACTGTATTCTTCTGTTTTTCCTCTGTCACTTCTTTCTTCTTTTATCTTGTGCTTCTTTATTCTATCTTCTCCTTTAATCTCGATAGATCATGAATCTCCTCCTGGCTGAAGGTCCATGAAGGTCCACACTGGACTACCTCCCATGGTGAGTTTGGGAATAGGATGTGGCTCTTAGTATTTGTATCTAATGATACTTAAGACTGTTCTACATCCTGTATTAACATTACACCTACAGGAATATCAGATCATGTCCCCATTAGCGGTGGATATAAAAATTGATATTTAGCTCTCCCCATTAGTACGGGCAGTTTCTAAACACTAGCAGGGCCGGCACTACCATTGAGGCAAAGGAGGCAAGTGCCCCAAGGTCCCTAAGTGCTGCCGGGCTACCCAGGTCACCCTCTGCTTGTGCTCCCGATAGCCCCTGCAAAGTTTTGTCAGCATATCAACTCACCTCTCCTGGTGCGCTGCCCCATCTGTGCTTCCCGTCTTCATGCCCGCTGGCTGCCTCTTCCCCATGACTCGTCAAAATTCAATAACTTGTGCAGAGTCACTGGGATGGAGGAAGATGAGGATGCATGGACTGGAGAAGCGTGCCAGGACAGGTGAGTTGCTATTTTGACAAAAACAGTGCAGGGGCTCTGGGGAGCACAGTAAAGTTGAGGATGGAGATGGGGGCATCAGCTTGCTCATTGCTAACGGGCGGCGAACATGCTGAGGGACACTGATAATCGTAATTTGCTAAATACAATTATGTGATTTGCAATTTCAGCCAAACGTAACTACGGTTTGGACAATCAACTGATTTTGTGTAATCCATTAGTAATTTTGCGCAATTTTCGCATATTTTTTTGCCGATTTAAGAGGTTAATAGCAAAGCCCCTATACATGCTATGTATGTTCAGGGTTGAAATCAAGGCAAAAAAATCTTTTTCAAAAAGACCTTGTAGGTTTTAAGAAAAACAAATGTTAAAACTGCAATGAAAATTTGTTTTTTAAACTCCAAAAAATTACAGATTAAAAAAAAAATGTTCTTTGCACTTTTAAAATCCATTTTCTCAAAAACTACTAGGTCTTTAAAAAAAAACATTTTTTGCCTTATTCCCTCCCTTCTCCTTAAAGAGACTCTGTAACAATTTTTTCAGCCTTAGTTCTTCTATCCTATAAGTTCCTATGCCTGTTCTAATCTGCTCTGGCTTACTGCAGTCTTTCCTAACTGCACTGTCTCTGTAATAAATCAATGTATCTTTCCTCTGTCCTGTTTGTCGGGCTAAAGCTTGATTGTGTGGAATGTGCAGGGCTGCTTGTGATTGGTAGAAGCGATACACACCCTCTGCAGGCCCCCTGCATACTCTGAATGACTCACACACTATGCTTAGCTGAGCCTATTAGAAGCTAGTTAGTTTGTTTGTAAACACTGCCTAAAACTGTTAATTACAAGCCAGGATTGCAGCAGAGAGTGGCAGAAACAGCACAGAGGGGCACAGGAGAAAATAATAAATAGAATGGTATGCTTTTTATTGTAAGAATATTAGAGTACAGATTCTCTTTAACATACATAGTAATTTTGGTGATTATAGCAAGTATGGGCGGGAGGGGGCATTGCTATTGGCCACTAAAGTCGGCACAAAATTGCAAAATTACGGTTCCTGATTACATTTACAAACAAAACTTAATACGTTTTTACCCAAAATTTTGCATTACCATTTTGCATCATAATGGGGAATTATGAGGCGAAATCAGGTTTATGCATAATTTGTGCTGATCCCTACGGAGGGGGCAGAGGTTAATTTTGCATAGCTCCCAACTGTCCCTCTTTCGGAGGGACAGTCCCTCTTTGGGAACCCTGGCCCTCTGTCCCTCTTTCCTCCTCATTTGTCCATCTTTCAGGAATGATGTACAGATCTGTGTAAATATATGTATTTTTCTACAGAAAATTGTGTTTAATTGGCACCAAACTTCATTCTCATCCGTTAAACTCATGTATTTCTTAATTACAAATGTTATTTCAAAATTTAATTTTAAACTTTCAATATTAGTATGAAGGAAAATGAGTGATGATAGAAAGGACCAGCATGGTTTGAATTCTAAAATGATCGTACATCTTTTGCTTATGATTTTGTAGTATTAGGTGTGGCTAGGGGTGTGTTGTAGCATGGTTAGAGGTTTGGCATGGGCTTGTCTTAAAGTTTCCCCGTTTCTCATGTCAAAAAGTTGGGAGGTATGATTTTGCCCTTCAACCGTTTGTGGCTTCATCCGGCCCTGAACACTGTCTCCAAAATCAGAAGTTAGCTGAAGAACTAAAAAGGAAAATTATTTAATAGGCAGATAACAAGCCTTCACTATTGCAGAAGTTATGTGTGATGTTATTCAATGGTTCTGCAAGGAATATTTGCCTCTGCCATAACCTTTGCGAGAAGAGAGGTGCCAAGAATCCCTTTGAATCGATGGTAGTGTCATCTGAAGAGGAGTGTTTGTCCTTTAAATCCTCTGAAAAATAAATTTGTTGGCTAAAATGCACTCAAGTTATTAGTGCTAAAATGGACATATGCAGCCAAGGAACCTGTTTTGAGAAGCAATTTAGGAATATTTGAGTTTGGTGATGGATGGGGGACATTTGTATTAATACCACAGAACAAAGTTCTGGGATGTAACTTTGTTCTGTGGTATTAATACAAATTTCCCCATCCATCACCAAACTCAAATATTCATAAATTGCTTCTAAGATAAAGGGTGCATTTAAATTGTGCTTTAAAGCTTTGTATGAACCAGAGTATCAAAAACAGTCCTGATCAGCTTAGTTAATTCAACTGGTTGGTAAAGTACTTTGAGGGCGGTCCTTAAGAGAACTTTAACCAAGGACTGAACTTTATTCCAATCAGTAGCTGATACTTCCTTTCCCATAAGAAATGTTTACCTTTTTCTGGAATAGACTATCGGGAGGGGGGGGGGTCTGCATTGTTGATACTGTAGTAAAACCCCTCCCACAGTGTGATGTCATGACCATGGTCCTGACAGTTTTCTGTCTGTGAACCTCATTGCGTTGTTGGAAATAACAGCTTTTTCCAACTGCCAAGCAACAGTGGTGGCTACAACTAAAAAAATTTTTGGGGGGGTGGGGCGCAAAGGGGGCATGGTAGCTGGCTGGTGGCGCCCATTGTGGAAATCAAAATCGATGTTTGTATGTTGAGCTTTAGATATTTTTTGCCTAACAGGTGATAAAATTAAGGTTTACTAGTTCAGCCATGAACCAAATGTAAACAACACAAGCAAAACCCAGAGGGTTTTCAGCGATGCAGATTGTCAAAATGATGGTGCTATTATGGAAGAAAAGTTACCTACAGATGTACTTGGCTAGTTTGCTGGCATGCTTTAATTCTTACCTGCTAGCAAGCTGCTTGTGTGTGGTCAGGTCACAGAAAAATCATTCCAGCCCTCAGCCTGTGTCTCACAATAAGGGGAAGAAGCAGGGAGAGAGAGAAGCACTGTGTATTGCATTCCTTATCTTAGTAGCTAAGCATTGCTGGAGACTAGAGCTTTTATTTTACCGGATCAGCTTATTTCGGCGCGCAGTTCTGAGAGCCGAACGCCGAAACTGGGTGCTCCATAGCAGCAATGCTATGATGCGCGCCCCGCGTAGTGGTAATTCGGGGCTTTGGCAGCTGCCAGACCTCGAATTACATCTCCATCCGAGTTGCGACAACTCGGAGGGGGAATAGTATTTAACGCCGCCTCTGAGTTTAACGGCAGCGGTGAGAGCCGTCATTCGGCTCTCACCGCGCCGAACTGAACAGCGTCGAAATAACATGAACCAGTATTTTACAGGCAGGCAGTTTTGAATTAGGATTAATATTCTGATTCAAAATGTCCTGCCTGTAAAATACAAGTTTATTGGCTTATTTAAAAGAAAAACTATAAGCTTTCAGCTAGTGAGCCTTCTTCGGACTCTATTCCTGTTGATTGTCAATGTTAGAACATAAAATCAGGAGGTAGAGAGGTTTTTGCAAATAAAAGTGTCATCCAGATACATTAATTACAAAAGATCTTGCAAGTATTATGACGCATTTATGGCAAATAGATTAGACCCTTGGTTTAGACTCAGGCTGACATGGAGAGTTTTTTACAGACCCTATCTTGTTTGCTGTACACTGCTGGAGCCAGGAAACAGTTAACTGTATGTTATTGAGAGGGGGGGGGGTCATTCAGGGTTGGCACAGTGATGGCCCTAGTGGGCCCCAGTTTAGCACCACCCATGCCAAGCAAGCAATATCTTTCTCTGTGCATAGAACTCACAGTAATGAAAATACAGTACAGATCACCTGGCAGAACGAAAGATGTCACCACTCACCACCAGTGATACATTTTAGAATGTATATCAGGGAGGGGAGATATTTTACAGAGAGCAAACACTGACTAAATAATCTATGAATGAACATTGTAAACAATAAGCAATTTTTTTTTCATTATGTTATTTTCATGCTGCCTGTCACAAGCTAAGAAACTGTGAGAATCCCAGACTGGAGTGCAGATAATTCTCTATGTAATAAAATCCTGTAGTATACTGTAACATGATAATATATATATATATATATATATATATATATATATATATATATATATATATATATATATATATATATATATATACAAACATCACTTCCTGGTTAGCAGCCATGTTTTGTGTTTGTAATCACTGCCTAAAACTGGCGATTAAAAACCAGGATCGCGGTAGGCGGCGGCGGAAACAGCAAAGAGGGTTTCAGGAGATCCCAGTGACTCGATTGGTATGTTTTTTATTGTACAAATCGGACAGAACAGATTCTCTTTTAAGTGGACTTTTACTCATTGCATAATTGTGTTCCTTTCCTATTGTTTATAGGGCATTACTAAAGCCAAATACTTTTTTGTTTTTGTTTTAATACTCCAATTCCCTATAAACTAAATAAACCACGCCCACAGGTTTTCAGAGAGTCTTGGCAGTAGCAAGGGCTCATGGGAGCTCAGTCTAGGCAGGAGGAGGAGGAGGTGTTACTAGCCATTGATTTCAGAGGCAGAGGGGAGGAAGGAGGAGGGGGATTAGGTTTTTTCACAGGCTGAGTGCTCAAGATGCAGATAAGCCTGCCTCTGTGTAATGTTTACAAACAACATGGCTGCTGTCATTGTATCACAGGAAGAAAAAATCATTTTCTATTAAAGCTGTTTGCAGCTAGATTTGCTGTGTAAACTATCTAAACTTTAGATAAGATGTATAGACAAGTTACTTGCAATAGTTAGTCTTTCATCTCGGATCCGCTTTAAGGTCTGTACCCACGACATGACTTTTTCAGCGATTTTTACCGCAATGCATAATTTTTTGTGACAATTTCGACAACTTTGCGCAATGATTACATGATTGTCTCGTGATGCGCAGCGATCCCAACCATCCTAGCGAACCTAGAGCCTTAAAATCCCTGACAACTCCGGCACAAAGTACTGGGCTTATTTGAACTATCATTCACACCCATTGTGTGTGGTCCCGTATTTCCGTGGTAGAAGGTGGATCAGGGAACATGTTCGTCGGGTCGCGACGCCGTTGGTTCCAACTTTTGGTGGGTATTCAGCTAAACAAATCAAATTCGACACCCCCTATTGCTGCTACACTGCAAAAAAAGCACAGATGGTGGGGAAAGTGGAGGGAGAGGCAAAGTCAACTATATCCAGCCATCTTTAGGCATTTACCTACTGTGCCCATTTAAGCGGACCTGAACTCAGAACTTCCTCTTTGCTCTAAAAAGATAAGCAACAGCATAATAACTTTTACAGAAAAAAATTAATTTGTTGAAGCTGATAGAAATTTTGCAATAAATCTGCAGTTTGCCTACTTCCTGCTTTCATGGAAGCAGACATAGGGTTAACATCCTGTGTTTACAAATTAGCCGCTATGCCGAGGCAGCCAGCTGACACAGGGGAGAGGTAAAATTACAACTTGTGATTAGTCACAGATGAGGGGGAATTAGACAAGCTAAACTCTCTAAATGCATTAATCTGGGTTTTTCTTGTGTCCTGTGCATGAGTTCAGGTCCACTTTAAAGTGTAACTGTCAGGCATAAAATCAAAAATCAATTCTTTATTTTTATCTGGTAAACAAGTAATAAGGATGCTAACCAGGCAATCCAAAAGTTAAAATCACTATTACTTTTCTTGTTAATAAATGATCATTCCCCAGTTTACCTGACTCTTATTTGGTACACACAAAATGTGGTACACAAAAAGGAAGTTGCAGGGCATGCTGGGTTGTCCTTTTTCTACTTCTCTATTTCCCCTCAGACTTAAAGAGAACCTGAACTGAAAATAAAAAGGCAAAATAACCATACACAGGTCACACTTACCTCCTGTGTAGTCTTCTCATCAATCTCTTTCTCCTCTCCTGTCCACTTTGATAAATGGAATTCTCCATTCTCCATTTTAAAAATGGCCATTACCCCATAACAGCTTCCTGGTCAGCACACTGTTAAATTGTAATATCACACACTTGAGCCATAGGGAAACATGGACACTACCTTGCACATTCAGTTGTAAATGACAGCAACTAGTATATTTCAGTTTTGACAAAATATTGTCAGAACTGGAAGGGATCACTGTAAGAAGAAAATGGTGAGCTTCTGAGAGGAACTGATGGTGAGGTCAGTATGTAATATTCATTTGCAGCTACATCATGTGTTTATTTTAAATAATTGTACTCGCTTCAGGTCCCCTTTAACTAATGCAGTCTGATTGGCTGAAGACTATTTTCCTCTGGTTTTCCCCTCCCACACCTCTGTTCCTCTCTGATTGGCCAATATTTCTCATGCTGAGACAATGCACTTTCTATAGTGAAGGGCGGGCAAATCAGGCAGAGGAGAGTAAGGGAGGAAATTACATCAGGATTAACTTCAAAATAGCCACACTTAAAATGGGAAATGCAAAGAAGGATTTTCTCTTTTTTTACTGTAGATCACTAAATCACTAAAATCAAAACATGGACAGTGTAATACATATGTTATGTAAGTAGAGCAAGTACGTATCTACTTATATATATGTGTGTGTGTGGGTGGGGGGGGGGAGTTCTGAGATAGTATAGCTGACAGCTCCTCTTTAAGTAAATTTGTCCCTGGATATAGGTGGTACGCCATGTAAACAGAGATGCATTGATGTGAACAGCAACATATCCAGTCGAGGTCTTTCAGCAGGACACAGTCACTGCCAGCAATAGGCACCGTGTGAAGAGGGCCCCAGAAGCTTATTGTGAGAGTTCCCCTTAAGCCAATGAGCTACAGACTGTGCATTCAAATACAGTGTTTAATTACTTCCCTTTTTATTTCAATAACATGCACTTCAAACATTCTATTTAGCGAGGATTAAGCATTTTTTTCCTATAGCCGAAGCAGCATGCTACCTGTCCCGCCAAGCAATATTTAATTCAGCAGCCGCATGCCTTTTTTTCATTCGGCGTTTAATAGTTTATGAAATAGAAAGCTGAATTCTTTATGAGACACGCAGGGTGTAAGTTAAAAGATTACAAAGCACCTGTGCAATTAAAAGCAAACACGGCACCAGAGTCTGTGCTGGCTTGCAGTCTATTAAGGTGGAACAGGGTGTGAGTCTGCCAGCATCATTCAGTTTTACTCAGTATAGGAAAGAACTGTCTATGGGGTTCTCGTCTCAGACAGCTGTTAAGGATTGAAGCAGCCATTGCCGTGGACAACGTGGTCATGATTGACAGCGGCGCTTCACGCAGGCGCAGTAAGGACGACCTCGGGATCGGCCTCAACAGCGTGCGGGTAGCCCTGGACGGCGTCAGAGACTGGAGTGGTCAGTGTGGAACACAGGGGCGTTGCTAGCCCCAAAGATCAGTGGCACGTGCCCCAGATCTATTTTTGGGTGCCCCGGATGTCCCCCAGGCAGAGTTAGCTGTGGTGCCTCAATGGCAGGCATGCTGGGTGCTGTGGTGCCTCTATGTGGGCATACTGGGTGTTGTGATGCCTTTATGAGGGCATGCAGGAAACTGTGGTTCTCCTATGGGGCATGCTGGGAGTTGTGGTACCTCAGGGGAGGCCCGTGGGAGCCAATAGAAGTCCATTAGAAGGTCAGAGAATGCTATGAGGGGACTGCCATACAACCTGGCATCAGGCCGGCCTGCCCAGCAAAAAGCCAGGTAACTCTGCCTAGTTATGTTTAAAGGGAACCCGAGGTGAGAGGGATATGGAGGCTGCCATATTTATTACCTTGTAAAGCATGACAGTTGCCTGGCAGCCCTGTTGATATCTTCTGGCATAAGTAGTGTCTGAGTCAAAACCCTGGAACAAGTATATGGCTAATCTAATAAAACCTGAGCCAGCTGAGTCAGAGTACCTGATCTGCTGCATGCCTGTTCAGAATTTATGGCTAAAAGTATTAGAGACACAGGATCAGCAGGACTGCCAGGAAACTGGTATGTTTAAAAGGAAATAAACATGGCAGCCTATACAGTATATCCTTCTCACCTCGGGTATCCTTTACGTCATAGTTCCCCAACCCTGTCCTCAAGGCCCACCAACAGTACATGTTTTGCAGAAAACCACAAACATACACAGGTGGGGTAATTAGAACCTCAGCAGAGCTGATTAACTACCTCTGTGGATTTCCACAAAACATGCACTGTTGGTGGGCCTTGAGGACAGGGTTGGAGAACACTACTTTAAGTGACACTACTTATTTATATGATATGCTGCAATTTTTTTTTCCGTATTACTGGAGAGGGGGCTTTGTCTAACATTTTGCTGGACAGGCCTACTTAGACTGCTGTTAAAGAGGAACTCCAGTGAAAATAATGTAATAAAAAAGTGCTTCATTTTTACAATAATTATGTATAAATAATTTAGTCAGTGTTTGCCCATTGTAAAATCTTTCCTCTCCCTGATTTACATTCTGACATTTATCACATGGTGACATTTTTACTGTTGGCAGGTGATGTAGATGCTGCATGCTTTTTTGGCAGTTGGAAACAGCTATTTCCTACAATGCAACAAGGTTCACAGACAGGAAACTGCCAGGCGTACCACGGTCCTCAGAATTTCTTGGGGGGGGGGGGGTTCACTACAATATCAGCCATACAGTGCCCCATTATGGTCTGTTTGTGAAAAGGAATAGATTTCTCATGTAAAAGGGGATATCAGCTACTGGTTGGGATAAAGTTAAATTCTTAGTCAGAGTTTCTCTTTAAAGAGAATCTGTACTCTGAAATTCTTACAATAAAAAGCATACCATTCTATTCATTATGTGCTCCTGGTCCCCTCTGTGCTGTTTCTGCCATTCTCTGCTGCAAACCTGGCTTGTAATTGCCAGTTTTAGGCAGTGTTTACAAACAAACTAACCAGCTTCTAATAGGCTCAGCTAAGCAGAGTGTGTTAGTCACACAGAGCCTGCAGGGGGTGTGTACAGCTTCTAGCTAATCACAAGCAGCCCTGCACATTCCAGTCTGACTGCCTCAGCCTGACTGTGCCGACTATAGAGAGAAGATTAGATCATATAACAGAGATAACACAGCTACTGTGCAATTAGGAAAAGCTGCAGTAAGCCAGACCACATTAGAAAAGGCATAGGAACTTATAGCATAGAAGAAATAAAGATAAACAATTTGTTACAGAGTCTCTTTAAGTTGATGTAAATTTGGCTCCATCCATTACCACACCCACATTCTTGTGCATGGCCACACCCATTTTCTGGTTGAAGTGCCCAAAAGTGCCCCAGATTTCTTAGGATCCTAGCAACGCCCCTGGTGGGACAGTCGGCTGCAAGGGGCTGGAGAAAGCCCCAGGTGAGTAAAGCTTTTTTTTTCATTTTGCCTGATGACTACTTTAAGGTTAGGTGTCAGGAAGAGGGGGTTTAGGGTTAGGCGTCAGGACAGTGGGTTTTGGGGTTAGGCGACAGGAAAAGGGGGTTTAGGGTTAGGTGTCAGGAAGAGGCGTCTTAGGGTTAGGCATCAGGAAGGGGATTTTAAGGTTAGGCGTCAGGAAGAGGGGTTTTAGGGCTAGGCATCATGAAGGGGGTTTTAGGGTTAGGCGTCGTGAAGGGGGTTTTAGGGTTGGGGTCAGGAAGGGGGGTTTATGGTTAGGCATCAGAAAGCAGGTTTTAGGCTTAGGCGTCAGGAAGGGGGGTTTAGGGTTAGGCGTCAGGAAGGGGGGTTTAGGGTTAGGCGTCAGGAAGGGGGGTTTAGGGTTAGGCGTCAGGAGGGGGTTTTAGGGTTAGGCATCAGGAAGGGGGTTTTAGGGTTAGGCATCAGAAAGGGGGTTTTAAGGTTAGGCGTCAGGAAGGGGAAGTTTAGGGTTAGGTGTCAGGAAGGGGAGTCTTAGGGTCAGGCGTCAGGAAGTGGGGTTTTAGGGTTTGGCATCAGGAAGAGGGGGATTTAGGATTAAGCACCACCGTGGGGAATAGGGGGTGGGGATCTTAGGGTTAAGGGAGGAGGGCTCTGTGTGAGAGTAGGGTTAGGTTTAGTTGTAGTAAAATATCAATATTTACCAGTGTTTTACTATTGTCATTACCTCTGTAAATATTTTTTCACGTTCATTTTGTGCGCAAATTACGCAAAGGTATTTATTGTTTACACTTATTTCAGCTTCCCCCATGCCCTTTTATTACTGTTATTTCACCATAATTATTAGTCTAATGGTGCCAATACATGGTACAATAAAAATGGTCGATTTTCCTGTTCATCGATTAAAATGATCAAATTGAATGAAAGTAAAAAAAATAATAACAAACGATTATCCTGTTTTTCCAATAAAAATCCAATTGGACGTGTTAGAAAAATCTTTATATTGGATCTAACGGAATAATCGAACTAAATTATCTAATCGAAAAAAAATGTACCATGTATGGGCACCATAACAGAGATATTCATGAACAAACCATAAAAAAACAATGTTATATACGATATTTTCAGCATCACTCTCGCCCTTTTAATACCCTTATTTTAACATATTTATTATTCTAATGAAGATAAAGATGGAGAAACAATAAAAAAAACATTGTTATAAACTATAATACATTTTTGTCTTCATCCCTTCCCCTTTTTTCCTTGTGCCCTTACCTGACGTACGCGGTTGAGACCGTGTCTGCCAATAATTTAGGGCTGGTTCAGACGGACGTTTGGAGGCGTTGCGTTTGCTGGCGTCGCGTTCAGCAGCGTTCGTGTGCGTTTGGATGCGGTCGCGTTTTTTCTTCCCCTAGGGGGACATTAGCCATCGCGGTTAACCTCCCCTGGAAGCTACATGTAGCTTCCAGGGGCTCCTTGAACGCCAGAGAAAATCGGGACCCAAACGCCGCGTTTGTGTAAACGCGCTTGAAAGCTTGGTACAAACGCTCCCATTCACTTGAATGGGAGCGTTTAACACCAAGCCCTGAACGCTGGCTGTAAACGCTCTGCAAACGTCCGTCTGAACCAGCCCTTAGTCCGTGGCTCCAATGCATCACTGAGAGATCTGGAGTGCTAGATCATCTCAGCCAAGTGCAGACTGAGCCCATTGTTCTTCTGTTTACCCCGATCACTTCTAGCTACTCTGTCATGTGCCCCGCCTTGTCCTTGGAGAGGGTACCTGAATGGAGATAAAATGCTTAAAAAACATTTAAAAGGTACAAGCCTCGTTCACATCTGCTGCGCTGAAAAACGTGTTAAAGCGCATGGTAAAAAACGCATGCGCTTGTGCGCGCTTTAGTCCGCGTTTCTGTGCGTTGCGCTGCGCTTCTTTAAAGCACGTTTTGCTTACTGTAGCAGCAGCAGTTGTCAATAAAACTTTGTTTTTGTATGTAAATGTATTTTTTTCTCCAATTAGGGGTAAAAAACGCATGCGCTTCTATGCGCTTGTACGCGCTTCTATGCGCTAAAAAAGCGGACCCATTCACTTGCATTGCTGTGCGCTTTCCAGCTGAACGCACAGAAATGCATGCAACACTACGTTTCTGTAACGCTGCTCAGCGCAGCGCATAGATGTGAACCAGCTACATTTAGTTACATGGAAAAATCAATACCTTGCTGAACGCACAGGGCAGTGCGCTGTGGAAAGCGCACAGAAACGGCCCTGATGTGAACGAGGCCTAACTTTCCTCAATGATGGACAACTGCCAATAGGTGGAAAAAAATACAAATATTTATCGGTCACTTGTCAACATGTGTCATGGGTGCCAGCGTAGTTTTTTTTAGGTCAACAAAAAGTGTCTTGAGGCAAATAGGACATGGCTAGGAGCACCTAGCCATCTAGCACTAAAGACCTTTTCTATTTACCTCAAAACACTTTTATTGACCACAAGAAGTTGGGCGACATCCCTGAAATGTGTCGGTGAATGATCAATATACATTGTATTATCTTTCCACTTATTGGCCTGTCAATGGAGATAAGCATTTTATTTCTATAAGGACACTCCATGCCCCCAAGTACGATATTATCTCAAGCACCCCACGACACAAAAAACTTATAAAGGGCCGTACACACGCCGGACTGGAGGCAACGACGGGTCCGTCGTCACCTCCCGCTGGGTGAGCGTTCCAGCGACAGTCCGGCATGTGTACAGTCTGTCGGCGGACTGATACGGCTGTTTCTGAGCGATCCACTGGGGCAGCACGGTGGTGTAGTGGTGGGCAGCACGGTGGTGTAGTGGTTAGCACTCTCGCCTTGCAGCGCTGGGTCCCTGGTTCGAATCCCAGCCAGGGCACTATCTGCAAAGAGTTTGTATGTTTTCTCCGTGTCTGCGTGGGTTTCCTCCGGGCACTCCGGTTTCCTCCCACATTCCAAAAACATACGGATAAGTTAATTGGCTCCCCCTTAATTGGCCCTAGACTACAGTACTTACACTACATAATATAGACATATGGCAATGGTAGGGATTAGATTGTGAGCTCCTTTGAGGGACAGTTAGTGAGAAGACAATATATATATACTCTGTACAGCGCTGCGTAATATGTCGGCGCTATATAAATACTAAATAATAATAATAATAATTGTGTATGAAAGTGTTTCAAGCATCCCTCTATGCTTTTGATTAAAGGATACCCGAGGTGACATGTGACATGATGAGATAGACATGGGTATGTACAGTGCCAAGCACACAAATATCTATGCTGTGTTCCTTTTTTTCTTTCTCTGCCTGAAAGAGGTAAACATCAGGTGTGTAAGTGGCAGTTCCTGTCTAAATCAGACTACAGTGTGACCCTCATTGATAAGAAATTACAACTATAAAACACTTTCCTAGCAGAAAATGGCTTCTGAGAGCAGGAAAGAGATAAAAGATGGTCAATATTTTAGCTCTGGCATAATTCAATGAATGTGTCCTTGAGGAAAAACAATAAAAAGGAGATTTAAATATAAAAGAAAACTGCAATATCCTAAAAAATCATTTTTAGGAGAAGGGGGATATATACAATTGCTTATTTCATTACTTTAATTTCACCTCAGGTGTCCTTTATGGAAAAATACTATTTTCAGATTGCTTATATGTGGTTCATTGTTTTATTGATTTTGGAATTTACTATAATGGATTGTCTGCCAGAATATCCTACACCTCCTAAGCTCTGCTGAAGTGACTCCTGCGGTAGTCATACGGCGTGTTGAGAACCAAGTGTCTGCCACACCATGTGAAGGAATAGAGATAGGATCAACATGCCGTCCTCCCTCTCTCACTCACTTTCTTGCTGAGGAGGTAATTAGCATAAAGATGTCCTTATTCTAGATGCATTTGAAATACATTTAGTTAATACATCAGATTTTTTTTTTAAATGTCCCCCTAAAATTTAGCTTTGCTGAATTATAGACGGTAAGTTATTCATTTTGACCCATGTGCTTTGCTCTCATTTATTTGTAGTTTATGTTTGCTACACTTTATAATAATAACAAAATAAGGAGTTTGTCCTTTAATTATTGGAATCCTAACGTGAGAGGAAATATACTGAAAGGTACCATTGCTGAGTTCTTATCACTGCCCCAGAAAAGTATCCAGACTTTTCACTAAACAAACCAGCTGCAAATTATCACTCCGATAACAGTACTATTTGTGTCAGGCCCAGTGCACACCAAAAACCTCTAGCAGATCCGCAAAACACTAGAGGTTTTTGAAGCAGATTTTCAGAGCGATTCTAGGCATGTTTACAGAGGTTTTCTAAACATGCCTAGCGTTTTTTTGGAGCATTTTTGTTACAGTAAAGCTGTTACTGAACAGCTTCTGTAACAAAAACGCCTGGAAAACCGCTCTAATCTAGCGTTTTCTACGTGGTTTGAGCTTTTCCTATACTTTACATTGAGACATCGAGGCAAAAACGCATCTGTAAACCACAAAAATGCTGCAGGAGCCACGTTTGCGGTTTTCTAAAAACCTCAAACCGCTGGTGTGCACCATCCCATTGAAATATATTAGCCAAGCGTTTCCACAGGCGGCAGTGGTTTTGAAAACGCTACCAAAAACGGTTGGTGTGCACCAGGCCTAACTTGCTATGTAGACTGCCTATAGACTGGTATAGACTGACTACATTAGCTACCCCACAAACGAAACAGCCCTCCTCCCTCCAGTCTGTGATGCAACTTTGAAAGGATTATATGAACTAATATCAAAACAGAATCAGATATTTTTCTAGCTGCATAAAGCATCGAAATTAATTTAAAGAGAACATGAAGGGGAAAAAAGTGCCCAATTTGTGTACTTATTTCGGGAGAAGAAAGCCTCTGGATCCTCCTGAGGTTTCCCGTCACCCTCCTCCTCGCTGTTCCAGCGCTCAGACACCCGCAAGCCTGTCTACATGGGCTTGTCGGTGGAGCTCGTGACGGTGCACTAGTACAGAGCTGAGTGGGCTTTGAAGTTCCATAGTAGAATTCTCATTGGGGCACACAGAGATAACAACCATACAGACGGTATAGTTGGCCTTGGGCGGTAAAAAGTACAAATCCGGCCCTGCATACACAACCTGTTTTCACACTATTCTGGCAGGTGGACTGAGCAACTGCCCTTAGATAAGTGCTTTTGAATATAAAGAAAACCCTGAGAATTCCCCATGAGGTGATGGACTAGCCAAACACATCAGCTCTGTCAGATTTCTACTACCTACAGTAAGTGACAGCCACGTAGGAGAAAAGTAATGTATAGCACATTTTTATCTACGTGTTTTCATACAATTTTTCGAGACAGTGGTCCTTTAAATGTTATTGTGTTTTTCAAAACAGCAGCTAATGCATTTACTGTAGTCTTGTATATATTGTGGTCACGGATGGGTCTCAAGATGTAACATTAAAATGAGGGGGGAGGGGAAAGTATCAATAATGCAACAAAAAAAAATCCTACTGAGGTCAATGAATGTTTCATGTTATGAGCGCGATTTGGTCCAATAATCAATTCTCTCTGCCTCATAAAAGCAGAAAGCCCCCATCACTGATCACTCAGCCAGTTTGTTCTGACAGATTTTGGTTTACGTAGGCCAAATACCGTCCGTGCCAGAACATGCTCATGTGTTTTCTGTGATGACCTTCATTTATCTAGGTCATGGTTATCCCAAATATAGGCAAGCATATATATCTTCCAACCTTTCCATGTGGCCATAAGTCAGGTGTTCACACTTCACTAATATACAAATACCGAGCCTGCAGGCATGGCTGCAATACAGGAGGTCAGTGACATTATCGTATTGTCACCAGCTTGTATGGAATACTACTTATATCCAAAGATCAGAGGAAACATAACTCATATGTCAGCCCCCCCCCTCTCAAAATTTAGCAGCCCCCACCCCCACATGTGCTGGTTCCTTGTTTGCGCTCCCAGACTCTCCTTCTCCCCCAGCTGCCCCAGACTTTGCAGAGCAGCTACAGTGGAGTTTCAAATTTTACCTCATTCTGGCAGTGGGACAGGTCCTCCCCACTCCTCTATGTAGCCACACCATGCAGCCAATAACCTTGTGACTCCCAACAGCCATGCCATAGTGATAGGCTCAGGGAGGGATTTCTGGGAAGGCCACAAAGGTGCAGGCCTTGGGCAGCTGCAGCCTAAGAGGAGGGCGGTTGGACATGGAAGAGGGGAAGTTGGACATGGAAGAGGGGAAGTTGGACATGGAAGAGGGGAAGTTGCACATGGAAAAGGGGTTGCTGCATATGGAGGAGGAGGCTGCAAATGGGGAACAACACATGGAAGAGTGGTGCTGTTGCCCATTTTAGGTACATAGCTCATTGTGCATTATTGAAAAAGTCAATAAATCTTACTTATAAAAAATGTGCAACATATATCAAAAGGCGTAGCTAGAAATCACTTGCCCCCCCCCCCCCCCCGTATAACATTTGAAGCCCCCCCCCTTCCTGAAATTGGAAAGGCAGGCCAGGCAGGGTATTTAATAAAAAAACATACTTACAGTATAGGTAGCTAGGTATAGGTGCCCTCAGTATAGGTAGCCTGGTTTAGATGCCCCATTATAGGTATCCAGGTATAGGTGCCCCCAGTATAGGTAGCCTGGTATAGGTGTCTCCTGTATATGCAGCCTGGTATGTGTGCCCCCAATATAAGTAGCCTGATATAGGTGCCCCCAGTATAGGTAGCCAGGTATAGGTGCCCCAAGTCAGTGGCATACCTAGGGCATTTGACACCCGGTGCTGGTTATTATAAGACACCTCCCTACCACCCCCCTCTCCAAAAAAAAAGGAGCGAGTGTGGCATACTAAGCGCGCCACGGTGGGTAATGCCAGGTATAGGTGCTTCCTGTATAGTAAAGTGGGCAGCATTTCACCAGAAATCATAAAGTGGGCAGCATTTCACCA